>NW_019102415.1:0-366444 GCF_001856785.1 Myzus persicae
TTCCACAACTATCTTTGATGTTGTATATATCAATCCAAAACCTAGAAGTATCTTTTTCATCAATTGAACCTCCATCACAAATTTCTGAATATTTTAAAGTTAAGAGTTTATTCCATTGCGCTTAAATCTCTTCTATATCAGCATCATCTTCTAAAATTAAAGCAAATAAATACAATAACCGATTATGAATAAAAACATGATTGCACTTAACACTTAATTATTTTTTTTTTAATGTAGTCTTACTTAATAGTTCTAACGGTAGATCCTTAAACTTTGGTGGTATTTGAGACAAAACATACACAGGACTGAAACACCTTAATTTCTAAATGACTTGGGTGTTCTGAGGCAAGCGTTTCACTAACTCTTGACAGAGAGTAAACAAAAAACTGCCACAACGTTCTTTCACAACTTGAAGAGCATGTGACGTCACTGTCTTCTTTTCAGCCAATTCTGAGAAAGCAAATCCAAAATCGATAGCATCCAATGGTAATAAAGAAAGTTTATTATTCAATGCATTTGAAACGCGGTCAATATCAAGCAGACTTAAGACAAATGGAAATTCATCATCTCTCAAGAAACTAGGCTTGATTATCCTTTTAGCTATGGACATCATAAGTTGTTTAAGTTCTCCATAAACTTTTGTAATGTCTGCATTTAAACTTTGAAATTTTAGGTTCATTTGAGTGACTTCTTTTAAAATTGGTTTGAGAAATGTAAAATAAAGCAGATTACTATCATCTTTGAACATTGCATTAAGTGTACGTGCGCTGTGACACTTTTCTATTAGCTCCTGCTATCTCAAAACATGTTTTGAGCTCAAGCCATTGATCAAGGATTACTCTAATGCAGTTGTAGAATGCCAACCATCTTGTTGGACATAATTTAACAAGCTGCTTTAGTTTTTTTCCCTCTCCATTAATGGTTTCATATAAACGGGCATATTCTAACTTCCGTAATGGACTGTATGAAAACCATGACACAGTTTCTCGAAGCATGAACTCAAGACTGGCAGGTAAAACCTCAGATGCTTTTGACGAACAGGTATTGAGCGAATGACATATACATTTTATCAGTTGTAGATTGGGTGAAACTTCTTGTAATAGGGTATAAAGTGAATGATGACGACCACATAAATTACTAGCACCGTCTACTCCTAAGCCAATAATATTTTCAGGTTTTAAATTTAGATCTTTTAAAAATTGTAATGTTATGTCTTGTAAAGCGTCTGCCGTTGCGCGTTCAACAGTTACTAATCCTAAGAATTCATTAGTAATATTTTGCATGGACTTACTAAAATATCTAATGCAAAATGCCATATATTTTGATACAGAAACGTCTGTTGATTCGTCCACTATTAGCGAATACTTACTATCACCAACATCAATAACTAGCTGCTGAAGTATGGCAGGTGATATAACATTAATAATCAGTTTAGAACACTTAGTCCGATGCAATCTCAAATTTTCTAGAGAAGAACCTTTTCCAGATACCTTCAATATATCAACAAGATGATCAATGCTTCTAATAGCTGAGTGAGTGGCAATGTGTACAGCAAGTTTTAATTCAACAGCTTTTCTTTCTCTTGTAACTGTCGACACACCTATTAAATTAATACAACATTAAAATTAACCATTTGTATTTATATGTATATATATATTTATAATATGAATATACGTATGTGTACCAAAAGATTGCAGTTGCGGTTGTTTTTCGACTATCAAACTTTTCATTTTTCCTACATGTTTTGCTGTTTTAGAATGACTAATTAAATCTCCATGATGTGCTCGCAACACAACTTTACACTTCGAACAATATGCTTCCTTAAGATCATTTTCGTTACATTGGCTTTCTGAAGCTTTTTGTAACCACCCTATAAAAACAAAATATGTATTTGGGTAATTAAATTATTAAAATATAAATAAAGTCTAGATAAGTAATTAATATTTACCTTTGAATTCCGGTTTAACTTCCCAATCCACACAATACTTGCGTTTATATTTACCATATTTTCCCATTATTATGTTATTAGTTATTATACTATAAAAAATACTAATGACAAAATATATATAGTAAAATATGTTTAGTCATTGTATGCATGATTACAAACAAAAATATACCTACCTAAAAATAGAAAAATACCAAATTCAAATGTATCAAACTACCAACGAGTAAACAAGCCGGGTCTAACATCATGTTGGTGTACGACCATGATACGGGATCGTTTGATGGAGTGTCGTTTCTATGATAATACTGAGATATCAGCATAGATAATATATTATCTATGGATATCAGTATATCAATAATTTCTATAATTCTTATCTGATATAAAAAATTTTTTTTTTTATTTTGTATTTCTGCATAAAAATACTATAATTTCAATATTTTGTTTTTAATTTATGTAGCCCACTATAGCCATTAATTTACTGGCATATAGCCCAATTGGCGTATAGACGCCCAAAAGTACTTTTAGGCGGTTTATTGACTTCTTAAATAGCCCATTTGGCGAGAAACCGCCCAATCTGGCAACCCTGTCGCGCATGGGAAAAGACGGTCGGTCCGCGGGACAAGTGGTCATCAGCGCGTGATGCGCAAAAGTATCTCAACCGATTTGGTTCACCTAGCGGCCGGCCGACGGTTCCTGGCGCGGATGTCGCGCGCTGGTGTCGTCCGTCGTCAGTTGGCGGTTGTTTGAGAGGTTCAGCACGGATTTCCGCGTTAAGGCCGTTTGAATTCAAACTGCCATCACGCGGGACCGCGTCAGCAGTAACTATTTTTGATTTAGTTTTCTTGCCTATAAGTAGGCTTTGGTTTTTTTTAATTATTTTATTTTTATATGGGTTTGATAAATAGTCTTTAATCGTAATTGTTGTTCCCGAAATTTCTATGATAACTCTTTCAACTATTTGGTCATAACAGTATAATTTCCACCCAACAACCAACATAGCAGAAATCAGAACAGCCATAGATGAAAACGGCTTTCAAGTTCGACAAATCACAAATGTCCAACATAAGACTTTAAAAATAAATCTACCAATATTCTTTGTTGATCTTGAACCTTCAGAATTAAACAAAAACATTTTTCATATAAGTCACTTGCTCCATACTAAGGTAAAAATCGAAGAACCATTTAAAAAACGTGAACTGGTACAATGCCTGAATTGTCAGGAGTACGGCCACACAAAATCGTACTGTGCACACTCTGATGCGTCCGATGTGCCGAGCATCACATCACCTCTGAATGTACAAAACCACGAAACCTTCCTGCCAAATGCGCGCTATGTCAGGGCGAACACCCTGCTAACTATAAAGGATGCCAAATTCACAAGGAGCTTCAAAAACGTCGTAATCCAACCTCAAGAACCAACCAACCAACTACAATCAACAATCAATCCAATCCAAAAACCACAGTGAAGGCCACTTCGGCGGAATTCACCCCCCCCCCCCCCCATCCTCTAAAAATAGAACATATGCAAATGTAAAGGGGCCTGTACACGGTCAAATTTGTTTGTCAACTTTGTTTGTCAAACTTCATGTTTTCATCAAACAAAAGCGCATACGATCAAACCAATAAATCAAATAAATATATTAAACTTGGCCATAGTTTCGGTTTTCGCCTTGCCGTGAAGTGACGTTCGTGTGTAGTTATCATATTTGTGTCATTATAATAATAATTATAATAATGAGTGATACAGATAAGGCGTTTTTGGCATTGACACTAGCACTATGTTTAAAGAAAAAGAAAAAAGGTCGTCGATGGTCTAGAGAGTGGTTGAAGTTACGGGATAAATATACCCACGAAAATTTATTACGGGAAATACTGCTCACAGAACCGAATGACTACGCAAACTTCCTGCGTATGGACCATAAAACATTTGAATATTTATTAACATTGTTAAGTCCTCGCATAACAAAACAGGATACCGTTATGCGTAAATCTATACCAGCTTCTCAAAGATTGTCCATAACCTTGAGGTACCTGGCTAGTGGTGCCGATTTTGAAGACCTCAAATTTCAATCTTGCATTGCACCGCGTACACTGGGCGGCATTATAATTGAAACTTGTGAAGCAATAAATGAAAGCTTAGACAATATTCAGGTAAGATTTTTATTTAAGATGTAATTTCAAAATTACAAAATATAAAATTTAAAACGCATAAAAATTATTTATAAATTTGGCTGCTGTATCAACTTCAGGTTCGGTTAGATATGTTTGTTCAGTGTGCAGATTAGGAGATGGAGTTTGTGGAATAGGAGATGGAGTTTGTGAAAAAGGAGATGGAGTTTGTGGAATAGGAGATGGAGTGTACGAAATAGGTGGTAGAGTGTTCAAAATGGGTGCTGCCTGAGACGGATTAATAACTACTGAATGTCTATGAAGATTTCCTTCTTCTCCTTCAAAGAGTATTTCGTTAATGAATTTTTCCGCCAGTCTTCTTTGTTCTATAGACATGCGCTCTAGTTTGAAAGCCCAGTGTCTCGCCATCACTTGATATTCATTTTCAGGTTTTCTGAAATGATCCCTGGCTAATGTCATCAAGTCATGTTGCAAGTCCTCATCCTTTTTCTTCTTTTTTATTCGTACAGGAGTAGTAGATGCTAAAGGTGGCAAAGATGATTGTGCTGATGTTGATGGTTTTGGTGATGATTCCTAGAAACCAAAAAACAAATATAAAATAAATATATAAATTATATATATATAAATTTTATATTATTATATATTATATTTATTAACGGTGACTGCACCAGTAAATAATTCTTGTTATGTCAACTTGTATTTCAAATAAACTAGAATTTTTATGTTTCAGATACCCAAAACACAAGAATGTTGGAAAATATTGGCACGACAATTTGGAAATACATGGAATTTTGATAATTGCATTGGAGCCGTGGATGGAAAACATATCACTTTACAAAAACCTGAGCATTCCGGTTCCTATTATTATAATTATAAAGGAACACACAGCATAGTGCTTATGGCTATAGCTAATGCAAATTATGAATTAATCATGATTGATGTTGGTACAAATGGCAGAGTGTCAGATGGAGGGGTTATTAAAAATACAAAATTTTGGAATATGTTTGAGAACAACCAGTTGCAGATTCCAGAGCCAGAGGAATTGCCGAATTTTAATAAAAAAATGCCATTTGTATTTGTGTGTGATGAAGCCTTCCAGCTTCTTCCAAATTTTATGAAGCCCTACAATAAACAAGTTTTGAATGATAACAGAAGAATTTTCAATTATCGTTTATCCCGTGCTCGACGAATAATTGAAAATGTATTTGACATTCTTGCAAGTCGTTTTAAGATTTTCCAAAAACCTATTAAATTATCTCCTGAAAAAGCTAAAATTGTAGTTATGGCTTGTTGTCATTTACACAATTTACTAATGAAACAAAAAAATTACATCAGGAATGGAGAAGTAGACATGGAAGATTGTGTTTCAGGGACTGTCATACATGGTAATTGGAGAAATGAGCCAAATCAATTGATGGATATCGAACGTACACGGGCTGGAAATAGCACTACATTAGCAAAAGAAGTGAGGGATGATTTTTGTGAATATTTTAACACAATGAGTGCTATTCCATGGCAAAACAAATGTTTAGAATAGGGAACTGTATACTGTAAGAATTAAAATAAAATTAACATTATCCTCTATTTACCATTTGTTCTGTTATTGAGCTAATTCCAGATTCTTCCTCCATTTGGTCTTGCAGAAATTCAAGTTCTTTGTAGTACCATAATGAAGGTACATACACTTCATCAGTACCAGATCCAGAAACCATCGATTTTTTCACTTTATTATTTTCACGCTTGAAAGTTGTTCGTAGAATATTTATTTTTTTTTTAACATCTTCTTCAGTGATGTTCCGTCGAGATACTTTCAATAATTCCGTCAGTTTTTTAATTGCATTTATTCTTTTGTGTTTATCCATGTACTCCTTTGATTTTATTCTCCAAAGCATTGGCATGTCACGATATATGGAGATAAATTGTAAAAGAAATTCTTTTTCTGAAATATTGTTGTCATTCATCGCACACGTGTTCTCCATGGTTTCAAAGCGATAACTGAGATCTTATTTGACAAACACCGTTGCACACTATCAAATAGGTTTGTCAAACACACCGTCAATCAAAATTTCTATCAAACACGTCAAACATTTACATTGTTTGACAAGCACGTCAAACAAGCCTGCACACTTTCAAAAAAATTGACAAACACGTTTGTCAAACAAAAATTTGACAAATAATTTGACCGTGTACAGGGCACATAACATCAAATAAAGAACCTCCAAAATTCGACAATAGCAATCAGTCAGACACAGGTACCTTATTATCTAAATTTATCAGTGACTTCCAAGCTCTCATAAGTCCACTGCTCTCCCTTCTTACAACAGTCCTAGCCAAACTCGCATCCCAAAATGACAAATAATACTCCAACCTCCAAATCGTTGCTCATACTCCTCTGGAATGCCAATGGAATCCATAAGCATATAGCCGATCTCTCATTAGTACTTCATGAAAAACGTATAGATATAGCATTAATATCAGAAACACATCTTACTAAAAGAACAAAAATACACATTCCTGACTACACAATACTCAGGTCAAACCACCCAGATGATACCGCATATGGTGGAGCGGTGATAATTATCAGATCCACAATTCTCTTTCATACGTTTCTCAACTAAGCGAATCCCACGTACAGTCGTTCACCATCCAAATTACCCTAGACCATTCTCCTATTTCTATCACCGCAGCTTACTTTCCCCCTAACCAAATAGTTTCCCCAATACTATTTGAGCAATTTTTCAACTCTCTAGGAAATTACTTTATAGTTGGAGGCGATCTCAATGCCAAGCACACCAAGCACACTCAATGGGGATGCCACTCTAACGCACCAAGAGGTAACTCTCTCAGACAGGTTATTACTGCCAAAAACTACTTAATCATCTCACCCCAAGACCCTACATATTGGCCAACATCACCCCGAAAGCGTCCTGATATCCTTGACATATTTGTCTCCAAAACCCCGAACCGATTTAGCACCAACATAGACAACCTAAAAAATTCTCACTCAGACCATTCGCCAGTTCTCCTCACTCTTGACACCTCTCCCCCAAAAAGACCAACGAATCCATCACTTATCAATGGAATAATTAATTGGGAAAAATTTCAATCGATAATTACTAACGACATTAACCTGAACGTAAGCTTAAAGTCTCCAAACGACCTAGAGGATTCAGTACAACACCTAACTTCAGTAATACAGAATGCAGCATGGTCATCTTGCACACCAAAAAAAACTAATAATAACTACCAAAACAATCTCTCTTTACCTGCCTATCTAAGATCTCTTATTGTTCAAAAACGTCACGCTAGAGCTACCTGGCAGAGAACAAAATATCCCACCGATAAAACTAAATATAATCAATTATGCACTGTACTTAAAAGACAAATGACTAAACAACGTTCAGAAGACTTTGCAAAACAAGCCTTCTATCCGAAAAAGATGGCTCTTTGTGGAAAACCACTAGAAAAATATTAAAAATCAAAATAATGTCATTTCCAATTAAAAAACAAGATGGAAGTCTCGCTATAAACGACAAAGAAAAAGCCGAAGCACACAGACAACACCTCTCCCAAGTTTTCAATCCAAACGACCCCACTATTCCTTCAATAGAAAACAAAATACTCAATTTCCTAGATAGTCCACTCCCAATGACACTTCCACCCAAACCATTCACTCCAAATGGTGTAAAATCATTCATACAAAAATTTCCTTTAGGCAAATCACCAGGACATGATTTGATAACAGCTGAAATAGCCCGCAGACTTCCCAATAAAGCTATCCTACATATTACACATATCTTTAACGCCATACTCCGAATATCATACTTCCCGATCCAATGGAAACTTGCTATAATTATTCTCTTTCCAAAACCTAACAAACCTATAGGAAACCCCTCCTCATACCGGCCAATTAGTTTACTACCTCTCTTTGCAAAACTTTTAGAAAAACTAATACTAAACAGAATTTTCCCAATCATCAAGGATAAAAAGCTAATTCCTGACACGCAATTTGGATTTAGAGAACATCACTCAACCATCCACCAAATACACCGTCTAGCCGATACCATTGCCTGTTCTCTGGAAAAGAAACTTTACACTTCTGCAGTATTTCTCGATGTGGCGCAGGCCTTTGGCAAGGTCTGGCACCCAGGCCTTCTTTACAAGCTAAAATCATTCCTACCCCCTTCATATTACCTTTTCTTCAAATCAAACCTCAATGAACGCCACTTCCTTGTCAAGTCAGGAACCGAATACTCCAGCATATCCCCAATACTAGCCGGCGTTCCTCAAGGTGCAGTCCTATCACCAACTCTTTTTAACCTTTACTCAGCTGACCAACCCACAAATCCAAATACTCAAATAGCTGAATATTCCGACGACAAAGCAATATTTGTCACCCACACCGATCCTGATTTAGTCTCATCCACTCTCCAAAGCCACCTGAATGACTTATAACACTAGTACTCTCTCTGGCGTGTCAAAATCAATGAAAACAAATCTGCACATACCACTTTTGCTCTTCGCCACAGACAACCTTCTTCGGTACATATAAACGACAAACCAATACCATGCTGCGACACAGTCAAATATCTAGGTGTAACCTTCGACAAACGTCTAACATGGGCTAAGCATATACATACAACAAAACTAAAATTAAATCAACGACTATACTCTCTCAGACCCATTCTCGGCAAGTTCTCAAAATTATCTCTCAAAACCAAAATTCACATTTATAATCTTCTACTTAAACCTATCTGGCTCTATGGCATTCAAATCTGGGGCACGGCAAAAATATCAAACACACGAAAAATACAAGTGTTCCAATCAAAAATCCTCCGTCTCATAACCAATGCTCCACCTTATATTTCTAACCACACTCTGCACACAGATCTTCACGTTCCTAAAGTCACTGAAACAGCCAAGCTTTACTACAAAAAATTTAGGAATCGCCACCAAAACCACACCAATCCCCATATGAAAAAGCTTCTATCTATCTCCATTCCAGATAATCCTCCTAGAAGACTCAAACGGCAATGACCTCGTGATCTTATAATGTAAACATAATATGAATATTTAACACCCATATAATGTAAACTCATGCCGAAGTACCTTCACTGGATGGTTTCTTCCCCCAAGACATCAAACCATCACACATAATTTATAAGAAACCATACATTATGCCTATTGTACTTATTTGTATAGATTGTATAATTTTCTAGTTTACAAATAAAAAAAAAAAAAGTATAAATGAACCACATGACAGGGCATACTTCAGACAACATAAGAACAGTTGAACGTTGCTCATTGAATGTACGTTATAAAATATCCAGTATACTATCCTGGATTTATAATCTACATCAATCAGTCTAAATATATTTTACATTTAATATTATAAAGTATGCTAGAGTGAATTCAGTCCAAGTCAGTGTATCGGTTTAAATGGAACTGAAAACATACAGGTTTGAATGTCAATTACCAATTTTATTTAATAAGTATAATTATGTATGGGTTATTTTAACGGACACGGAATTTAGAATTGTTTAAACGTCGGGTTCAGTTACAGATGTACAATCAGTATAACTCAATGTAAGTATGCAGCTCGACATGTAAAAAGAATAGCTACAAATATCAATAAAAAATATATGACTTATTTATTAATCTTTGACAGATTTTAAAAAAGTATACGAAAACTGATAACGGGAGGGAGATAACAAACACATGGGAAATTTGAAAAGAATCGGAAAAAAATGCAAAATGTCCGAGCGGCCATACTTTTCAATGCGCCGCCGCAACTCGTCTTTGCCGCCGTATCGAAACCCACACCCCGAGGTCGATGACCTAATGCCTAAACCTCCCTACCTACGATTTGAGATACTGATGGTTGTCAAATCTACCACACTTATGCCGGGTTGCATGAAACCGAACTTTAAATTTATTTAATGAACAGTTTTAACGAGCCGTTAAATCGTTTTACAGAATCGTTTGGGTTGCACAAATCGTACAATAAAAATATATTGGTATTAAACATGATACCGAGGTTAGTGTAGAAATTTAAGTTTATCACAGAAAAAGTGATAAAATCCTATGATCTAGATCAGAGGTTCCCAAACTTCTTATTGTGCGACCCATTTTGAATTTTTTTTTAAATATAGCGACCCACAATATCAATGAATGACCTTTTTTTTTTTTACCATACAACAGAAAATTAAACTATTTTATTACATTTTATGTAATTACGAAAAAAATGTATAATAAGTATAATATATAGTATTTGACACGGCCGCTGGTAAACTCGTAATTGTCATACTCACAGATAAGGATTGACGATAAAACTGAATTTGAACTTTGAACATCAACGAAAAGTAATAGATGATTATATTTTTGTATTATTTAAAAAAATAGTGCGACCCACCAAAAGTATAATCGCGACCCACTTTTGGGTCGCGACCCACAGTTTGGGAACCTCTGATATAGCGGCATACGTTCACGACATTCTTAAGCCTGTTTCAAACAAACCGTTTTGAAATGTCAACTATATCTACTGCGCTAGCCTATAAAACATAAAAAAGTCTACCATTTTTCGGAGCTTCCATTGACCGTGGTCGGGGAAACTTATCACTGCAAAAACGATTGTGTATAATATAGGTGATAATGTATTGTTCTTATTTTCAGAGCGCCGATCGACGAAGGCCGACAACGGACAATCGTAGTGGAAAGCGGCTTGTCGTCGGCCGACGGTTTGGCTGTGGACTGGATTTACGGACACATCTACTGGACAAACGCGGACAAGGACTCCATCGAATTGGCCAACTTCGAGGGCAACATGCAGAAGACGCTTTTCAAGTCGGAACTGAAGGAACCCAGGTCGATAGCCGTGGACCCACTCAACGGGTAATTAACAACAACGGCCTCCCCTACCCAATCTACAAAACAAAAATAAAAACCCAAAAACAAATCCTACCGCTGACCGTGTTTCCGTCATGTCATATCTACTAATACACAGTCAATAACATATTATTATTAATGCAAAACAAACGCGGGTCTGTTGGCAGGTGGCTGTATTGGAGTGACTGGGGTAGCAACGCAAAGATCGAACGGGCCGGCATGGACGGCACCCACCGGGAGGTGATCGCATCGTTCGACGTGAAATGGCCAAACGGCATCACCCTGGACCTTGTGTCCAAGCGGCTGTACTGGGTGGACGCCAAGCTCCACACCATTTCGTCGTGCAACTTCGACGGCAGCCAGCGGCGCCTGGTCCTATTCAGCCCCGTCTGGTTACCGCACCCGTTCAGCATATCCACGTTCGAGGACTCGCTGTACTGGTCCGATTGGAACCAGAAGGCGATAATCAAGGCCAACAAGTTTAACGGTTCCAACATCACCACTGTCACCGCCTTGCACATGGTACATAATATTACACACTTATTTTTTTTAAGACATCGAAAAAAGTCAAAACCGACATAGTATGACGATCTGTCGCTGCAGCTCATAGTTGCTCTGATTTTAGACCGACACCCTCTACGATGAAAATGTGCGCAAAGTTTTTCTTCACAAGATCCCTCTATAGAGGAACGTCGTACCTCTATACAGGTGGTACTGAGGAATGGCAGTAAATATGTCCGTATAGACTGTAATAATACAAGTCGTTTGAGATCGTTGCGCAATATAGGTAGTTGAGATCGACGTGATCAATGAATAATATTATTAAGTTTGTGTTTATTGTTTTGTTTCCTGTTCGACACAGTAGGCGACGTATTTTGTTAACTGCAATAACCGTGTCCGTGTGTTTTTTTGAGCCTCCGATGACTGAATTTTTACTCGGTGGCGTGGTGAACTCAAAATAGCCGTCTAAGCCGAACGCCTCTTGACGAATATCGGTGGTGGGGATGGTAGTGGGCAGAGTTTCGCTCTTAATGCACTCCCCCTCTCTCATATCGGTATCATAATATTTCATACTGTAGGTACGTGTCACGACCGCCGCTCAAAAGTCTCAATACTCTCCTGCAAATGTCGTGACCTCAAATCGCATGCGCGTGTTGTTATAGGACCGCCGCAGTAACCTTTGCATTAATTATGCTTGTAACAACTAACAATATTATACATTATCGCCGTTTNATTCAGTTGATTCTGATACTAATTACAATGACGGTAAGTACCTACAGTATTGAGAGTTTGTAAGAAAACAATGTATCAAAGAAATAGTTTATTAAAATATAGATTTTACTTAATACATTGTATTATTTATTTAGGAGGATTTGAAGTTGTCAATTTATTTTCTGAGGACATAACCGACTTTGAAGATTCAAGTATGTATTTATTAATTATTAGTTAATCAGATATAACTTATAAGTTATAACTAATTAATTACTAATTAAATTTTGAGTTATCAAGATTTTTGACTTATTCAGGTTTGAGTTATTGAGATTTGACTGTATATAGTGCACAGGGGATAGTCCTTTTTTACAGATTACCTTTTACAGTGGCGGTATAAATAAAGTTACATTTACAAAGTTGTATAAATGAAAATGTAAGGTGAGTGGGTAGTGGTCAAAAACTTGTGAGGCCAGTGTAACAGCTAACTAAATATATGGTTTTATATTAATGGGTAAGTAGGTGATTTGTTAATTATAGTGATCAAAATTAAATTGTGTAACTGATATCTAATAAAAGATCATGCCGCCACTGACTTTGTATAATATAATATTATCAATGCTAATAGGTATGTAATTTGGCTTTTGATATAGCCAATTTATTTCAAAATTCAGATATCCTAGGTGGACCTGTTATTCCTGAACCCATATTCTTAAACAAAACATTCTCATCTTTAAATCAATCCACTCCTTCAGTATCTGCAGCATCTATTTCCAATTCATCCGACAAAAGCATAATATATAATTCCTCTATTAAATCCCATAAAATTTTGAATCTAAGCCCAAACAAGTTTCTTCTAAAAGAATTTATGATGGCTTGGCAACATTAAATAATAAAAGATTAACAAAAACTAATAATAGCTCTAAATTTGAAGGAGAAATACATGATATAAAAATTAAAAAAAGCAAAATTGATCCCGAAAAAAGTGAACTTGAACGAACATTAGTGATACAAAAAATACTATACCAAATATTGCATTAGACATTGCTTAACCGATTAAATTCATTATTTAAATCATTAATTAAATATATATTTTACTGCATTAGATAAATATACACTGTTTGAATATATTTTATTCAAATTTAATTCATACTGGGGTCGTGATGCGTCAATTAACGTCGCATCTAATTAATAAAGGTTATCATAGACATGTCAGTAGCATACAAATGCGAATAAATTTCAATTTCTGATGTTTTAGATTTTTACCATCGGTAGGTACATATACACAATTCATTCATCAATCGTAGGATATAGTTAATGAGTTTATTATATATATATATTGTTATAGTTTATATTATATTATATTACAATACATTTTTCTTGGCTAAGGCCATTATGTTATTTGTTTGTTATTGTCGGTTGAAACAAAAAAAAAATATGTCTATATTGTTTTATTTATGTTGACATGAAAATGTGAGTTACAGATAGATGTCAAATCTACCACACTAGAGTTGTTTTTCCACTATAACAAATATTGCACTAAACATTGCTTAAACGATTAAATTCTTAAGAGTTGTGTAAAATTAAACCTCGAATTGCATTTCTATATGTTTCTGGTGTGTGTATACTGCAATTCCTATCAATAATTGTCTACATACAATATACTTTACTACATTAGGTATGTATAGACCGTTTGAATGAAATGTATTTAGAATTACTGTAAACTATAATATAGTGCATACAATTAATAACGGTAATCATCAACATGTCAGTAGCATACATTATGCGATTACACTGCAATTTCTGATAGATCTTGTTAAAAATTATACTAATATGGACATGATAATGAATTGTGAAATATAGTTAAAAAGTAGTCATCTAGGTATATTATTATGTGAATATTGTCTTACTCGTGTTTATCTAAACATTAATGTACCACATAACAGAGCATACATTGAACTATATAAAAACTGTTGAACGTTGCTCATTAAAATAAAATCCAGTATAATATTTGTGTTCAACAATTCTCTAATAAAAATGTAACAGTATTTATTATGTTAGGTACTATCTGTGAGTAAATCAAACAACAGAAATGTGTGTGCGCCCAGCAACGTCTAGTTAATGTCGGTTTATTTGAAGAAAATAGCTCTGTCGACAAATAATAAATGTACCTAATTAGATAAGTTTACACGATATGAGACCCAGAATTTAGAATTGTTTTTTTGCTTTAAGCAGTCACAGCTGCACTGTCATCATCAGTATGACTAAACGTAGACATCATGCCACTGGTTTAAAAATTAATTTGTCAATTAATATATTATGATTTACAAATCGAGTCATGGCCAAGTCTATGATTTATCATCATTTATTTATAACATATATCGGTCAGTCCAAAATATCCATCACACGTTATTTATTATTTACTATCCTCGAGTACATTTAAACAACGCTGTGTCTATACGCCCGACCATGGTCGGTAAAATAAGGTATGCCCGACCATGGTACGTGCCAACTATTAGTTGGCAACTAATGCCTCAAGTGAGACAGACATGTCAGCAAGATAATACCATAGAACAATAGCATCAGCATAAGCTGTGACGTATGGTGGAGTAAATCATGGTATAAAAAATTAATTCATGGCATAGAATATAATAAAACATAATCAAGATTTTCAAGAAGAAAAATTCGATACGTATCGATACGTACCACCTCATCGAAGTCCGAGTCCGATACGGGTCCAAACGCAAAGTATTATATTTTTTTTACTGGCAAATACCAAATTATAATTTTAAACTTTTCAAAAATTACCTACGTGGGTGGGCTGATAAGTAATGCCTCTTGACGCGTAGTTTTAAAAGTATTATACATAGAATAATTAATGAAAAACACACGTATAGTAATTTAAATGATTTTTGTTTACATACTATTATTTTTTAACATAACTACCTTCTAGGCGATACATTTTTGCCAACGATTTACTAGTTTAGAAATGCCATTCAAATAAAATTCTTCGGGTTGAGCATTGAACCATTGTTTAACTTCAGCTTTAACTTTCTCGTCAGAATTGAATTTTGTACCCTTGAGATGTTCTTTAAGCTTAGGAAACAGAAAAAAATCACATGGTGCCAAATCCGGGATGTAGGGTGGGTGTGGAATGACTTGAAATCCCAGTGATTCAATTGATGTCATTGTTGCACGGCTGCAATGAGGTCTCGCGTTGTCGTGATGAAGCAAAAGTTGGGTTAAATTTGGTCTGACATGATTAATCCTTTTTTCAGCCTTTTTAGTGTCTCTATGTATCGTATAGAGTTTATTTTTGATTCTTCCTCTAAGTATTCAGTGTAGATCACACCTTTTGAATCCCAAAACACAGTCAACCGGCCGTCCACTTCGATCCTGATCGGCAATAATCGCTTTTCCGACTTCAGAACCTTTAACCCGTAATGCCCAACGACAAACAGAACTTACATCGATAGTTTGATTTCCATAAACCGCAAGCAGGCGTCTATGAATATCGACTGGCTTCACATTTTCTGCAACGAGAAATTCAATAACAGCACGCTGTTTGAACCGCACATCTGAAGGGGCCGTCATTATAGAGTCCATAAATAATAAAATATTAACATTACACTATCGCGTCTTCGCACACACTAAACCAACGACATAAACTATTATATTGACAACAAATGACAATTTTATCGTACATCTAAAAATAACTATAAGATAAGAGGCATTACTTATCAGCCCGCCCTCGTATTTATACTCAGTTATTGATGTTTAACTAATTTTTTCATTCACATTACTATTTTATATTTAATTAACTTTTAATTAATTTGTTAATAAACTCGTTAATTTTTTTTCATTGGTTATTGTGTGTCATTGGATAGGTACATTAAATAGGTAAAATGTGTAATACCTACTTTACATTTATATTATTTATAAAATATATTAACCTTTTAAAAATAGTTTTTATTTTTATTTTTTGAATTACCATAAAACTGTCCTAATATTATATGTAATACATTTCATTCATTTTAATATTTACCTATGTGTTATTTTATAATTTTTTTAAATTTCTTTTGTTTACTTGATGTATTATTTCTAGTAGAACTTATTCTACGGTTCATTTCTCGGATACGTATATATGTTCTTGTGCGAATAGCACAAGAAAGAACTTCATCAGGAATAATATTTTGTGGAATTTGACTCTTCACTAATATCATTAAACTTTTAATGATACCTTGTTCTTTGGACAATGATTCATTACCGTGAAATTGTATGAATATGGATTTTAATATTTTCATCACATCATTGGATGGCCGAGTTAAATAACCTGTAGAAATATATAGGTATTAATTAACAACATATGTAGGAAAGTGTATAGTGTGCCTACTATATTATGTGTTGCAAATTTACCTTTTGAAACACAATTTATCCAATCATCTTTTTCAGAATTAAAATCCACACTTGCCAAAAATGGAAATTTAGCTTTAAATTTATGAGCAATCGAACCAGCTATGTGCTCTATATTATCTACTTCATACTCATCATTCGGAACATAAGTATTTTGAACAGTTTCCTATTATGATAATGTTATTAATTACTATAAAACTTATGTTAATTTAATTGTATAGATACACACATTTAAGTCAAATGAATCAATTAAACTTGAACTGAATTGACGATTTTCAGTTGAAAAATTGTCTTGTACTGCAGAATTGGAAATATTGAAGAGTTCAGCTGTACTAAAAACGTCTTCAGTTATATTTTAATAAGAGGATAAATCTGATATATTCAATAAGCATTCTTCTGTTAACTGTTCTTCAGTATTTCGGTTTTGGGAAAAAACAACAGCAGAATATTTTCCCAATAAATACCACCTTAGTCTGTAAATATTATAGATAATAACTATAAATATTTATTTTATATAAATAAAAATGACTATAAACAATTTACCTATACTTGAAGTCTAAAGGTCTTGTATGGTCATTAGCTCCACCCATCCCGCGCAAGAAACTAAATAGATTTTCTAATACATCTTGGTTTAGTCTACGAGTCAGTACCAAAATTTTCTTTCATATCTTGATATAAATTCCTCAATGACTGGTTTGTCAACAAATGACCTTTTGAAACTGCATCAAACTTCTTTTACCATGAACACGCATCTCTTTAATAAAATTATCCATTTTATCTAATGTCTCATTTTGTTTTTTTATATCTTCCCCATATGCTGTTGTATTATTTCCATACAAGTTGATGGAATTTAAAAGATCAAACCAGTCATTTACCAAAAGAAAAACATCAGAGACCTATAATATTAGCATACAACAATGACTATAAGTAAAGTTAATACATTTTTATTTATTACTTCTTTCCAATTTGGAGTTTGAATTTTATTTTTATTTCCATAGTGTACAATAGCCATTGAAACACTTTTTGAAAACAACTGAACAGCAGGACGAAATTTCTGGCGCTGTGGTCCAGCTACATCTAAATGTGCTGAAGTTAACTTGTAAGCAAATTTCATATCATTACCACTAGATAGTTTCAACACCTCTTCTACTGTTTGTTTGCCAATAAATATACCTATAGATACATTGATAAAATTTAAATCAGTATCATGGGTGGCAACTGTTCTTGGTTGTTTTGGTTTAGCAAGAGGGGCAGTGTCAATTGTTAAGAGGATAGCTGAATGGTCAGAATAGAGGTCTTTGAGATTAGTTGTTAGGCTGTGGAAACTATTGGGAATTTTAGATATAAATATGTCCAAAATGTCTGGCCTTTTTCTGGGTGAAGTGGGCCAGTATGTTGGTGATGGGGGAGAGTATACTTTGAAATTACGATTTTGTGTTGTGAGTTCAAGTAGGTTACCACGGGGATTGTTTACGCGACAGCCCCATTGTATATTTTTAGCATTTAGATCACCTCCTATTATAAATTTATGACCAAGAGTAAGGAAGAAGTCGTTGAATTGGTTTAAGGTTATTGTGTGGAGCGGTGGACTATATACTGCAAATATATTTAGTGGGGTGTTGTTAAGTGTTATTTGTATGACACTGGCTTGAATGTGGTCCGTTTAAAATTGCGGGAGAGGATAGAATAGTAGGGAAGATTTCGCTATGATGGCGGCTCCCGCGTGTGCAGTGTCATCAGGGTGGTTGGTTTTGAAGACTTGGAACCCAGGTATGTAGAAGTGTGTTGAATTGGTGAAGTGAGTTTCTGATATGAGTGCGATGTCGATCCTGTTATTTTGTAGTATAACTAAGAGTTCGTCTTTGTGTTTTGCTAGGCCATTTGCGTTCCAATTTAGGATGAGGAGAGAGTGAGATGTTGTGTTATTATTTGACATTTTTGGTGTTAATGAGATTTGAGAGGACGGTGGTGAGGAGAGAGATAAGAGGGTTTATTATAGATTTGAACTCGTCAAGGAATTTTAGAAGTGAGGTTTCATTGGTGTTTGTGGAGGTATTAGAGTTTGCGGACTGGTGACCCTCAGTTACATTTGCATGCGTACGTGACCTGGGTCTGTTTTCGGAGTCTGGTAGTTGCTGTTGATATTCAGGATTGGTATTGATGTTGAGATTAGGAGGCGGTGGCTGCTGGGCTTTCTTGCTTGAAGTGTTGTTGTGTTTCCGGGAAATTGTTTGGTATATTGTGCAACCCTTGTAGTTGGCTGGATGCGCGCCTTGACAGAGGCCGCATTTTGCTGGTAGATCCGGAGATTTTGTGCACGAAAATGAAAGGTGGTTTTCCCCACATTTGACACATTTGGGTGGGTAAGAACAGTATGAGCGTGTGTGTCCATAGCTTTGACAGTTTTGGCATTGTGGTATCTGTCGTTTTTTATGGGGCTCTTCTATTTTTATTTTTGTATGCAAAATTGAAGTAATAGAGAAGATATCAGTATCGCTTTCTCCATTAGGGTCTATGTCAATAAAGAACATGGGCAATGAAGTTTCGGTTTGGTGGTGTTTGACATTGGTGACAATTCTCACCTTGTAACCTATTTCTTCTAGAGCTGTTGTTATATCAGATTCTGGAGTTGATGGATGTAGGTTCTTTATGACTACTCTTAGAGGTTTATCGGATTAGAGCTGGAATGTGTGGTACTGTGCGTTGATTTCTTTCAATAAGTGAATGATTTTTCTGTAATTAAATGGGGTATCAGTTTGGACTTTTAGATGAGTTGAGGTCGATTTACACGAGAAGGTGTTTGGACCGATGATTTGTTTAAATTGGTTTAGCAAGCCCATGTAGTTGAGAACCTCTTTAATGAATATGGGTGGAGGCAAAATTGTTTTCGGTGTGTTAGTGGTATTCGGTTGCTCCTCGTTTTGATTATCAGATATGACGTTAAGGTTTTCGATAGTAGGCTCGTCTACAGATAGAATGCTATACCTCTAATTTATTAGTAAATAAAATATTAGACTATGTTACTTGATTTGGAGAAGTATTTATCCCATAAGTTGATCAGTTAACAAGTTTGTGGCAAAAGTGTCAAGTATTTTGTTGAATGAGATGAAAAAAAAAAAAAGAATTTTCTGTTCGGTAGAAATTACAGAGCTACTATCGGACTGCCTGAGCGTGACTATAATTTTCTTTACCTCAGGAAAGTGTTCAAATTCTGTTCTCATTCTAGAGTTTTGAAGGAACATTCCCAATAGAGTCCCATCATTATCGACTAACAATTCAATTGTACATTTATACATATTTTGTACTTCAAAATTGTTTCTTCAAAATTTTTTGTTCTATGATTTTGTTTTTCTATGAAATAATAAATGTTTAATCAAAACCAAAACCTATAGGCATTTTTTTATTACTACCTGTATTATTTATATTTGATAAATCCTTTAGGGTAACTGTTTTCCCAGTTTCGTCACGGATTTTAGCCTGAATCAACTTTTTATTAGCCTTCATATCCATCAACTCAATCACTTCCGATTTAGTTTGAGGAGCTAATCGACGCTGATTGGGTAAATTAGAAAATAACATTTCAGACATGGCATGGTTATGACTTTTATTCATACGTGAAATTTCTAATTTAGAGCCATCAGTAGCCACTCTCACATATATGAATGCTGGACAATCTTGCTTCATAGTTCTAGATAATGATTCTTATGTATTTAAAATAATTTAATAATTAATACTTAAACTTGCGATGTGGATCGTTGCTGTTCATTCTTAGAACACTTCTTATAAACTCCTCCATGAACACATTTGAATTTTATAAAATAATATTTTATTGAATCCAGTGTATTTTTTAATTGTTCTGGATATTTAGGTCGAGCTGCATTTAAAGTTCGACCATCAGATATCGCAAAACCACAAAAAAAAGTTTTTTAATACTCCTCCAATTTATTTTGGAATTCAAAATAAGAATTAAATGTTTGGCCAACTTCTAGCATAGTCATTTTAATAAATTAAAATTCAATAGTTAATTTAATAAAATTAAGCTTTAAAGCAGAACACTGTAAAACCAGAAGTTTGGAAAAAGACACTTCAAAACCTGAAAACTGTTGGGTAAAACACACTGCAAAAAATGATAACTGAAAATTTTGGGTATATACTAAGTATATATAGAAAACATAACACAGAAAGCTGGTTCAAAGGAGATCAATTATTAATTATAGATAGAAAGCATTACACAGGGAAATTCAAATAAAGGCGCTTTTTATTTGTTTATGGTCGTTCGTCCCTTATCTTTCCGACCATAGTCCTATAGGCAGCAGTTCCTTATCTTACCGACCATGGTCGGGCGTATAGACACAGCGTTTAAACAACAGACATTTGTGTACGTCCAGCGATACGCATTACTGTCTGACATTTAAAGAAGTATTGTTTAACTCTTACGGAATGATATACACAAACATGTATATATATATAGAAAAACGGCGGCGCCGCGCCGTTTTTTGCGATCAAAGCGTCGGGCCTCGCGGACGGCGAACGGAGGGAAACCCGACTACTGACCAGGAAAACTCGTGAGAAACGAGATGGGAGCGCGAACGGCACCGAAAAGGGGCGGCGAGCGGCGAACGGGAGGCGAAAAGTGAAAATTTCGACGGTTTTGGGAAAAAAAGAAAAAAAACGATAACGGGCCCTTGACGCGTTTTTGCTCCCTTATCCTCTAAAAAACGCCGAATCCGACACGGGACGGTGCCACCGTCTTAGCGTTTTCTTATATTATTAGTACCCATGGGTTAATTTTAGTTTAATTTGCTTTGGAACGCTTATTGTTCAACTACATTTAGGGTCCAACTTTATTTTTTTCCCAATTCAACCACTGGCTAAATCTATACTTTTCAATTATCAAGATATTGGATTAGGACAGCTATTATGCTATATCATTTGATGTTCAAATTCCTGATGCAGTGATATGTTGGACGTTTAATAATAATTGTTCTTACTGTTAAAATATTTTCTAAAACAATAGTTTTCGAATTTAAATAGGGTAGAATCTTATTTGAGAAATATTATGAAAGAGGTAAACAGTTGTTATATCTTACATATTTTTAATCCATTAATCCATATTCATTACATTTTATACTGAAAAATAATTATTTACACAGGACAGATTAAATGGTTTGACCATGTTGTCGGTATACCGGGCTGCATATTAACATACTGTACATTGCTACACGACCGCTGTTCTCTGATTGGCTGATTCAAATTTGCGCGGTTTTATTGAATAATAATTATTATCAAAACTATGCGATATCAGATGCCGCGGTTTTACATAAAATATATTTAAAATTATAATGTTTATTATATTTATATTATTACTATAATATTTATAGTTAGCTATAATAATAATGATTGTTATGTTATCACAATGCGTCAATGGGTTGTTGCTTGTACGGACAGTACGGTTTTTAATTATAAAAAATTACCATTATAATTTACAAAATGAATCTCCATTTGCCTAAGTCGTTCATTAACAAAATAGTAACTGAACTAGAATGTTATGAATATGTTATTCGATCAAACATTAAAACTATAGAAGACTGTAATTTGTGGGTTTCTGAATTTGGAAAATTAAATAATATTAAATGGAATGCTAGATCTTCTCGACCATGTGGGAAAAAAATGAATTGTTCGTAAGTATAATATTATAGGTACATTATACTAATCAGAGAATATATTACATTTATGTAAATATAATTCTAGGACATGGGACATTAGGTATTGTATAATTTACAATTAATATACCTAAGTCAGTCTTTGAATTTAACACTTAATTTGTATGATTTAATAATAATGAATTATTAATTTGGTTGAGTTTAAATTATTAAGAAAATATAAATATAAATGTAATATATTTTTAGTAAGGCAATATTATGAGGTGATCCATCNACAGGACAGATTAAATGGTTTGACCATGTTGTCGGTATACCGGGCTACGCATTTAACTCCTGAAGAGGTCATTGATGAGTTGGGACAAAAGCCCTGAAAAATTGATATTGTTCTATGATTAAAATAATTAATAAATCTTAGCTAAACAACATAATATTATTTTATTTATTGATGTATAATGTATATTATATGGTAATGTATATTATATGTATATCATTTTTTAAATGTAAACTCCCCTCCCCCCCCCACCATTGAAAATAGCGATGTACGCCACTGATGGAAGGGGCGTGAAAAAATGTTTCCCCGGGGCGCAGAATTGCTTGACACGGATCTGATATAATGTATTAATGTAATATATCATACAAAAATATATTTTCATGTAAGTAATTCTGAAAAAGTAAAGCCAATTCTTAAAATTAAAATAATATTCATGCGTAATATTTTATTTTGCCACTTAGAACCTAGCGGAGTATTAAAAGGGGGTATGGGACAATTACCCCTCCCGGTCAGCAAATTACAGAATATTACAGAATTTTTTTCGAGGAGTTTGTCCCCGTACTAATATCTAAAAGTCTGTGTCTATGTACCTAATAATCATACTTCAAAGACTACTATAAAGAGTATAATTCTGTGACTTCGAAAAATAAAACAAAAAGGTCTTATAACTTTTTAAACTTAAAGGTAATAACTTAATATATTTTCTCTTTTAATATTTAAGCTGGCTTTACGCATTGCGAACAAAAGTTTATATCCAGCCACTACTTTTAATTGTTTTTCACATATCAACTGTTTTTTAATTATTTCCATTTCAGCTAACTCAGATTTCAGCTTTATATTATCTTCACAACAATTCCCGTCACTGACTTCCGTCTAGAAGATTTTTAAAGAGATATAATAATTTTAAGTTTGAATTTAAGTTTATAATGATCAAATGATTTTCTAACCTCACATATCGGTCGGATTTCGTGTTTATTTAAATTGCTTTTCAGTTGGTTTTCCAGTTCATTTACCGTCAGATATCTCCTTGAATTGAAATTAGTTTGTGACTGAAATGCAATTTGAAGAAAAATTAATAAATACTTTGAAATATTTATTACCTATTACAATGTATGTTATTATATAGCTATAAAACATGTTAATATTTCGAAAAATAAAAATTGTTTACAGCCACTCATCAGGTAAATATTACATAGGTATAATTAAAGGAAAATTAGATATAATTTATAAGACGATAAAATATAATATATCTTCTTTTTTTTTATTATTTTAAATTGTTTCAATATTGTACAATGGTACATGTACAATGTTGAATCAATGCTTCATTTATATTTTTGAAAATTAATGTGATTTAAATGAATATTAAAAAAATATATATTTGTCTAAAGTGTACCTATTTTCCACATAAAAAAATTATAGATGTTTGAACTAATTTAACTTACACAACAATTGATCCGTTTATCTTCAACTGTTTTCTTACACGTGCTGAATGAAATATATTCAACTATTTTTTTTATAATTAAATAAATGTATCTTCGGCAATTGCATGCATTGTCTTGATCGGACGATTTGACATCTAACAACTAAAGCATAGGTAACTCATAATAGGTACTATTAATCTGTTTCAACGTTGATATTTATTTTTTTTTTTTTATGAATTTTTGCTCATCGGATGGTATAATGTGTGTGATAGGTCAAAAAAAAGCCGCAGATACTTGAAATTGTCTATAAATGTGTATTATATAATTAAATGTACCTAAGTAAAATTACCAAAGTATTTGACTCTGTTTGAGATATTTAAAGAATTGAGAAATTTTCGATTTTGTAAAATTATTGTTTACTGGAGTTGGTGAAAAAGTTGGAAAATATGTATTCATTTGAAGTTCAAATATTGTTAAAATTTGTCAAAATCACGAAACTTCTTAAATTATTTTATAGTTTAAAATGTATAGTATTAAATTTTTAAAGCTAAAGCTTGACAATTTAATTCAAGGTTTCTCATAAGCAGGCCATACTGAAACTAAATAATAAAATTGCATATTTAAATAAAGAATAACAATTTTAGTTATTTTGTTGTAATTCAAAAATATTTTTCATGATGATTTAAAACTGATAGATTGATTCTTCTCAGAATCATTATTCATAAGCAATAGTATGATTAAATTTTAACAAAGCAAACAGTCATCAATCATTACAGTGACCTTTTTGCATTAAAATGTACAATCAATACACGATTTTCTTACTTTGCAGGTCTTTTTGTTTTCGTATTTATTCACTGGAAAATCTCCTCTTGAATTGCAATCTTCAGTTTGTGACTAAATACAATTTGAAATAATTAAAACCCACAGTTAACACCAATTTAATATTTTAATAGGCTTATATATAGTATATTATATACTACCTAGGCACCTATATACGTATTACGCATGTTAATATTTCGAAACGTAACAGTTATATATTCATAAGGCTATACCTTACTACCTACATATAGTAGGTATTACCTAAAAATTTAGATATAATTTATAAGACGATCGAATCTAAGCCCATAGGTAATAGGTTTAAAGTATGGATATATTTATACCTTATTTATTATTATAAACTTTTTCGACGTGTATGCATTTTTAATTTGAAACAACGCTTTATTGCTTTATTTATACGTATATACATGCTTTAGGGCAAATATAGATATCCAAAAAATTTTTTATTCCAATTTAAATTTATAATTCACACACGATTTTCTTACTTTGCAAATCTGTCGGTTTTTCAGTTTTTTTACCGTTAAATCTCCTTCTGAATTGAAATCTACAGTTTGTGTCTAAAATACAATTTAGAAATAATTAAAACCCACAGTTTATGGACAAAGATATAAATATTATATACGTATGTTAAAAATTTGAAACATAAAAGTTATAGACTCATAAGGTTAATACTTTAAATAATAAAAGTTTGGATAGGATAAGATAGAATCATAAGTCCATGTATAATATATATGTTAGATACAAAGTCCGGAATTGTACATTTCGCAATGTGTACAGTGATTTGTGTACACATCGCGAACTTTACAATGTTGCAGTACAAAGTAACTATACTCTGTCTCGAAAGAGGGCAATCACTTTTTGAACATCGTGAATGATGCTATTGGTGATTCGAAAACCACGTGATCATCTTGCCTTTTTTTCTTTTTTTTTTCGAGGTCACCACTTCGTAGAGTTAGATTAAGTACACTTAAATCTCTACAAAATAACAAACAATTCTCTATTGTTAGTTAAACAAACCAATATTGTATAATATAATAAATTTTAAGTTTAACTTACTAGAATTATACAACATTATTAAAGAGAATTTGTATATCAGTCTGACTACCTAACCTAACCATACTTCCATTATAACTCCTAATAAAATTAAAATCACTTACTCTTACAATTTATTTACAATTTTAAAATAATATATTACCCATGATATTTTTCGAATCTCCTTTTTTCTATCTACATCTTATACAGGTAACGTTACATTTATACCGATTGAAATGACTAGATATTTTAAGATACCATCAGTTTTCATAAGTTTTGCTTAGTGGTGTAATGAACTTACTGATAGTTTTTTTTTCTATATTACCCTATACAATAGTAATTTCTTCTAAAACTGATTCCCTTGAATAATCATAATCATCTTTCGCAGTTGACGCCTACTCTAAAATAATACTCCCACTTTTTTTCTGTTTCTGTTAATTTATCATTAATTAAATCTAACGAAGAAATTGCTTGGTCTAAATCATTTTCAGAGTTAAATATTTTAATTTTATTCTCAGGTAGGGCACTAGAAGAGAGCCAAGTTGTGCCTTTCTTTCGAATAATACCTCCAATGGTAATTGTTTAATTCAAGAGTGAAAGCTACTATTTTCTTGAAACTAGCAAAATCCGAGACCTTCTCTTCATTTTTTTGGAGTTATTTTCAAACTCCACGCTTTTAATAAATCTTACACATCTCTATTTGCCTTTTCAACACTTTCTTTCTCTTAGAGTCGGGAGGTTTCCCATGCACAATTTTAAGTTGCAACCACATATTATGTATGGTATTATTGAATTTGGAAATTATACAATTGACGAACTCAAGGCTGTTGTAAGACTGAAGAATTGAAGTTGCTCCAAAATTACGAATAATTTATTACTTCAGCTGCAGTTTTTGTTTTAAGAGCACTCAATATTAATTTTAATGAATGGTCTTGGTATTTTAATATAAATCTATACCCACCACCATGCAAACAAATTTTTAAAATTAAAATTATTGTTAACTAGATACATTCATTTTGATTGTATAATCACACAAATGCAATTTGAAATACTTCCACAGTGCAGCGTACTAAAGTCTGAATAGCAAGATTGTACAGATCTCAAATTCGCGATGTGTACGTAAATCACTGTACTACACATGGCAAAATATGCAACTTCGGACTTTGTATGTAACATACAATGTGTCCCAGGGCGAAGTGACCGGCCGCCGCCATATGAAAGTATACCTAAAATGATGAAGAAATAACCTTTAAAGTGGAGGTCTAACTCTTTTTTTTTTGAGTTATGGGCAATTTAAATTTTTTTAAACCAAACCAAAACTACAACGGATTTTTTTGTGTTAATCCAAAACTTTTCAAAATTTTAACATACTTTTTTTTTTATTTTAAAGCTATTTAATTATCCTTTCAACCAACATACGCAATTAAACCAAACTTATGTAAATTATTATTATTAAATTGAAAAAAGTAAATTTTTTTATCAAAAGTTGGAATTTTTAAAATTAAATCTCGTATTACTCAAAATAATTCAATATTTAGTATAGGTTATTTTGGTTGTATATTATTCTACAGAATAATACCTAGAATACCTTATAAATTTGGTTTTCATACCTTTCATAATCGCAGAGTTATACGCAGCTAAACATTACAAATCTTTTGTGATTTTAATTATTGGCAATTTATAATTTTACTAAACATCAAGTCTAACTCAGGCATAAGCTCTTTAGAGGTGACATAAATAATATAATAAGTAAATTTTTTTTTTAATAAAATGAAAATATAGTAGTTTAATAATAATAATAATTAAATAACAAGGAATTAATCTTATGTTTATACTTTATTTGATTAATTAATACGATTTTCAAAGTGTTCCCCACCTGATTGCAAACAAGCTTGAGCTCTAAATGAAACACTTTGTGTAGTCCTTTGCATTTCAGCACGATTTTGTCGTATTTCTTCTGCTGCTATATCAATGCGGTCCAATAATTGCTCACGGATCTCGATGAAAACAGCATAAACTTTCTGTTTCATGTATCCCCACAAATAAAAATCTAAAGGCGTTAGATCGGGAGATCGTGGTGGCCAAGCTATTCTACCTCCACGCCCAATCCATTGTGGATAATGCGTATTTAAAAATTGACGTACTGAACGAGCAAAATGTGCAGGAGAGCCATCAAGTTGAAACTACATCACTTGGCGAGTTGCAAGTGGTACATCTTCTAAGAGTACTGGAAATATCTCTCGTAAAAATTCCAAAAAAGAATCTTGATTTAGCCGATTAGGTAAAACATATGGTCCAATAACTAAATCGTCTATCATTCCAGCCCAAACATTAATTGAAAATTGATATTGGAATGTAGTAAGACATAGAACATGGGGATTTTCAACCGCCCAGATATGTGCGTTACGGTGATTAGTTATACCTGTTCTGGTAAACGTGGCTTCATCCGTCCATAAAATATGTTTCAAAAAATCCACAGTTCTTCTGTGTTCACGAAGGAGCCACGTACAAAAAACTAATCTTGCTGCACTATCCCCAAATATTAAATTGTGAGATCGACGAAAATGATATTGGTGAAGGCCTTCTTTTTTCAAAATTCTCCATACCAGAGGTCTTTGATACACCCAGCCTTGCAGATGTGCGACGGATACATGTAGTCGGATCCCTAGTAATTATACCCAACACTTCTTCTTCTAATTCTACATCCAACATTACGCCTTGTTCATTACGATTTCGTACTAATCCAAACTCTGCCAGGTGTCTATGAATAGCGATGAATGATCGATATCCTAAAACAGGTCTTTCCGGATATCGGAGCCTATACTCTTGTACAGCGGCTCGAGCATTGCCATTACAAAATCCATACACAAAATGCATATCAGCAATGTGACCAAATGGCAAATCAAATAATCTCGGCATTTTGAAATTTGTTTACAAATTTACCTACAAATTATTAACTGAATAACAGGTCTAGGTACAGATGACACGACAACTTAAGTGAACCGAAGAAAACACAATGACAATTTAACTCAAATTTACCGAAATAAATAAAATTAAACGATTAACGATTAATTAACGAGCGATATTCGATTGTAAGAAAACTAAGATAGTGATTAGTGACCATTAACAACGTATAACTCGATTATGAAAGATATGAAAACCAAACTTATAAGGCATTCTAGGTATTATTCT
Organism: Myzus persicae; assembly: GCF_001856785.1. Classification (NCBI taxonomy): domain Eukaryota; kingdom Metazoa; phylum Arthropoda; class Insecta; order Hemiptera; family Aphididae; genus Myzus; species Myzus persicae. Next base: position 28,999 of record NW_019102415.1, read on the forward strand.
GTAGAATAATACACAACCAAAATAACCTATACTAAATATTGAATTATTTTGAGTAATACGAGATTTAATTTTAAAAATTCCAACTTTTGATAAAAAAAATTTACTTTTTTCAATTTAATAATAATAATTTACATAAGTTTGGTTTAATTGCGTATGTTGGTTGAAAGGATAATTAAATAGCTTTAAAATAAAAAAAAAATTATGTTAAAATGTTGAAAAGTTTTGGATTAACATAAAAAAATCCGTTGTAGTTTTGGTTTGGTTTAAAAAAATTTAAATTGCCCATAACTCAAAAAAAAAAGAGTTAGACCTCCACTTTAAAGGTTATTTCTTCATCATTTTAGGTATACTTTCATATGGCGGCGGCCGGTCACTTCGCCCTGGGACACATTGTATATAGGCATACATTTATCGTCGATTGTTTCAACATGTATGAATTTTAAGCCAAAGCTTTATAATTTATTGCTTTATTTGCACATATGTAAAATATTCATGTTGCTTTAGAACAATTAGAAGATGCAAACAAATTTATATTTTGATTTAAAATTATAATCAATACACGACTTTCTTACCTTGCAAATCGGTCGGGTTTCACATTTATTTATCGTCAACTCTCCTCCTGAACTGCAATCTGCAGTTTGTGACTAAAATAAAATATTGATACATTTACATTTACATAATATGTTATTTTGATACATGAAAGTTTTAGATTCTTAAGGTAAAAACTTTAGATACCTACTAAAAAAAGCCGTAAGCCAGTAACTGAAAACAAGTTTCGTTGATAAGGGTGGGTCCAATATTTTTTTCATAAATATTGGATAATCAACATTTTTACATTCAAAAATTTAAAATTATTTTGTATACAGTTAATAAACAATATTCACTCCCTTGGATCCAACAGTTAAAAATTTCATTTTTATTTTCTTATTGATCTTTATTTACATTGGCGACAAAGGCCATTAGTAACAATTTCACAAATATATATAATTACATTTTTTTACATTGAAACTTAAATTTTACTTTATAGACTTGTGTCCCCGGTTACAATTTATAAAACAATATAATCATAGTTAAATATATATTTATATTTTATTTATTGTTTTTAATTGTATGCATTCTTAAACGATGCTTTATAATTTATTGTTTTATTTATATATTATATATTGCACAATATACATGCGTCTTTATCGCAATCATTGAGATGCAAAAACATATAGATTATACCTGTTTTTATTTTTATTTATAATCAACACAATTTCCTTACCTGGCAAATAGGTCGGTTTTTGCATTTATTTACTGGCAAAACTTCTCCTGAATTGTTATTAGCTTGTGACTATAAAATACGATTTAAAAAAATTCGGTACTTGTAATTAATAGTACATGTTAATATTTCCTAACATTAAAATTATATATCCATCAGGTAAATACTATACAATAAATGAATAATAATTTATAAGAATTTAGAATTAACAATATCTTCATTTTTTATCATTTTTTATATAGTAAGTTGTTTACCTATACGCACGTTGAAACAATTATAGGTACATGCTACAAATATTTGTGAGCAAACGTGCAGTGGTGCATATTATGGTGCCTTCAATAATTATTCACTTAAAGAATAATTAATAATAAATAATAATTATCAATTTACAAAATTAATTTAACTTACACAACAATCAATCGGGTTATCTTCAACTGTTTCCTTACACGAGCTGAACACAATAGATACTACTATTTTTTTTATAGCTGTATAAATGTACTTTAGGTAATTGTTTGATTCATCTTGATCTAACGCTTTTACATCCAACAACTAAAACATAACTCGAAGTACTATTAATCTGTTTCAAAGTTGATATTTATTTATTGATGTTGAAGGGTGGATGATTGTTGGGTAGGTACCTACCTATAGTTTGTGTTGCAATAATTTCTCTTTAATGAAAAATGAACGATATACAGTAGTGACATATTTAAAATGTGTTTAAGGGGCAGTCACCCAAGACCTAACTATTAGAGTATTAAATTTAGATTAAAATAAAATACTGAATGTGTATAGGATTTGCATGATTCAACCTTAACGAACTACTATACACTGTAGGTACCTTCTTGAAGCTTTTGAGATTTTTTATAACTAAAATAATTCTAATCTTGTTTAAATATTAGTCAATATTTTACGGTCGGGTGGATGGGAAATTCAACGGCCATTCACGCCGGCCCCTACCAATGTTTTTTTCCAAATAATATTTTTATTACACGGAATTTATCCCAACCTAATGTACTCGATGACATTGCCGTCGCCAAAATTTTTATTTTCGAAGAATCCACGGCGACCCGTAAAAGAGGAAAGATATTATTAGGTAACTTTAATGGTAGGCGGAAAAAAAGTTCACGGAAAAATGCCCAGAAAAAAATCTAACTGAAAGAAAGCACCAAAAAATAAATACACTAAGGAAAAAGACCAAAGAAAAAAGTCCAGGAAAAAAATTTAATATAAATGTGAGAATATATCTTTCTAGATTAAAATATTGCTAATTATTTTACGAACATCTTTCCGATATATTTTAATAGTTATTCTGCTCTGCTATTCGCAGCGGAGACGAGTCCAACAGTTCAGAGATCATCAAAATCGATCCAGTCGTTCTTGAGTTATAAATGGTGTAGCTAAATCAACTTTATTTTATTTATATAGATATGTTTATCGTTTATTGTAAAACAGCCTATAAGAGGTCTGGGAAAAAATTATAAATGCATATGAATTATGATAATATATTATTAACCCACCCTGCCACAAGTAAATATGCCACTGACAGTGTTGACCATTTTTACAAATGTGGGTACTTGAATGATATAAATATTTTGTTTCTAGCAATTAGAAATTCAATGTTTTAACGTTTAAACTTAAATTTTAGTTAGAAGAGAAACACTCAAATCAGTAGTGTTGATAGAAAGACAATTATTATAGGCATTTTTAAATGTGTTGAATTCTAAAAACTAAAAAATCATGAGTCTTGAGTCGCGATCGTTGCATGTTAGATAAGATTATGTTTAATATTATTTTTTTAAATCTATTTTACACTTTGCTTCAATGAAACTAGTAAATCTCTCGTATTTGTATCATAAACAGATTGATCTATAAATACTTAGGTACCTGTTGTTAAGTTAATTTCCAAAAACAAAGTGTTTACTAAGTTCCTATGTGGCTATGTGTCTATACGTATAGGTACTTACGGTATTTGTAAAATATTTTTCAAAATAATAATATTAAGTTTTGCATTACCTTGAAAATAACATCATCACCGATGTACATCTTAAGGCAGTTTACCAATACATATATTATGTTGCATTGATCGTTTAATAATGATTCACTAAATTCTTCAAATGAATTGCCCTAACAATACCACAATAAATCAGTTGAATATTTAAAAGGATTTTCTTTTTCTTAACAGAAGTACATTTTATTAATAGTAGGTATACTTATTACCAGGGTTCGGGACTTATAGCATTTGCATACTTTTTTTATTTATTGTAAAATGTAGCAGAGTGCGAAATAAATTCATTTCTCAATGCAGTGATACCAGATCTAAAATTTGAATGTGCATATTTTTGCATATTTCATACGTATTGCCGGAAAGTGCTTATTTTTACGTTATTGTGCTTATTTTGCATATTTTGGAAAATTATCCAAAATTTCAACCAATCTAAAAAAGAAAATAGTAATGCAACCTTTTGTACCTATTTTACTATACCTGTACAACTCGCAACTCTTTATAATTATTAATAATATGTTACGGTACGAGCAATACGATAATTATATAATGTTTTTATAAAACGTTCTGTGAAACTTAAGGTATTCCCGGTAATCATAGTTCGGACGGCTGGCAGCCATTAAGGCTATAATAGTTATTTAATAATTCCGATTATTTGTTCAGTCCGCAACGTTTATCCGTCGCCGTGTATTCGCCTGCGTGCTTGTAATCGTGTACATTTTTTCTTAAACATAATATTATACTCAAAATGGGGAAAGTAAAACAATCCGCTAGTGCGCGTTTGAGAAACTATGTATCTGAATTTGGATCTGAAATATTATCTACTGATGGGTTTGTATTATTTTGCAAAGTTTGTGAATCAAAGATTAATTTCGAAAAAAAGTTTAACGTAAGCCAACACATTCGAACTGAAAAACACGTAAAAAGTGCCAAACGACAAAAAGATCAAGTTCAAAGGAAATCACAACAACTGTTAACCAATCAACCTACCAAATCAGATTTCAATAGAGATTTATGCGAAGCAATGGTGGCCGCGAACATACCGTTTAATAAACTTTCAAACACAATATTTCGTTCATTTTTAGAAAGTTATACGGGTAAAAGTATTCCATTTGAAGCTACCTTACGAAAAGGATATATTGACGACATTTATAACCAAGTAATGGATAAAATGAGAATTGAAATTGGAAACAATCAAATTTGGGTGTCAGTTGATGAAACATGTGATGTACAAGGACGATGTGTGGCAAATGTTATTGTTGGAATTTTAAAGTCAGATTGTGTTGGTCGTTCATTTCTACTGCACTCAGAAGAGTTAGAAAAAACAAATCATAATACTATTTGTAAAGTTTTTAATAAAGCAATGACCATTTTATGGCCTGGAGATATTATGTACAACAACGTCTTACTGTTCTTATCCGACGCAGCTCCTTACATGGTAAAGGCCGGTTCAGTTCTCAAAAATTTATATACCAAAATGATACACACCACTTGCAGTGCACACGCACTTCATCGGATAGCTGAAGAAATTCGTGGACAATTCAATACTGTCGACGAGTTGATATCAAACATGAAAAAAATTTTTCGTAAAGCCCCATACCGTGTTGCTTTGTTTAAATCGATAGCTCAAGGAATAAGATTACCACCAGAACCTATCTTAACACGTTGGGGGACATGGCTTGAAGCCGCAATTTATTACTGTGAAAATTTCCAAATAATATGTAGCGTAATAAATGCCCTAGACGAAAATGATGCAGATAGTATTAAAAAAGTCAAATTATGCTTACTGAAACCAGGATTGGAAAACAATTTGGCTTATATCAAAAGCAATTTTCAAGTCCTTACAATGGCCATTGTAAAATTACAAACAAAAAACCTTCCATTGGCCGATTCACTTACTGTTATTCAAGAAGTAAAATCGAAATTTCAGTCATTAAAAGGAACTCAAGGAAAAGCAGTACTTTTAAAACTACAAAAAGTTTTTGAAAAGAATGAAGGTCTTAAAATGCTAAAGAAAATATCAAACATTTTAGAAGGAGAAGATGAAATTTCGGATATGAGTCAATTTCCTGAAGATTATTCATGCAATGACTTTGTATACTTTAAATATGCACCGACCACTTCAGTGGACGTCGAGAGGTCATTTTCATCGTACAAAACTCTGTTATCCGACAATAGAAGAGCATTTACATTTGAAAACTTGCGGAAACATTTAATTATTCAATGTAACCATGAAGGTAAGACACATAAATGTAAAATTATTTATTTATTAAATTTAATTTTTAATTTTTCCCATCATTATATAGTTGACGAATAAAATTCAAAAAACTCGGAAATTCAAGAAACAATCAGTTGATTTATTTTAAAAATTTTTATGTGACACTAATTGTAATCAATGATTAAGTTATTAATAAAATAATAAATATATTAAATGCATATTTTTTAATTTTTTATGCATATTCTAGGGTTTTTAATTGCATATTTTAGCGCTTATTATTGTGTTTTAAAGTGCTATAAGTCCCGAACCCTGCTTATTACACATATCTTAACTTTATTAACTATATTATTGTTTATTCGTGACTTGTAGTATTTATTAGGATTTAGGATTGAAAAAATACTTATGTAAATTTAAAAAACATACATATAATATTATAAGTATATTAATAATTAATTGCTATACACTCAATCATGGCTAAATCGTTTATTATTTATTGATTATAAATTTAAGTTGTACGAACAAAAACCGTAAACGTGTCCGACTATTAAATTGGTGTAGTTATTCTCAGGCAAGGATTTCAAAATCTGAAATGGAGGGGACATTTTTATGAGTCTTAAAACTTATGAATTATTTTGATTCTTCTATTACACACGTTTAAAAATAATGAATATAGGTAATTACATTTCAGCATGCAGCCAGAATCGTACCTGCATATGGTTGGAAGTATGGTGTTGAACCCCCTCCCCCCTCCAAATGCTATTTTTACCATATATATATATATATATATAGATGTATAAAATTAATACAATTTAAAAAAACATTCTGGTATATACAGGGATTAAAGTAGGGGGGACGTAGGAGGCCTCAGTCCTCCTATCTCTGACGGTGGTTAAACATCGTTCCCTTTAACAAATTAGGATTTTATACATTAGACTTTATACATAAAATTACATATGGAACGCTTACAACTATAAGTATAAAGACATTAGTCCCCTTTGGAATTTTTTCCCACTTTAAACCCTAGGTATACCTATAGTACATACTAAATATGCATATCATTTTTTAACATTACTTCTCCCATTGAAAATATCTGTGTAGGCCACTGCATATAACCCATTATTATACTTATGTTCCAAGCTAAATTCTACCAATATTATTAAAATGTTTTAATGTATGGAGCTTTCTTGTAACAAAGTGTAACACATTCAAACCTTTAAAATACTAGGTAACGCACCATATTACATATATTATCCTAACAATGCTAGTACTTATATAATAAAAATAAAAATAAACCATTAAACAAAATATAGGTACTATAATACTTCGATAAACTCACACATTCATAAGCTTCTTTGTTATTTGTATAACACGATAATCTACACGAATTTGATTCCAACAGCTGAAAAATGTAAAGAAATTATTTATTTATTTTTAATAAATATCCTAATTAAAATTTGAAGTAATTAAAATTTTGAATTTTTCGAACATTGTTTGAATATAAATATCTACATAAAGTAGGTAACAGTTTTATAATTGATAAAATATTGGTTACCTTTTTTATAATAAAATATAATAATAATAATAATAATATAATAATATATATTTATTATTAATTATTATTATTATTATTTATTATAATATTATGTCAAACCTCAAAACTGGGTTTTGATACATGTTACATATGATACAAATTTGAGTAGTTTTTATTTCAGTTTATTTGGTTATTTTCTTAAGACTCATAAGTCTGTTAATTATTCCACTAAACGTACCTACTAGCGCCTCTGTAGTTTATTTAAATATTATCTGCAGTTACTGTTCTGCTCCCTCGTTCGTCCTATATTGGAATACGGTAAGGTATCTATCGGGTAATTCAAATGCTGCTGTTAGCAAAATGAGATTGATTATGTTCTAAGTAAATGCCTAAGCATGTATTTCTAGGTATACACAAATAATTTTCCCAGTCTTTGTAATGAATACCTACACTTTAATAAAACGTTCCTTTAATAAAAATCTTATTTTAAGTCTCTCACCAATTAAGTCTTCCTAAATATCATTGATTAATTTCCACTTACCAATTTATAATACACGTTCTCATAACTCCAACTAAATTGTATACTTATTATATTATGATTTGAATTCTCCTATGGGGTGGAGACTTGTTTGGGTGGCATATATTAATATATTTTTTAAATTTACGACAATTCGTTTACTCACAAAATAGTGAATAATGAAAACCAGCTTGTAGGTACAGTTTTGGGTGTACATGGTGTCTCAGCTGCCATACACGATCAATATTATCTTTAATCTTTACTAATGATGATATTATTGATATATTTCCCCTACATTTCTAATTTCACACTATTTTTGTTAAACGACTTTGGCGATCACTGATAAATCTTATTATTAATCTCTTTAATACATTTTAGTTTAGTCTCCGATTGCGATTTACAGTGTACTAATAATAAACGCTACTTGTTTAACACGGAGAGAAAAACGTTGTAAAATTTTGAAAAAATTCAAATTTCGATATTATTGGCAATTAAAAAATGTAAATTTCAATTATAGGTATACTAATATATTTTGTAAATAATAATGATCAAATTATCGATCAATCTAACGAGAAGCATAAACATGATGTGTATTCAGATCGGGTTGTATCAAAGAAAATTGTAGGGAGCTCACTGAACAGAAAGACAGAAAATGATCTCCATTCGAGTCCAGAAAAATTAATGCGCCCAGAGCTAGAAAATACCGATGTTACAGAGAACATGGAACATGGCGTCTTGAAACTGATCCATCGTTCAATAGAATATTATGTACTCAAAAAGCATTTTCCCACACTACCATGAAACTTGGACGAGTCGATCAGCAACTTTTAGAAATGAAACATAATTCGGGGTTCAACAATCAATTTTGTTTTAAGTGATGATAATTCTGTTACTTTATTTAAATGTAAGAATAACTTTGAAGTGATTTGTGATAGTGAACACATATTTGGTAACCCAACTTTTACGTTTGCACCAGAACATTTCATGCAATCGTATACAATATTCATGTTTACTCAACTTATTATTATTTACTTTAAGTATATTGTTTTTTGAAAAATAAACAAGTATCAATATAATGTGTCCATGTAGAAAAACCATAATGAACGTATTTTCCGCAGTGTAAAATAGTATGTTGTACATATCATTTAGGACAAAGTAGGTTCAGGCGTTCGAACAAAAATTAAGTGTTATTAAAAGAATACTCGAAAAATAGTTCTGAAATTGGAAGGTGGCTTAAATACTTTTTCGGTTTATCTTATGTAAACTTAAATGAAGTTCCGGACGCATTTACTGAAATAATTTCAATAGCTTCTTGTAATATAAGTTTTTCCAGACTTAACATTAAAAAACTATATTGATTTTGATGCTGATTTTGGCCCAGAATTATGGGCTAGTGAACCAGCCAATAACTCAAGAACAATGAACGGAGCTGAAAAATTTCAGATGCACTTCAATAGTCAATTTTATACCCCTCACCTTCACATACGCCACATTATTCAAATACTAATAGAAATTCAAGTCGATACTGATTTAAAAAAAATCATTAAAACACAGTAAAGGAAATTCCTGTAGAATAAAAATATAAAAAAAATAAAATAATTTGAAAAAAATATATTGTGACAACATATCAAAAAAAAATGATCTTTTAAAAATGTTTAATGCAAACGAGTACCAATAAATATTGAATAATATTTATTAATAAATTAATGCTTAACATGGCAAATGATTGTAATTGTTGTTTATAAAATTTGTAAATTTTAATGACTATTTTGTTAAAATGATTGTACCTAATTGTAATTTGTATTATTTTTAATTTGACAAAATTGTGAATAATGGCTTTCTAAGGAAATTGTTCTAAAATAAATAGCTCAAGTAACATTTTTAAACTCGCCAGTCTATAACATCAGAATATGATGAGATAGAAAGCCCAAAGCTTTCATAAAAGGTGAAAGAAAATGTTGTTAAAGTATAATAATTTTGAACCACCATCAGTAATGACCAATTTAAAAATTTGGAGGTACGCATGTTATGTACACTCTGTACGTGGATGAATTTTTTTGAAAAAGGGTTTATATTGTTCGTAATGCTATGTGCTGACGTCCCGCCATATACATATATACGTGAGGTAAGCAAGGGAACGCCGTATAAGGATAGTCCAAATAAACGATCTAGAATGTTATTAACCTCGGGTAAAGCTAAAAAAGACTAAAACACCAATAGAATAGTTAATTGAGTAGTTTTGAGAACTAGACAAAGGAAATTGCGTTGCACATATGAATATAAAAAAACTAGAAAAGGATGCACGAATTTAATTTAAATAGTAAATATTATTTAAATTAAAGCCAAATAATATAATATCGAATCGTGATATCGCAAGGCACGTGGGACGATACCATCTCCTGGAACTCGTACGCACACGTGCGATAGTAAACGGGATCAGCGCTATCTTGTCTATAGGAGAGGAGTGGAGATTAGGCCTATAAAACAGGGACCCAGTCACCCGATATTCAAACGTGATTTATCAGAGCCAGTACAAGCACCTTCACGCCAGTCGACTCTCTGAGAAATTTCAGTGTTATAAATTATTCTATCAGTTTTACATGTCAAATAAAGTCTATGTTCACAATAATCAAAATTGACTTAGAAATTATTACACCTTGTAGTCTTTCATCATTGTACGTCACAATTGGTAGGCTGGACCACTACAGTAAATTGTGCAAAAATGGGTTGTAAAAAGGGTAAATGTACTCAAATTTGTTGTAGTCCTTTTATGGGTCGTTAAAGGTCATCATGTGAGTCATCAAATCGAGGAACCTTCTTTTCTATTTTAAATAGCTTTTTTTTCATTCATTATAATATAAGAATTCAAAATCAAAAACATTCATATTAAATTTAAGACTACCTGCCACAAGTTAGAGGAAATAAAAAGTAATTACATATTATGTTGCTGTGCATAGGTAACTTAAAAACTAATACAATTTCTCAATTTTATTAACAACAAAAACAGGATTCGAACAATGAAACATTTTGATATAGTTCTTAAGTAGGATTATACAAAAATTTAAAATTATTAATATTTAATTATACTTTCTGAAATACAAATAACATTAATTAATATCTTACTTGGTTCAGTTGTATTTCGCAAATAAAATTTTCCAGACATTTTTTTAACCGTTCAATAGTTTTTTCATAATCAGCATATAACGACTTATGCATTTGTTTTTTGAATAGTGCGAATACTTTATTCGATATCTTTACCTAATTATAAAACATCTCAATTATTTCTTAACTTAAAATAAATGTATTTTGATGCATATTAGGCAAAGATAAATACAATAATAATTGTGTTTATTTTTGATACATAATATATTGTAAATTGAATTGCTTACAATATTATTTGGTTGTAAGCGATATTAAACTTTTTATTATATTATAATGTGCATTAACAGCAATAGTATAAAAATAAAGCAAGACAAAAAAGTTCATAAGTAGGTGACCGCTCCGCTTAGAGTAGGTGTTAATCGTATAGAAATAGACAGTAATTCTATCGTGAATAAGTCACTGCCATAGTGTTGTAGAATTAACAAACCAGTAAACTTCAGAAAAGTAGGCTCTAATAAACATAATAATTCATACATAAAAGTACATCAACATTCAGCATGTTGGATGTAATACATAACTAGATTTTGATAACTTTTAGATTAGATTAAAGTACATACTCATCACGCTCTCCCCTACAAATAATAATGAACCATTAACAATTAACAATAAACAAATAAATACAAATTATATAAATAATAAATATGATATAAATTAGTTAGTTTTATAATCTTTTAAATACTTAGGCTTATTTTTGGTTTTTGTTGACCTTCTAGGTTCTTCGACATCACTTAGTGTCTTGCTTAGCCCCTCATTATTCAGCTGTGTAGATTCTTCAATAACAATTTCTTATTCTCTTGACCAACTTCACAACCGTATAAAAAAGCTTATAGATTAGATGATATAATAGTATGTTCTCTATCTCTTATTTTTCCAATAGTTCTCTATCCCATGGAGGTCCAAGGTCCTTCGAAGACACATTGTTATAACTCACCAACGCATAGTCTAAATTAGCTTCTATCAATTCGGATTCTTTAACTTTTTTTTTGTGTGGAATCACGGTATCACGGCGCTACAGGGGGGCACTTCACCTGTGTCTTGCCGTTCTTCCCCCTGTATCTGTATCCTTTATTTTATCTGTTACCAAGTTACATCAACATACAGCAACATTATTTACATACATTGAGCGGTGCTCTACAGTACAAGCGGGCTCTATCCCTTTAACATTCGCTTTCATCGCACAATATAATCAACTTAATTAGTTATTTTATTTCGCTTTTCCTTTCAACGTTCTCGGTTTATGCTCGCCCTTCAGCCTGTCAAGTTCGTTCTTCAGCTCCCCTCGTCATAAATTGCTTTACCGCGTCCCACTTCAGCCTGTTCTCTAGCATACAGACAAACAACGTCTCCAGATTTAGGTCCTCGTTCAGAACCACTTCCAGGGCTCGCCGCTTCCTCTACCACCTACCACACTGGAACATGACGTGCTCCGCGTCGTCGACCGGTTCTCCACAGTCGAGACAGGACGGTTCGTTAGCTCTCTTAAATCTGTGTAGGTAATATCGGAAACATCCATGTCCTGACAGAAATTGCGTAGTGTGAAAATTCACTGTCCCATGCTTCCGTCCTGTCCAAGCTTTAGTCTAAGTCCACTATTAACCTCCTGGTCCATCTGTCTTTTACTGCGCCGTCCCATTCTTTCTGCCATTTTTCCATTGTTGCCTTACGTACTTCAATATCAACTCTAGCCTGGTCATTTTCACTTCTGCGAAGGTACCTTTCAGCCCTCTCCAACGCCAATAGATGAGCCGGAATAATACCCCCGATAACCATTGCAGCTGCCGTCGAAGTTATCCTTTACGACATAACTGTTCTCAATGCCAGTACTCTTTGAGGTCTCTGAATAATTTCAATATTCCTCTGATGCACGAGGGCACTTGCCCATATCGGGGAACCATACAGCAGTTTGCTTTCAACCACCGTGGCAAGTAGCCTCCTTTTTCTCTGTCTAGCGCCACCCAGGTTAGGCATTAGCCTCGACAACGCTAATGCCGTAGTCTGAGCCTTCTTCGCCGCCACCTCCAGGTGGGCTTTGTATTCCAACACTCTGTTTAATTCCAGCCCCAGACATTTGATCTGGTCCTTGATTTCCACACTTTCTCCTCGTATCACTAAATTTGGCATATCATAACCGCTCTTGGTCGTAAGCATGACTGCCTCTGTCTTCGCCACGGACAAGGTTAAGCCTGCCCTTTCCATCTATTCCGTTACCATATCCAGCGCTTTGTTTGTTACCTCTTCTAGTATGCGCGATGTATGCCCCGTTGCCACCATCGCCACATCATCCACGAAGGCAACCGTAGTTGTTGACGACATGCCCCTCACGTTCCCTCCGGTGTCCACTCAGAGTAGATCGTCGTACATGAGATTCCACAACAGTGGTCCCAGAACAGATCCTTGTGGAACCCCGCAGGTAGTGATCCATGACCTGCCCTCGTACTCAATACCTCTGTCGTTGAGGTAACTCTATATCGCGGATATAAGATACGGAGGCATACGTTTGTCATGCATCAACTGCTCGATCCTTCCCCATTTCGCCGTGTTAAATGCGTTAGCTACATCAAGCGGCACTACCACGCAGAGCTCTCTGTTGTACCAGGGCCCAGATCCGGCTGCTACCACCACATCCATCACCCTCCTAACCACACCCACAGTAGAACTCGCTTTCCTAAACCCGAACTTCCGCTCATTAAGTTCTCCACATTCTTCTAGGTGTTTTTCGAGGAGCCTTTTAATGGCCTTTTCGAATAATTTGCCTACAGTGTTCAACAGGCATATTGGCCTATAAGAAAAAGGTCTTTCCAACGGGGTTTCTCCTTTTCTTAAGACTACTAAGTTAGCCACTTTCCATGAGTGTGGAAACAATCCGAATTTCAAACAAACATTGAAGGCGTCCCTTAATATTTCCGGTCTTCGGAGGGCAACTTTTCGTTGTATTGCTGATACTGCTGTTTGATTATTATCAGAAATTATCATAAAAGTAGTAACCCCGGTTAGAGCGTTCACAAATCCTTTGACCAGAGGCACGCTATACATTTCAAATTTGCTTTTGTGCCATTTTCAATGCACAAGACCGATCTACAGCTTCCTCTAATTTCAATGTGTTATTTTTCAATAAGCGTTGTCATATATGATTGGGCAAGAGAAACTCGATAAAAGAATGTCGAATAATATAATCATCTATGTACTCAGTGGCGAAAACTGATTTGAAAGCACATTCTTCAAATAAGATTTTTAAAGATCCAAGGTGTTGATCAATTGCTTCGTTAATTTGCTGTTTTCTTGTGGCTATTAAGTGCCGACCAAAAATTTCATTTTTTTGCTTAATATCATTCAATATTTTGATAGCTGCATACGACGTGCATTCGCTCACACTGTCATATAATAAGTACGCTAAAAATCAATAAGTACCTTGAACTTGTCTTCCACCTTTACTTTAGCTACTTTGACAAAATTATTGAAAGCTGTGTTCCACTGAGCCAATTCTTTTGTTGACGTTCACAAATTAGGATTTCTCTCGAAACGATCAGGCGCAGTAGCTATTCGTAGTAATTTTTAGAAAATTATATTATGTTTGCTACATTTTTGTGGAATAAACAAACCAGTCAAATTCAAAAATGTAGGATTTAATAAACATAATAACTTATACATATAAGTACATCAATATGTTGGATGTATCACACAACTTTGAGATTTTTATAATTTTTAGGTTAAATTTAATTACAGTCTGTTATCTTATCACAAATAGATTTGTTAAATTTGAATTGAATTATTGTATACGAAAAATTATTCTGAGCAGTGACGGTCGCTCAGTCTTAAAATACATTTTTATACATTTATACTAATATGAGGTATAGTAATTTATTATAATAATAAATTCTATGCTCAGAATCTAAAATTTATAATTTGATTTTGATTTTTTCATGGGAAATATTATCTATACGTAATACAAAGATAATAATTTACTATAATACAGTAAAAATATAATAACTTAGATATTAATAAATACATTTTAAATGTTTTCAATTTTAACAATGTTAACAAAAGTTGTTATTTACCTGCTCAGTATATTCATAAAATGCTTCTCTCACGTCATTGAGATCAGTTGCCCAATGTCGATCATCTATACAATTATTTTCAAAATTTTTTTTTTGACCACATACCTAGGTACATAAAATATGAGCAAGAAAAATAAAATTTCTGTGATTGAAAAATAAAATATTTAAAAACGCAGAGGACTACCTACTAATACTTTTATTATTATTGATATTAATATTATTTTATTTTGTGGAGAGCATGAAAATATTCAAGAAACATATAGCTGGAAAATGGTGAGGAGAAGCTAAGAACTATTTTTATTTTCCACCTCGTTAATTAATTAAAAAGTTATTTATATGTGTGATATTATTTAATAAAAATGTTACTTGACGGGTTTGACAATCGTAAAATGCTTTCATTGCTTTTATAGGGTCTGCTGACCAAAGCTGATGTTCCTTACATTGTATTATGACCATTATGATTTTATTAGTCCGTAAGTGGAGTGTGGACTATCGTGGACTCAACTTGCATTAATTTAAGTATGAAATTAAAATATTAATTTTGAGTACAAAATTTCGCGTTACAATTTAATACATAGTTTTATTATTTATTATAATAAACTGTAACCTAGGGTGACTATAAAAAAAACAGAAGTGAATACGAGAATGGTAAAGGTGGAAATGGTTTAATTGATCTATAAAATATGAACTTAACACAATATATTAAATATTAATATACATTTTGATGCACGGTATCAATATTATAACGGTATTCCACACTAAGTCGTATTTGAACTTCAAATACGGAGAATACTTGTTTAGGTACAGATGTGCAGTAACTGCAAACTGCCGGAGTCCACCCCTCTTTTTCAGAGACACAGAATATATGTTACAAATAAAGTCCGAAACGTGGCTTAAGTGCACATTATCCGGATAGTAAGCACATTATCCATTAAAGTTGTATAAAGTAAATACTCAAAATATAAAATCATAGTTTCGTACATTAACCGGCTATTTTATGCATAAGCCATTGATGGATGGATGAAGTAACAGCAGTGGCGCACTCAGAATTTTTTTTCTTTGGGTTCTATTAATAATTTACTACAGAGGTATTGTATAGTATTGTATTGTTAGTAAGACTTAGTTAATGGTTAGATTAGGTTAAAATCGCGGTACATAATTTTCTATCATAGGTATTATCTGAAAATGTAATGGAGGAAGACATTTCAGGGAGAGATTTATGACCTGTGTGCACGAGTGAGTAACTGGTTAGAAAAATTAACAAAACCTAGTATTATATTATAATATTATGTTCAGCGGCACTAAATGTAAGATATGAAATTAATTATGGTGCTGTCAGAGATAAGATGGCATTTTAACTTACTTTAAAGCCGCGTCCACACATGAGCGTACTTAGGGTGAGCATACATGCTCACATTAAATTGTTTACGATGAATTTTTGTGTAAAGTGAGCAGATTCAAACCGCGCAAACATGATCGCGATCCATACTCAGCACGAGCCACTGACTGTCGGTCTAATGGCCATGCTCGGAGGAAATCGGCGCGCGAGCTCATGGCACGCGATGTTCTATTTGGACGTAAATAAATCTGCACACAACGCTCAGGCCGCTCACGATCCTGCACAGACATCTTCCTACAAAACCAAGATTTGTTTCTAGTTGGGACTATGGGAGTGTTTTTAAGTTTATGTTTATTCATTTCCACTAATTTCTGTCAACTGTGAACATACGTGTTTACTTTTTAAGAACGAATAATTCAGATAGGTGTACTAGTATTTTTTATTTTAAAAAATATGGACTGGTCCAAGGAAAGCTGTTTGAATTTAATCAATGAATACCAAAAGTACTTCTTTCTATTTTAAGTTTCTTCTACTATTGATCCATTTACTTCACGATCCAATGATCCATGTGGTGTATATTTATTTTTAGATGTCTTACTTTTCCTTAAGAAATTGCGCAAATGAACGATAGCCATAACAATAACTTGCGCTTTTTCTGGCACTAACAGTATAGGTTTTCTCAGTACACGAAAAACTGATGATGAAATACCAAAAACATTCTCTACTACCCTCCGAGCCCTGCTAAGTCCATAGTTAAATACTCTCTCCATTGAACCTTTACCATAGTTGCCAGAGTAGAGTTTCATAGTATTATCATGCAACAGGAATCCTTTATCAGCCACAAAAACAAAAGGAAGTTCTTTTTTCTATTCCCGGTAATGCCGACGGATTTGGTAAATTTAATGTTTGAGCTTATAACATTTTAGAAAGCTGTGAATATACTCCAGATATTCTGCCTTGCATTCCAACGTCAGCAAAAATTAAATTATAATTAGCATCTTCTAAAGCAATAAGACGATACTAAAATTTGAATTGAAATATATTCACTTCCACTTTGCACTGGAGCCTGTAAAACTATATGCTTTCCATCTATCGCTCCGATACAATGTCAAAAGTTCCATAAATTGTAATCCTTAGCTATGTCTAACCATTCTTCGGCAGTTTTGGGTATAACTGAAATAACTTAAATTTTAATTGCTTAAAGCCATTTACGGACAATTTCAAATTTCAATTTTTTAAATTTTATATTCTAAAAATATCAATAACATTTTATTTGTTGGGCCAAAAAGCGTGAAAATGTAATACAAGGCTCCTAATTTATTGTTACATAGGCAGTTGAAAAAAACTTAAAATACAGGTCTCAATTTTTTTTAAAAGCTTAAATATTGTCAAAATATATAAAATTTAAAATTTAAAAATTATTTTGTTGTTGAAAAGTTATAAAATGCTTAACTTTTATAGCTAAGAGCCTGAGGATTGAACCACAGAATAGATAAATCAGAATGGACCTTGATGAGGAATTATACAAGAAGCATAGGGAAATCTGATGAATGAATTCGCCATTTTTTTAGAGGAAAATCAGTATGACCATATACAAAAAAAAATTATGTTTTGGTAAATGAGTAAATTATTCATTATAACCCATTTATTTATCTATTCTGTGCTTATACCTTAATAATAAATTTTATTTATTTATTCTGTGCTTATACTAATATAAATATCACATGATAGAATAAATTTAAAAAATGATTTTTTTAGTGATTATATATGTTGTTGTGTAGTTATAATAAAAGAAAAAGGTAAAATAAATTACATCATACAATATACATTTTGAAATTATTTATTTAATAAATCTTGGTTTTTTCCACATTAGTTACAGCTGAAGTATTCACTTGAAAAATAATACAAAATAAATATTTTAAGTTAATAATTTTATTGTTCTGGAATATTCAAACAATCATATTATCTAGTTAACAATTATTTATGTTCTTAATATAAAGTTATTATAATTCTTAGTGTATTATATATTATGCACTAATTAACTTACATTTACATACATTTCGAATTTGCTATTTTTCTTTTTTTCCACAATACTCGCAGCAATTCAAGCATTCAGTCACATGAAAAATAATACAATATTTTAATTTTACAAATTATATGATTTTTCTAAAATGTTCAAATCACAATTTACAAATGTAAAAGGATATCAAGCTTACTGTTTTTTCTTAGAGCAGAAAGAACATTTTTATTTAATGTTTTTAAAGCATGAAATATTCTCAGTCTAATATACAGTTTTTTTTAAAAAATCAATATCAAAATCAGGGCATGGATGGTCAAAAGGAACATTATCTACCACATTTCTCAATTCTTTACCAACATTTTTCTTTACTGAAATTATAGGTAATTCACTAATAAAAATATTATCCAGTTCATTAATATAGTTCACAAATTGATCTGGTGGTACTGTTAAATTTCCATAATTTAAATTTTCTTTATTTTGATATGCTTTAAAATAGGTAAATATAATAGTGATTGATCTAACTCATTTTGATCCCTGGCATAACTTAAACAGACATGACATGAATGTTTTTCAAGACATTTTTTTATTAAATAGCCAGAAACATGCAAGTGCATTACTAGCCGGTATTC
Organism: Myzus persicae; assembly: GCF_001856785.1. Taxonomy (NCBI): domain Eukaryota; kingdom Metazoa; phylum Arthropoda; class Insecta; order Hemiptera; family Aphididae; genus Myzus; species Myzus persicae. Next base: position 47,733 of record NW_019102415.1, read on the forward strand.
ACAAATTGCGATAATCAACAGAACCAATTTTCAAAACATTATCACTAAAAGGATTTTTGTCTGAAAATAATAACTTAATAGAACCCAATGCAGGAGCAACTTCACTAATATTTGTCAAAATTTGATCTAAATCATCCAAGCAATTAGCCCTATCAGAATACTGGAAAAAGTTCAATGAAAACATTTTTTTAAATGTCCATAAAAATTGAATAAGGGTAGGATTCACATTGTTACCATTTTGATTTCGAAATTTACCAAACAGTATTTCTATGGTATCCGAATTTACTCTATATGTACATAATGAATATTCAGGGAACTTATCAATGTCATCCCATAATCGTAACAAAGAATTTATAGTAATTTGGCAACCATTTAAAAATGTAATTCGATGTGACATCATTATTCACTAATTAGTAATTCACCATTTAAAATATTAGTTTCCAAGACACACATACATTTAAAAACATCTAACATGTATATTAAGTGTTGTCTTTGGGAGTTAGAGTTTTTAAAAAGTCGATTGAAGTCCTTACTTCCTGTTTTAGGCTTTGAATTTAATATGTCAAATAATTTGTCCATATAATCTATAAGTAGTTTCAGTTTATCAGTAGTATCAGTAGTAGGTGACAATATACCACCTTCAATACAAGTGCGCATACCGGCTGCTACGGTTGCACTAAAAATTTGACTAGCATACCGCACTTTCATTTTTTGAAAGGGACCGGGATTTATATGTGCATCTGTTAATTTGGGTGAAAGGCGTTTAAGACCTTGATCAGATTTATAAAAATTGACTGAATGTTTTTTTTCTGTGATTCCATTAACAAATGTTAAATGATACTTAAAAAAGTTATTTCTAGTTGATTTTAACAAGTGAGGGACATCAATAACATAAAATATTTTTTTTTTGATTGACAAAAAAATAGGGACGTTGAGGTGAAATATTAATTTTTTTTGCAAATCTAATAAAATTTGATCCTTGATCAGTTGTTAAGACCCATAAATTTAAAGAAATACTTTGTATTTTAGAAATTACAGCAAATATTGTATTTTGCAATTGAAGACCAGTGCAACTATTTCTAATAAAATAATAAGCAATTGGTTGTTTCCAGTTATAGTTTAGCCCCCTTAACATAAAACATAAAACATAGTTTACAGGTTCATATGTCTTCTGGTCAAAAGAACTATTAAACCCTACAATATAATCTTTTGACAAATTATAAAAAAGATTAGTTTTAATCGCCATTTCATCGATGATCAGTACACAGTCTTTTGCATCATCTTTAAAATTATTTAATTTAAAATACAATGATTCAAAGATAACATCATTTAACCTAGGTACTATAACAATTTTTTCAGTAACCCTACGTAATGTCCTTGTGCTCGTCAATTGCAAAATATTTTTTAAAAACTGATAAGCACGAGGTCCCAAAAAATAAATTGCGAGAGCTAATTGTTTAAGTTCCTTTGAGTAACGAAAACCTTGGGGTTTTCTAGTGGCCATTTTAACAAAACTTTTTACAACTAAAGATAAATTAGGTGGTAAATGTACATCACAAACGTCATAAAAATGATTTACTGGTGATAAAGTGTCATGCATTTGCTTTGATAAAGTTTCAAACCTGTTTTTCCAAATTGGCACATCTATTACTAAGTTCACTTACTTTACCTTTTAGTTTTAATTTTCTTGGTGTGTTCAAAGTAAGCTCTTTTGTAGTTTGTGTTAATGCTGCAGGGGAACTTGGTTTACTAAGTTCATCCAAAGTTGTAATAGATGGAGACATTGTATCTAAAAAAATTTTCAAATATTGAATTAGCACTTAAAAATTTAGTAAATAAAAAAAATATATAGATATGAACTTTCAGGTAGATGGTAAACTCAAATTTATTTGTTCGTCAACCATTGTAGAAACATCGACGGAGATAGATATAGTTGTAATGGTTGTATGCATTACTGAAATTAAGAAAATAAAATATGAGCAAGTATTATAACATTTTAATATGAATACACCTAATATCTAGATTCTAGATTATAATGAGTATGTTTATAAAACAAAATTTTATACCCACAATTACCAAACTCAGTAGGCACAGCAGTAATCAACAATCGAGTTTTCTCTGGGTTTGAAAACATATTTTCTTTGAAATGGTTCATACACACTCTATAATTGTTGTAAAGGTTGTCAACAGACTTTGAACAAAGTTCTTCCCTTCCACAATTAATTAACCATTCTTTAGACCTATAAATTAATTTATGTTATTAGGTAGAAGCAATTCCTTAAAAATGAACTAATATAATCGTTGTATTGTTTTAATAAATTACTTACCGATGCAAATCTTTGGGTATTCTAAAAAGGTTGCAATTTTTTTCCTTTTTTGTACTTTTGACATTTCTGCAATTTTGAACAACACATACGAGCACCATGATAGCCAATACAATTTATTCAGTGACAACAGTTAAGCTGGATAAATGAATTGGTTTTAAACTTAAATCTCGAGTCCCAACACTCAAAAAATCGACCGTTATAACACAGAATAAGCAACTAATAAATATCAAAACATTATTATCACAAAATAATGTTGATATTAGCTTCCTCCAAAAAAATGGCAGCTTATTATTGATAACATTATGAGTGTCCAGAGCCTGATTGAACATTTAAAACAAGGTTCCATGTAAACATAGGTTATAGAGTGCCAGCGTGGATTTATATGCATTAAAAATCAACTAAATATACTCTAAAAAATCTTAAATATGCATAAATATAAAAAGATGTTGAAATATGGATGAAATATAAAAAAAATAACAAAAAAAATAATTATTTTTTGAACATTTAATTAAAACAAAAAATCATGTTTCTATGATTTGCAAGTATTTTGTCAAGATTTGAACTTAAAATGCTTAAAAAATCAAATTGAAGAAGCATTTAAGATTTTGAAACAGTCTGCATTATCGCAACAACAACAGCCGTTGAATGGAAGTGCTATTTTTGGCCAACATGTAGCTAGTAAACTAAACACATATTTGCCAAATACGAGAGCTTTTGTTGAACATTCAATGAACAACATTCTTTTTGAAGCTGACATAGGCAGGTTTGAAAATTACTATCAACATTTTAACCAACAGTCATACTATCAAAATCAAGGCACTCAGAATTCTTCGTCAAGCACATTCTCCACATTCTAAAATAACAAACCCCGATTCTTCCTATAGTTTACCTGTTTTATCTAATCCTGCATTAAATACATCGTCTAGCATTCCTTCAACTACTGTTCAAAATGAAAATATGGATTTTGACAATATTGTGTTCAATTAAAAATTTTATTTTTATTTTTGTTAATTTATAATTGTATTGATTCTTCGTCAACAGAGTAGGTTAAGACCTTAAGTAAAGGATTAAAATTGTATTTTGTTGTTTGTTTTATTTTTATTTTAATCGATTATTTTATATTCTAAAAACACCTATATTATACATATTATAATTTTGTTTAAAAGAATAATATTATTTAGTATTTTATTAAATTTAAAAAAGTATTCAAAAGTAAATATTTTAATTTATTTAGAATTATTTATAAAAGCATTTACTTACCTTGACATATTCTTTAAATACTTTAATTAGTGATTGGCCAACTTCGGAAACTATAAAGGAAATACATTGCTTTGATATTTTAAATACGTATTGAAGGCATTGTATACGATCCAACCGTTGCTAAGAATCTCAATGTCACTGCAAGTCTTTCGTTCACTGCAATTGGTTCCCTGAAATGAGTAGTCTGTTTTGCTGTATTCGGTGAAAGTAGCAATACAAGGTGTTCAAAATCCTCTTGTGACATTCTTGCAAAATTTTCAAACTGACCAGAGTCTGTATGAAAGTTTAAATCACGCATCATACTTGTGCCATTGTATATTTGTCTTGATCGAAAAATCTGCGTTGTCCACCATCGACTCTTCTGAATACTCGACTGGTTTTTTTTTTGTTAATAAGTGCATAACAATATAAGCGGCGATGGCAATTTGTAAATTGTTTGCCATTATTTTGCTAAGTTATAAAAAAAAATATGAACATAAATTACAACTACAAGTGACCAGTTCCTACCAGTGAATGAATTGAGCACCAAAAGCGTTCAACATTGCTAACCTAATTTTTGGCTCGCATAATGCGACGTCTATACTGAGCACACACTAGGGATCGCGATATTTTGCTCACTGTAATTATGCTCACTGTGCTCATCTTGAGCGTGCTCAGGTGTGGACGTGCCTTTAATAATAAATAATAGTAGGTAATACACCATAACATTATCTCTCACTGCCCACTTATCGGGCAATCATACATCGTAATCTTTTGATGTTTATTTCCCAATATTTTATGTATTTTATATTAAAAGTACCATCCTAACCTGAATGAGTATAACGTCAGTCGAAATTTAATTGTGTTGGGAGTAAAACGTGGACGTCTACACTCTGCAATATAATGTGTTCAAAAGACAATTTTAAAGGGTATTTTAATGAATCAGTTGAGGAAATAAACCAGAATTCGATAAATTATGAAGGGTAAAATAATGTAGGTAATTAGAAATTAAATACCGAACCGAAAAAAAAACAAGCACAGATTACCGACATTTAAAAAGATATGATAACTATTAAGGGGGAAGAAAAATTTATTTATCCTATAGACGGTAGCGATTCAACAGTCTACTACTACGTCCAAAACAAAAGTATGTTCGATATTCTTCATGAAAACCATTATAATAAAGGGCATAGATGGAAACACAGAATGATAGCTGAGACAAAGAAGAAATATAGAAATATCACACAAAAAATTATATTTATGTATTTAAATAGTGTAGTGGATCTTGCCAAATGGAGCAAAATTTTTTAAAAAATAGGGCTTGTTACTAGACTGTTGATATTCTCTGAAATTTATAGTAGAGCTCAAGTTGATCTTTTAGATATGCAGTCACAAGCAGATGGAGAATATTGTTTTATTATGATCTACCAAGACCATGTGACAAAATTTTCAAAAATAAGAGCATTAAAAACCTAACGAGATACTGCAATCTGATAATGGAAGAGAATTCTTAAATAAAATAATTAATGATTTAAATGTATGTGGGATAATTTGAGAATAGAATACGGCAAGCCCGAGGTAATAAGTGTTGAAAGGGTAAATCAGGATATTCAAAATATTATAACTATATGAATGCAAACAAATAATTCAAAATCTTGGTCGGAGAGTTTGAGGTTCGTATAACTAATGAAGAATAGAGCATTTCAGAGTGAGATTAAAAAGTCGATATATCAAGCGATGTTGGTAGTGAATCCAAATTGGATTGTTAACGTCTATTCTTCCACCATACACTATAAATAATATATCATCAAAAGAAGATTTAGAAAACGTATTGCAAAATAGTGCACTATCGTTTTAATTTTTAATAATCCTAATTCATCCCATAAGGAAATAGGTACTTGGGGTCCACACCTCAAAATTAAAAGAAAGACTCTTAACACCAGACTTCACCTTTTACGGCCTATCCTCTACTCCTAAAACCTATCTGGGCCTACGGCATCCAAATTTGGGGATGCGCCAAGACTTCCCAAATACGGTCTATAAAAGCCTTCCAGTCTATTTCCCTTCGCCTAATAACATTTGCGCCATGGTAGGTTTCATCAAATGAAATCTATAAAAAAACAAAATCCAATTTGATGAGTTAAATATTAGAGTTGTCAAAAATAAGCATTTAAATTAACTCTAAGAAGTTGAATTTTCAAATAAAACACTGTTGAAAAACTACACTAAAAATATTGGTTTTCTGCAGTTATTATTATTATATAATAAGTGAATGGAACCCATAAAACCTACTGTAAAATGAATTATATGAAACATCAAATGATAGGAAGTTTAGATGCAAAGCAAATGTTAAAAACATAAAATGACTAAATATATATAAATATAATAATTAATTTTACTAATCGGATGTTTAGCTGATTTGATTTTATGTTAGTTGCTTCTTGTTGATCATTTTTCAGCTTTTCAAACTTGGTATACCAAGTAGGTGTTTTTTCATGATGGTTTTGTGAAGATTTTGGCGTTGCTGTATAAGATGAGTCAGATGTTGAAAAAGTTGATATTGTACTTAGATCCTAACTCTAATTATAACTCAATTTATAAGTGTCATCACTGGGTGGCTGCTTTTATCATGTTATTCATGTTATTTTGTTTTTTTATATTTTAGCTAATACTCTTGTTGTACTCACGAGGTACAGATTGTGTATTTAATAATAAAGGAAAAAAAAAAAAAAAAAAGATCCTAACTCTGGTGGTTCTATAGACATGAGAATAGGCCAAGAGGATGGTGTTTTGTAAACGATGCTTCACAGGCTTCGATGATAGACGTTTTAGGTGTAAGTTGAGTGGTCACGAAGCATTGGAACAAAATAGGTTTATATGCGAAGCACATAAGCCGATACTGACGGTGATGCCTGTAGATGTAGCTATCTTGGAGTTCCGAGGTCAGTATATGGATAATTGGGAGAAATTGGAGGAAGCTGCACTATGACCGAAAAAGTAGTTCTTTAGTACTTCAACAGAGGAAAATATTAAAGATGAGGAATATAAAAATGCTGAGGAAATTTGGAGACATTTTGATTGCAAGACTCTGGGTGAGTATAGTGATTTATATCTGAAAGAGACGTGTTGCTGCTAGCAGACGTCTTCGAAAACTTCCGTGACATATGCCTGAAAACATATAACCTAGATACTGATTTTTATTACACTCCTCTTGGATTAAGCATCGATACATGCTTGAAATATACTTCGATAGAACTTGAAATTTTAACATATTACGACATGTTGTTGATGTGTGAAAAAGGTGAGTATTAAAAAATAAATAAATAAAATATTACATTAATTAATTAACTATTTTGTTATAGGTATACTTGGACGTCTTACACAAGCGAACAAGCGATTAGGTGAATAATAAGAAAACATTCACAGTGCGAGTAAGCCGAACTCATGGATAATTTATCAGGATTGTAAGTATATTTTTTTACAACTTTAATTTTTTAATTTTGAACTATTAAACTTTATAGGCAACAACATGAATGGCTGAGCAATGCCGGAGTATATTATGTATGTTGACTTTGAATGAGTAGAACCTACACTTCATGAATTGAAAAATTTAGATGAAACATCAGAGATGGAAAGAATGTATGAATTCGATATCAAGTAACCGAAGCACTTACATGATGATCATAATGATCTACCATTCTTACCCAACAGTAGTATACTATGTGGGTCTAAAATACGAAAATTTATAGTAACACTTGAATCTAGAGAACGTTACATCGTACACAATAATGTGTTTAATTTAAAGCAGGAGATGGGATATAGTTTGAATTTTAAAGAGGTAAATGTTTAAATATATTGATTATCTTTACTATAAATTGTATATTAATGTTAATTCTCCTTTAGGTGCAAAGGGTGTTACAGTTCAGGGAGTCCCGAGTCACCATGGTTGACAAAATATATTAATTTAAACTCTGAGATAAGGAGAAGGCAAGGAAAACTGATAAACAATAGTGAATTTGGTATGTTACTTTTAAACTTTTTACTGACATTTTCTCTTTATTTTCCAGTCAAAATTATGGATTCAATGCAATCTAGGATTAAAATGAAACTTGTTTCAGACGAAAGGCGAATGCAGAAATCAACCGATCAACATTTAAATGCTGTACTGATTATGAAAATAAAAATATAATGACGGTATCAATGGAGAATACAACCATAGATTTGTATAAATCAATCTATATCAATTGGTAAATATTATACATATTTACAATTTATTATACAATTTATTTGTTTAGTGTTTGTATTATATTTTATTCTATTTTAATACAATTTTTGAAACTATGTTAACAGGATTTGCTGTGCTTGAGATCTCAAAGACAAAGATGTACGATTGTCATGACTATGTAATGAAGAAACACTATGGAGACAAAATCGAACTCATGTATACAGAAACAGGTAAATATTTTATCATATTAATGATTTACGTTATTTTTTAATAAAACATTATTTTTTTTTAGATTCTTTGATATACCGTATTAAAACCACAGAATTTTATGTGAATTTGGCAGCTAATTGTAACTTGTTGGACCGGATGGACGACACCGTGAATCTGCCTCGTGACCACCCGTGTTTCGTTGCAGAAAGGAAGAAGAAACCAGAATTCTTCTCAGATGAATGACTGCATTATAATAATAGTTTTGAGCACTACTATGAAAAATCAACATAAAGTTGTAACTTTAATGAGTTATTTATCGTCTAGCAAAAGCGATGACGATGAATTGGTGAAATTTATAACAAGAAAGCTTGTTTAAAGCTTGTAAAATTTCTAATTTTATTCGAAACGTTGTTCGCTCATAGTCAGATTAACAGGTATCTACATAAATATACTTATTACATATTTCTATATTTAATCTTTTTATAATAATTTGAATGAGTATTGAATAAGGAAACTAAGTAGTATTAATTTAATATTTATTATTTTTTGTTAAAAGGCAACTTTATAATGGAAAGAGCTACAGCTTATTACATACTACAAATATTTGAAGATTCTACATTTTTCCCACAGCAGCATATTATTCAGATCCATCCAAACATTGATTGGTTGAAGACTAGGAAAGTATGAACAAATTGTCAATACATTTTCCTCGGTGATTGTAATTTATTGTTCAAATAATTAAAATAAAGCACTTAGTTTAATCACCTATTTCTAGTGATTTTTCATTAAAACGCAATTGCATTTGTTGTATCGTTGTACATGAATATGTATTAAAAAATATATAAGTTGTATAAGATGTATTAAAGTATTAAAAAATATAATATTATATTACAATTCCTGTCATAACTCATTTTTTTACTCACTGATTTTTGTTACAACTGCTTAGGTTAGATCGCTAGTTCACTACTTTTTAAGTAATTATTTGAAATCAACTTAACAATATACTTAAAAATATACAATTTGTATGTAATTATTTGTATTACACACTTGACAAAAATGAGTTTCGCCATCAGTTGTAAAATGTTTACTGTTTTTATTTAATGGTTGAATCCACTGTTAAATTAATTTTTTTAATTTAGTTGATGATGTTTTCGGCGTTAATGAACAAGTAACTAATGAAATAAAACTTTACTCTGTACCTACACGACTCACAACACCACAGTGTTGTACCATACATGTAGTATTAATCGAACGCCTGGAGCTAGCTATTTTTGAAGTGTAATAATCAGGGAATCAATTTCATTCAAAAAACTGTGGGTACTAAGGCCCTTTATTTATTTTCATATTATCTTATTGTAGTTGTGAATACCTGCATAATGAATTTTAAAATTTTAATAGTAGGTTATTCGGTAACTAAAATTTTTTTAAAAATATACAGTTTTTTAATAATTATCTTATGTTCAAATTTGGACGAAATTACATATTATTAAATAACCAGCACAAATAATTTAAGTTATTTTGTTGTGATTTAAAATAATATTCGTGAGTACTTGAAACTTTTAGAGTATATTATTATATTTTATACACTCAATGACTTTTCAAATGTAATTTTTTTTGGCAAAAATGAATTTAACCTTCAGCAGTACTAATGCTTAATAGTAGGCAAAATAAATTACTTTAATCGCAATATCATCAAATAATATACTAAATTACTAAGTAATATTATAGTCTGAAAATTAGATGTCTTCGCTCAGAATCGTTTTTTGTATACAATGATTTTACCTATATCATTGAATTCAAATTTAATACCACTCATTACCTGTATCACTTGTAACCTACTGTGCAGCAGTGACGTCCACTGCCCACTTTTTGAAATCGGACCTTTTGAAGTTCTTGTATTATTGTTAATGTATATAACTATTGCACGTCGATTAATTGATTTTGAATACTTCGATCTAATCATTAAATGACATGACATATGCTGAGGTTGAGTATAAGAGTGAATTTATCTATTATAAAATTTAAAGGTAAGATTATAATCAAGTACCCTACGTAGGTTTTTATTGATATTATTTATAAGTAGGTTATGTTCATTTTAAAATGGACATTTTCAAAAAGGTTACCTCTTACTTAAAAATAATATTAATGAGAGCCTATGTGGTGTCTTAGATAATAATTTTATCTTTCAATTTTATAATAGATCAATTCACTCTAATATCAAAACAAACAGCATACTATTGAAACCGGTGAACAAAAATGTGCCATATTGTGCGTGTGTAAGTTGGAGACAAAACATGCGGATGCGACATCCCCTTAAAATTAAAGTGAACCTTCACCTATATAGGGAACCTTCTAGGCTTAAGTATTGAATTTTCATTTTAAAATGAGTTAGAGGCATTTTAATATTTTACATCATTTTTCAAACCCAAGGGCGTGCCTCGTTTTAAAATGTTAAATAGCAACCAAAAATTAAAATCTTTTCCAATATTTTAATTATTTGAAGTAAATACTATTAATGAATACAAACAAAGCATACATATTGTATGTTGAGGAATGTAAGTACCTACTTCGCTATTATGTTCCCAGCTATTACATAATATGAAATAATCCTATGTTGATTTAAAGTTTTTTAGATAAAGTTACAGATATGTAATTATATTTGTGCTACAATCACAGAATACAAATAATAACAATGATCATAATAATTTAGTATTGTACAGAATGTAACAGGAATACCTGACAAATGAAAAACATTTTGTTCTTATCAATAATATATTATTTTTATTTTTATATATAATTTAGTGACTAGAGCACTGAATTTATAATATACATTTTTTTTTTTAATACTATGAATATAAAATTTTAAATCTGATTTGAAAATAGCCAACTAGTAAATCTGATTTTAAGAAAACTTTTGAAATGTATAAGGCAAATAATGCGCCTACTTATTAAAAGTGCTGATAAATAATCTATTAAATCATCATATTCACCAACTTTTATTCTATAATTTCTTTTCAAATCTGAACACTATAATTTGTCCAGCGACAGAACACACCACATCCTAGACAAAACTTATTTCTTCGATACACACGACACACTGCCATAATAGAACTGAACTTAATGGCAGGGTGTAGGATAGGGATGTGCAGAATTGTCGTGCTCTCTCCCTAGACAGATTATAGTAATTACTATTGTATTATCCCCAGTATTATACTATTTAAATTACATAGAAACTCAAATATTTATTAAAAAAATTCTTGAATATTAATAGTATTGTATTAATTATTATTTAATTGGTTATAAAAGAATAATACTTGTAGGAGTTAGCAAATGTAAGTATTAATAAAATTTACAAAAATATTCATAAAAAATGTATAAAAAATTTAATTTATCTTAACACTAAAACATAAACATATTCTATTAAATCAATAATTAATTTAAAGTATTCACAATATTGTTTAAAAATTCATTACACTTAAGTTTATATTTTTTTAAATTTAAAATTTGTATCAAACAATTTTCGTCTTTTAATAGAAGAATGTGATTATGTTTAACAAATTTGATTGTTAAATGATTTAATATTATCTAATAGATGAGTCTATTGGGCGATACATCCATTCTGTTGATTCTATGAAATCAATTTCTTTTTCGAGTTCTTTGAGTCTTTTTGCGTGTTCTTCCACGTTTATCAGGTCGATTCCAATTTCATTCATCTAAAAACATAAAATCATGTTACATGTAAATTATGGATTTAAATGCCAAGTTAAATATTAGATTACTTAATGTAAATTTGTCAAATAATATGAAGTGTTTCTCTTTAATATTGATTATTTGAATTTAATAAAGTTATAGATTTAAATTAAATAAAGTTATTTAAGATAAGTATTATTAGTTTGCTTCAATATTATTTGCATGTACTTAGCAAGGATAATAGACTAATTAAAACAAAAATAAATATTATAATTACAAAACAGTATAATTATGTGAACAATATCTAATAAAGATTAGGTTGTACATTTATACAAACATTAATTTGATAACTATTACTACATACAATAACAATAGCAAGCAATGAAGATAAAAATAATGAATTAGTCTAGATTTTGTTTATAACATACATTGCCACATTTTCCAAAATATATGAATTGAATACACCGTGATTCTTCCATCATTAAATACTCATTATTTCAAAAAGTGTAAAAGTTTATGAAAAAAATTTTTTTACATGGTTCTAGTAGTTAAAAACTATTTTTTAAAAGTGTTTATATTTTTTTAAGGTTTTTCTTAACTTTTTTTATGCCTAAAAATGGAATTTAGGATGAGTAGTTTATGAATTAAGTATTTAAAGCTTCAAAGTTGACAAACATGTTGCGAGGTAACTGTATACCACTTTACTCCATGCATCTTAACTTTAAAGAAAAATATTCTGCTTTGGAAAATTACATAAAAACTATGTTGTCATTCAAAAAATACTTAAAATCTTAAGAAATATATATGCATTTTAAAAATGTTGTTTTTTTAACAATAAGAAACATGTAACATTTTTTTTCAAAAACATTTACTTTTAGAAATAATAGGTATTTAGTGATAAAAAAATCACACGGTATACCTATAATTTATTGCATGTTGACCTTATTATTAATTGTACAATACATAACTAGACAAAACGTTTAGGATTTAAATAACACTTAACACATTATATGTAGATATATTTACCTGGCCTTCAGTTTCACATGGTTGCTTTTGTGAAAAAAAAAAAATATATATAAGTTAATGATGATACTTCCTAATTTATATTAAATAAATTTTATCAATAAATAATAACTATAAAAGTATAAAGAATATTTCCCTATAGTCTGACTCATGAAAAATAAACAAATACTAATTATATAATATTATGAAACGTTTAATTATCATAAAAATGCTGTACAATTATTATCATAAGCCATACTATAGCTATTTAAAACATAATTCAACTTCAAATGCACTTATTTTTTTGATGACTTATTTTGAGCAACGGTAAATTTTTTGAAGACACCCAAACTCTTAGTAAAATGAGTATAATATGTCTTTCTATTATACTATTTTTGTAAACGTTAAGGTAATTTTTAACCAATTTCGACTTGTAGAAATAAAACTTCAAATTTCTTTTTTCATTTATCATTAATGTTGAATTTTACAATTTGATAATCATTCACTATAATATAATATTTAACACCCAAATATAAGAACACAGTTTGTTGAAAAAACAACCATTATTATTTAATGCAAAAAGTTGATTGATACAAAATTAATTAGAAAAAGTGTTAATTATCTTGGTATAATATTTATGTGTTTTAAAATCTTTTTTCTGGAATTTTTAAAACCATTTTTGAATGTTTAAGTCATATTTTTAGTATTATTTTTAATGGTTTTTTGGTCATAAAATTTTAATTCCTCATTCATATTATAATACTTTAAATATGCTAATTTATCACAAGGAACCTAAATTATTTAATTTAGCATTTTGTACACTAACTATTTGTCAATTGATAATCTAAATAATGAACTATTAATTATAGTACACAAATATACAAATGCATCTATCCATAGCGGTTGCCTGCTACACTGTGATAAAATGATTAAGCTACAAAACAAATCCAATTAACAAGCCGAAGCACTCTTAACTATTTTAATTTAGAGAAACAAGCATTTTAAAACATAGAACTTGAGCTCAGACATGGTTATTTTGTCAAGTACAAAATTGGCTTTTAATTCTATTAATAAGTTTTTAATGATAAATATAGAAGACTATGTTTGAGTGTCTGATATAACTGAGGTTGTTGAGGACAAAGGAGATCTAAGAATATATTAGAGATTATATGATATTACTGAAAATTAGTATCATTAAAGGAACTTGCAAATCTCCAGTCAATATCAGAGGGTTACAACAAAGGATTAAAAATATTTTTTTGTGAGGTGGTTGTATGAACGAAAAATGTAAGAACAAGAATTTAGAAACATTGTGGAATTTGAGGTTATGGAGTTATAGCTTTCTTCATCTCTTGCGACCAACACAACCACAATTGTGGACAAAATACATTAATCTTAATAAATATAATATTCTATCATATTTAAAAAAAAGTAAACTAATATTTATAAATGTAAGTGTATCATTTATTCTTGATTTTTGACACATGACATTAAAAACTTCTTAAAAATCAATAACTACTTTTCTATGAATGGCCAACAAGAATGTTAACCCATCGAAATTGTGCTAAAAAATGATATGTCTCACAATATGAAAATGTCATTACAGGAGTTGACATAAACAGTATATGATGAGTAATGAGTAATGACTATACTAGACTAGTGTGGTGCATAACATTTTAAATAATTGGCGAGTATAGAATGCAAACTACAATAATTTACAAGTGTTTAGAAATTTAAGATTATTTCAGTTTTGCATGCCATATTTTAAGTTTGACAATAATAGTTTTAATGTTTGATTAAAGATAAAATGAAACATGTTTTCAATTGATTAATGGCAACAAATCAAAAGTGATCTATCAATTACCACTAAATACATATTATTTGCAACTTAGGTAGGTGCATAAAAAACTTTAAAACATTTCAATATCATATGAATGGGATTATAAATTAAGGTCATGGGGGGAAGGATCTATCTTCCACATCACCCAGCGAGACACAAACATATATTTTATAAAGTTCTCATTGTAAGAAAAGATAAAGACAACAATTTATTATTACTCCGATCACACAAGTATTCAAATAAGATCATACTCGAATGATATGTTTTAATGAATTCAAGTAATACCTGAACTAATATGAGTATTGGTGATATTAAATTCTCTGCATTTTCTTGCTTAGTAGTTGATTTATTAAGAGCCCAGCCCTCTCTAATCCACTCTTTAAAAATTGCCGCATTTAAGATTTCGGAATTTTCAGAACTCGATTTATCTCCGTATGATGTATTGGATGATGCTGTAGACGACCACGACGTATCGTCCATGTTATCATCAATTATGGGATCCAGCTTGCAAACATTATCATTT
This sequence comes from Myzus persicae, assembly GCF_001856785.1. Taxonomy (NCBI): domain Eukaryota; kingdom Metazoa; phylum Arthropoda; class Insecta; order Hemiptera; family Aphididae; genus Myzus; species Myzus persicae. The sequence continues at coordinate 62,789 of NW_019102415.1, forward strand.
GAATAACTCAAATTGTCTTCAAACATTTCTGATTCATCAGACGAAATTTCTGATTCCTCTGTTGTTGTATAATCTAAATCTCGTAGCGGACACTGATTGTCAAAATTATATGGCATGGTTTGTGACGTCGAAGCTGATGATGTTGATGCTGTTGATGTAGATGCTGTTGGGATGTCACTCATTGTTCTGGTCAATAAATTCTAAAAAAAAATAAATGTTTATCAGTTATTCAGAATATAGATTTAAAAACATTAATTTACAAAAAGCATATTGAAAATACCCATCAGCCATTAAGTGCACCATTAACACATGATTATTCAATAGATAGTTTAAAATTTAAATAATATAGTACCATGACATTTTAATAATAATTTATTTCTATTACATTATATGTGGTTCTGTAATTAAATATGAGCTTATCTTTACAAATAAATATTGTTATATTTTATTAATTTTTTTTTTAGATTTATTTTGTAATACAATAATACATGGTCACAATAAGTATTAAGAATATAAGCTAAAATATAATTATAAAAATTATAAAAAGCAGTCTCTCTTTGGTGTCACTTTTATTATTAAATAGATTATTTTAGTTGAATTTATTAAATATGCATTGTAATAATATACATTTATATATATATAATATAATATACAGTCGAGCTTGGTTAACTCAAAGTTGTCAATACCTCCAACTTTTTCTCCAGTATCTACAATTTCCTATCCACATAGTAATTATAATTGGTAATATAAAGGTTATACTTGTATTCATGTATAATTACTTTGGGAAATAAAGTCATTAATGTTATTGTCACCAATTTGTTTATCTAACAATTCACTGCTCATGCAGCAATTAACAATAAGATTGCCAAACAAAAATGTTTCCTTTTTATAAATCATAAAATATGATAATAATAAAAGTATATATAAATGAAGATTTAAAAACAATAAATACTATTTAAAAAATATTGTATTCAAAATAAATATGTACCTATGAACTTTTGTTTTATTCTATTTTTATTTTAACATGCATTCTCTGCTGGCTTCTAAAATGTCTTATTAACCAAGTTTGACTGTATTATATGATATACTTTATTTTATTATATACCTATTTATAGGTTCAGAATAGCTTGCAATTTGTATTTTATTTGTGTCAAGAAAAAAACCATAAAATAACTTATTAGTAAATATGAAGATCATACGATTAAAATTAAAATATAATTTCAATGTATAACCTACTTAAAAGCACTACAGTATTTATGTTTAAATTTACAAAAAAAACATAAAGAAATTATGCCAATAAATCTTGTAATATGATATTGAACTGAGCCCAAAGAAACCTTAAGGGGATGTTACCCAAGCGTTTGTTGTCTCCGTCTTACCAACTTACAACATAGCAAATTTTCATTTACTAGTTTCAATAGTATGTCATTAGTTTTGTTATAAGAGTGAATTTAAGTATCATCAAATTTTTAGGTTAGAACATTGCTTAAGAGTTGGTGGATTTTCAATATTTTTATTTTCAAGCAAGAACGAGTATGTGAAATTACACAAATCAGAAATACTCAGATCTCGATTGAGAATTAAAATATCCAAAAATCCTTCGACACTTTGATAGTAGGTCAATTCACTCTAATATCAAAACTAACAGCACACTAATGAAACTAATGAACGAAAATGTTGAATGTCATACATGTGTAACAATCATACATCGTACAAAAGCATGGGTACTGTCTTCTTAATACATTTAGATTAAAAATCAAAATTAATCCTAATGATTCAATATTAAATTAAACCTATGGATTATATGGTATTCACTGAAAATAAATGAACAATTATTGTGTTTAGTTATGTTTATAAATTGTACCACATCATCAAGAAATATCAATTTTCATGTGTCATTTGTCATTTTTGAACATACTTGTTTTGATTTTGCAATAATATTTTATACTCATAAAAATTGATTCAGTAAAATAATATTAATAATTTTTGATGAAATGTCATCAATAATATTGTCATACACATGACCATGTCAAAGAGTGAACAAATATGTTACTATACAACTAAAATAAAAAATAGAGAAATTTAGTTTAATCTCAAAATAAAAATCCAATGGTTAAAGTTTTGAAAATTAAAAAAGTTCTATTATTTTGAAGTGGAAGATGTTTCTTTACAAAATCTTCACAGACATAATTTTAACTCAATTATTTTGGATTCTTATTTTGATAAAATAATTTAAATTTTATATGTTTTAAAAAGTTTTTAAGAAGATCCCAAAATGAAAAAGTGTTAGACTAAAAGGCCTATTTCATAAAATACGAACATTTTTTTTTTTGCTTAATGTAGTGTTAGTATTATAGTACTCAGCTTTAAGTAAGGATACTAGAACAATTATATTTTACTATTTACGTTAAATTTATGAAGGATCCAATCAAATAAGGATTGCTTTAATGCTTTGGTACATTTTTTGATACATCTATATCCATTTGATAGCATTTCCATATAACCAAACTATGTTGCCTATCAATGATAACAAAAAATAATAACATTAATTTTGATTTAACCAGTTACAGACAACTTTTGTTTTCACTCTTGTTTAATTTTAACAAATACACACCACCAGTGGAAATAAAAAAAAATTAGAAAAGTTGCATTTCTTTGGAAATTCTTAATATTAAGATATTTATAAATATATCAATTTTGAATTTAGAAACAATTTGGTGGTGACAATTTTTTGAATAATTTAATTAAACTGTTTAAGTTCATTAAGCAAAATATTATAATCCATAAGTGGTTAGGTATATTATAGAACATAAATAAAAACAATATTTAATTAATCAAATATAATATTTAAATGAATATATTTGAGTAAAGATGTAACTTGAATATAAATATATTAAACACCAAGTATTATAAAATGTGATGGGTAAATTAGAGTTGAAAGACTTGATATACTAAATTAACTTAATTAATAAATGAGAGAAGAATTTTCTTATCTCATCCATCTGTTTAATACTTTATTTGTCAGTTTACTCAAAATTAAATATTTACCGGTGGTATATGATTATTATAACATAGGTAAGTCATAACCAACAACATTCAACTATAATTACTCCATACACTAATAAAATACACATTAAAAGATTACAATAAGTGCTTAGTATAGGAATAATAAAACCAATACTTTCAAGTAATAATATTATAATCTAAGATACATACTTTCTTATACAGACATACTTTTAAACTGTACACAATTCAAAGTAGTATCATTTAATAATTTTATAAGTCATTTACATTTTCATTTAATACAGAAAATTAAGATAATTAGTTAATTTAAACCCATTTATTTGAACTTAATATTGATAATTTGAATTAACATCTCTAGTCATTTGTTTAACTAACATAATAGGTCTTGATGAACTATAATTTTGACTCTATAACAATAATTTATAATAAACATAAATCAAGCACATGTAATGCAACAAACAATATTTAAATATTGAGATTATAAATTATTATAAGCCATATGAAAATTTGTTCATAATGTAAGTACTGCAAAAAGGAATACAATTAATACTCAAATGTGTGAAAAATATTTTGAATACAAACTTTAAATTTCAAAAAAAAAAATTGTATGAAGTTCTTTTTGAAATTTATTAAGGGTTTTAATACAATAACATTCTAATTTAAAATGTATTGAAGAATAATTTTTCCTAACATAAATTTGTAATTAATTTATGGTTCAAAATCAAAAATGTAATTTGAAAAATCATATATTTTTTACAAGTCCTACTATAGTCTGCACTTCTTTCTTGATGTCAATAAAAATAAATTTGTATGGAAATCTTTTAGCAATGAGGTTAGGATGTTCATAATTTTTGCATATTTTTTCTTTCAGTCGTACATTGCAAACCCAGTGGTAAATTTGTTCTGTAGAATTATTTTAGTACACCAGTAGTAATATTTTCACTAAAAATGCCATAAGTTAAATGTTCTAATGCTACTCGACTACTCAAATTTATTTTGGAGTTTGGAGAGGATGTATTTTTAACAGATGGGTTAGTGGTATTGTGTAAAATATGTGGAGTCAAAATTGCATCAGAAAAAAAATTTATATTAAAACAACTCATCACAAAAGAAAAACATGTAAAGGCGTTACGACGCAAGGAGACTCAAGATAAGGTCAAAACACAAATATTTATCTCAGAAAAAAAAATCGCTGAAATACTTGTTGGAAAAGAAACTTCAAATGACAGTTTATCAGCTAAACGAACAGCAGATTATGAATGTGAACATTCTAAATATACACCCATTACATCTGTTGATGTTGAACGAATTTTTCAGCTTACAAAAATGTATTATCCGACACACGACGCAAGTTTCTATTTGGAAACCTTAAAAAAAACATTATTGTTCAAGTCAATTCAGAGAATTTATATCAAAAGTGGAACAAAGGAAAGCAGTGACAATAAATCTATGCATTTGAATGTATATTTGTGTGTTTTAAATGTTGAGTAAAAACAAAATGATAAGAACACATTTATTTTTTATTTCAAAATCTCATATTTTTGTATATTTTTATTTGTTTTAAGTTATAAAAAAAATTGTAAATTAATTTAGAATACATATTTGATTAGTAATAAACTAACAAACTCATTTTAGAAAGACATATTTAATTTTTTTTAAGGACATATTTGCATGCGTTTTTTTAGTTTTTAACGTCATAAACATCCCAACCTTAGTAATGACTAATGAGGTGAGAAAGGGACAGAATATAGAATTTGCAACGACTCATACAAATATATTTAATAGGACTTATTATTTACTCATATTTTGTAGATTTATTTAATGAAACTTTGAGATAAAGATTTCCCATAAAATAAAAAGTACTTACATAATATACAAATTTAATACACCAGAATTTCCTTGAACTTTCAAATTGATTCCTCTTAAATTATAAAAAAAATGAATATTTCTGCACATAAAAAAAAAGTAAGGCTAAGCCAACTAAACCTAGGCATAGAGACTTATTGGGCAATTGATCACCACAATTCATATCATAAGCAGTAGTCGAAGTGGGGGGGGGGGATACAGAGAGATGACATCCCTCTACTTATTTTGTCTAGAATAACGTATTCCTCCTAAGACTTGTGTTTTAATATGAAATAATTATTATGATTTTTATATTTATACCTATGTATAAGAAAACTTATGATAGAAAAAGATTGTAGTATTCTGATGCATAAACAAAATGTGAACTATAAAAAAAAAATACTATACAAGGTATGAAGAATGTTATGATGATATCAGGAAATCTGAATTGTAAGGCATCCCTCCACTTATCTTGAGCTATTTCGACCACTGACCGTAAGTGACTAAAGTAAATAACATAATAATTAAGTAAAAAATTAATGAAATAAAAAATGTTCAGAATAATCTATACCTATGGCAATATTATTTATTTACTTATTGGTCTACATATTTTTATTAAAAGATTAAAATTAGCTAAATAACTCACAATACCCAAAAATGTATTTCCAATTTTTTGTAAATTCAGAGAAACTATTTGATACTAATTTGAAAGTTCTAGAAATACTTTGGGGGGCCACATTAAGCATACTTATCTAAGTATAATTTTAATTGTATGTGTAATTAGTTTACTCGCAAATAATTAAAAGCTGCACTTACAAATATTTGTAAAAAAAAAAAATGGCATAGGATAGTTCTTGATATCTACTCGTACAAGTGGGCGGGACAACTTAACAGGTCTTGATAAAAATACGAAATTTGTTGTTGATCCATGAGCATCTGTAAACAGAAAGTTTGACTACACACATACTTAGTAACGATCTGTGCATTTCAATTGTTGATTCCATCGATTGGTTCAAATGCAACGACAATCTACACATCTCAAAATAATTTTAAACAATCTATCATGCAATAGAGACAAGTCATACTACGTAATGAATATGTTATTGCTGACATTGAAACAATTGTTTTCATTCAAAACGCATAGACAATTTTAATTCTAGCGTGAAGCTACAACAACATAATATTATCCATTGATAACATAAAAATGCACAAGAACGTATCGACCCCCCCCCCCACGCCATTAAACTGTAAAAGAAATCATATATGGGTACCTCGTATTATATTATTAGTGAAAAATACATACTTAGAATTCCAGTTTAAGTACTGTGGTGATCGAATTTGGATACAACGAAACTATAGGTAGTGTAAGTTATCAGTTGAAAAACTAAGCGATTTTAAGTCGTGTCAAATACTGATAAAAGTTAACCGTCACAACGATGAATACAAAATTAATAATAACTATAATTAGTTATATTTTATACATTAAACGAGATTAGGTAATAACTTTTAGGTAGCTGACTAGAGTTGTAACGATTTAAAATATATTCACGACTGACGGACTTATGACCAGACGTGAACGAGGGACAACTGATAAGACGTCAAGACGATCGAGACGATAAAACGAATGACCTTAGATCATAATAATGTAGAAAAAAAAGATTTGAGCAAATCACGATTATAATTTTATAGCCAGTAACGACAGAATCACGACAAAATATGACAATCCACTATGCACGGACAGTGATGGGTTGAAAAAAATTAATATTAGTCGAATTTATGGTCGTCCGTGCCGCATAGAAACATAATCTTATCACAGACTGTAAATTTTGATACGGTTGGTCAAATTTATAGACATAGATGTCTATCATGGATCATGGTCAAAATATCTAACGGACAAAATATCCACAGCAAAATGATTTTTCCTTAGACGAATATCCGTGGGTAACGAGTAACGACTTAGTTACCTAATAATAATATAATCAAAACTCACCGAGTTGAGCTCTTGCGGTGTGTGCGATGCGTTGTGCTTGACGCCAAGTTGTTGACATATTTTTTTTATGAAAATAGATTATACAATTGATGGTCCAGATAATTGTATGAAATTGCCCTTTTTTTATGGTTCATTCGTTAACTTACGTTTCAAATCATTATTGTGATCGATTTAACGTAAAACACTAATTAGGTATTATTAAAAACTAACGTTTTTGAAAATAAATTTGAGAAAGGTATATTTGAAATATTTGAATTGTTATCATTTTTTAAAATTGTTTTCTCTTTTGAATGACAATAGATATTAGACAACCACTGAATCGCGGCTCCAGATAATGTAGCCGTAATGTCAAAATTCATTTTGTTGAGGTTTTCGATCTATAAAAATCGAATTTTGGACGAGTATAATTTATTAGTTATAACTTAAGACTATGTATTTACATATAAATCTGAGCCCAAGTTATTACTGTTATTAGTGTTGAAAGTTATAACTTTATAAGTACAAAGTACTTGGTACCTATACCTATTTAAAATTACGATGGGCGGAATAGTGGACCAACACTTTGCGGGGCAGGTACCTTTGTACCACCACTCATAGGTGGTGATCGGTGGGGGGGGCTTACGGGGGCTTAGTCCCCCCAAAATAAATGATTTGAAGTTAAAGACCCCCTAAGAATATTAAACAAACAATATCGTAATTTTGTACAGTTTGCAGAACTTCTATCATTATTTTATATTCTTATATCCACAATTACATAAGTGTACCCAGTACAATACATACACACTATTTACCAATTTATGATTTACGGTAACGTACCGAACAATTAAGTCACAATATTCACAATAATATTATATTGTGTTTATATACCTAATATTGTACAATATTTTGTACCAATTGGCCATCTATATTGAATAACATATTATACAATTCTATTTTAGATGGGAAAAATATTATTTCTTTTCCTGATTTTTGTTAGTCTCGAGAAGCGATAGCTATTATAGGTCTATCGCTATAGCAGCTGTATTAAACCTATCGTAAAGTTTATCGCGATTGAATGAATCGTTAACCGTATTGAGTATTGACCATTTCATACTAAATTATATTTTACTTATTGTTTGATGTTCTTGGGAATACATTTCTTTTGAGATTGTGATTTAGATTTTTAATAAATAATTTAGTTCAAATATGTTTGAAATATTTAAATTTAAATCGTTTATTAATTATTCTTTTTTTTATGTTTGTAACATTTAATTTGTTACTATAACGAGTCAACGAGAACAATTTTTTATGAGTGATCTAATGTAAAAATTAGTTTTTTGGGGGCGTGGGGGCAATGCCCCCACGGGTCTGTTTGTCATCAAATATTTGAGCCCCCCTTAATATTTCACCTTAATAAGCCACCACTACAACAACATCTCACCACTTCGTTCTCTACTTCTAAATTTGTATTTGTCATCACATTTTGCAAAGTGGACAGCGTCCCGTCTTAATAAAATCTATTTTGGTGTTTGGTGCACCTAACTCTAAAAAAAATTACCGTACATACATTTTACCTAATGCATTTTCTATACACTATACAATTTTATAAATATTTTGACACATGTTGAACTTTCTATAATTATTATTATTATTTATTTCGATTATTATAAGTAAAATTTTTTTTTTTTTAAATGTCGATAAAAATTTTTCGCTTGGTCAACAAACTTGAACAAGTAATAAATGCTCCTGGTAAGTTGTTATTAGAGAAAATTAAAAGAAAATAACAACTTTTTATGAACGTTTAAATTTAGTTTTTTGACAAAATTTATAAAAATCACGGAAATTCGCAAATTGTATAGAGTTATAAACTTATAAATTCATACAATTTTTCTTCTCATATCTAGGGTTTGAAAATTCAATGCAAGATTTCTCTTAAGTTTTCCTACTTTAACAACATAAAAAACTTACTGGAAAGTCAAATTAATTTTTTATGAGAATTTGGAGTTAGATATTAGATATAGGTACTGAATTACTCACCAGTAAATGAAAAAAATTCACATACAATTGTTATTTTGTTGTTATTATACCTATTATAAAAATAATAACCTTGGGTACTTTAAATTTTCATCAAGTATGAATCTTATCATTTCCCTTACATGATAAAATTTTCAAAATATTATTCGTGGGTATTTGAGACGTAAAGAGTAAAGAGTACATACGTAAAGAGTACATTGCTATATTTTATATTTTAAACAATGACATTTTCAAATGTATTTTTTTGGCAAAAATACTGTAGTACTTATGCCTAAAAGTAAAATGGGTAAATAACTTTAGTCACAATAATATCATCAAACATAGTAACAGGCAGTCTTTGCTCAGAATCGTTTTTCGTTTACAAATGATGTAGGTACAATGATATCGGATATCATATTAAATTCAAATTTAACCCATCAATTACAGCGACTTTCTAGGCACCTAAAATGTACAGCAAAGCGTTACCCACTTACCCGCTTACCTATTATTTTATTTACACTTTAGGTACAATCAAAAAAGTTGAAAAGATATATTCATTTTTTTTAAATATTTAACTAGGTGTGCATCAATTTTGGATTTGAACAACAAAATGTGCGTAATATTTAAGGGGAAGGCATTCATTAAAATTTTTATTTATATATTATCAAAGATTTAAAAATCATTCTTCATAAGTTTATCTACCTACAAAAAAAAAAGTATACCGGTGGCCGGTAGGTCAAATTATTTTTCCATGAGGTTTTTAAGCTCAAATAATGATCTTGACATTGAATACTCAACTAACTTTTTTTTTGTAATTCTTAGGCTAATAAAGTAATAACACTTGAAATTTGATTTGTATTTGTCAAATTGTATTTATAGGCACATGGAATTTTCGATTTGTATTGGTTTTTTAAATTGATGTCGATAAAAATAATACAAGGTATTAACAAGGTATATTATAAGGTACGTAAGTTGTTGTTAGTGGAAATTAAAAAAAAAAGTTGAGCATAAATCCACAAAAATATTTTATGAGCGTCTGAATTTCAAATTTTGACAAATACATAAAAATCACGAAAATTTGTAAATTATTTTGAGTTAGGAAATTTATAAAAAAATTTCTTTTTAAATTTAAGATTTAAAAATTTAATACAAGACACTTCGCAAATTTTTCGACCTTCATCAAAAAAGAAAAAATGTGCCTACTGGAAAGTCAAATTAAATTTGTATGATCGCTTGAAGTTCAAATTTTCATAACATTGGATATTCACTCGATTTTCCATAGAACGTTTTTCCTATTTTCTTGTGATTCAAAAACGAATAACTGTAGATACTTGAAATTTACGCCAAATGTTTATTTTATCATTCCTACACTTGATAAAATTTTCAAAATATTTTTTCTTGTTTCGAGTTATTCCACAACATTTTGAGTTATCAATTTTCTTTTAATGTCAATAAAATTTTATTCATTGGGTCAAACAAGCTTGACAATTTATTACAAGATTTCTGATTTTTTTTAAAGCTTAGGATTAAAAATTTAAAACAAGGTTCGAAGTAAGTAGGTTATTCTATCACCAAAAAATCTAAAATATATAAAAACACTTTTTTATAATTATTTTGTTGTAATATAGAATCATTCTAATAAGTACTTGAATCTCCTTAAGCATATTATTAAAAACAAATATAACACGCAAATAAAATTTATTCAACCTACCCGCTACGGTAGAAGTAATAATAATATAAATATAATATAAAATACCCTAGGCCGACAATTTCCTCTGCTCGATCTTCCAAAAATTTAAAAATTATAATACTTACTAAATTAAATAATGTGTGGACTGTATTATCAATAGTTGTATTAAGGCCAAACTAACATTTTATAACAGAAACATACACGGTATCTTGTACATATTCGCTGTAGTCTCGATTAACCATGGTTTTCATGTATCCTTGTGATCCCTCCCAACCATTACAATAGATAAATCAGGCTTCTACTGTAATTGATTTTTTAAATTGTCATCAAACAACAAACACTACAACCAACTACACATATTCTAATAAATTATATTTTTATAATATAACTATTTGGAAAATACAGAAATATTGGATTCCTTTAATATGTATGGTGTTTTGTTTTGTTTTGTATCAAAAACACATATTTTATTAGTATACACTATATTTTTGAATTTTATTATTACATAAACATAGCATACATTTGTAGTTTTTAGTGTAAGAACTACACCTTAGATCAGTAGTTTTCAACCTTTTTATGTTTGCGGCACACTTTTTATGATAATACATTAAGGTGGAACTTTATACTAAAATATAGTAAATAAAAAATTATGAGGTTAATTTAAAATTTTTTTTTTAAGCCCAGACTTAAAAAAAAATTGACGTCTAACGACCAATAGTTGTTAATAATATTATACATTGGGGGTCACTAAATGAAATGATATACATAACATAATAAAATAATCATTATTGATAACAAAAATTAAGATCTGGGACATTTCTAATTTTAATAATGATACAATAAGTAACCACCTACCTATTGTTACCATGTTAATGTGGATAGCAAAGCCCCATACCACCCCCAATTCATAAAAGTACGTAGATTATTTGTAAATTATAAACGAGTCTACATTTAAGATTCTAACCCCCCGAAACGGATACTTCATAAAACAGCCATCCAAGCTGCCACGACATATAAAAGTGTACAGCGGAACACCGGTTGAAAAGCACTGACTTAGGTGTACAACATGTACTTAATAATTTTTTCACAATATGGTAACATTAAAGTGTATAATTCATAAGGTAAAAATAAAACAAGCCAACATAGATCCATTTCAAACAAATATTATGAAATTTACAAAACATTTAATAATAATGGAATAGTCTTGATATACATGGTGATTCTTTTAAAATAATTTGTACTATTACTTTATTGTAATAATGAAAGTAAAAAAATTTGTTTTAAGAAAATTAAACAAAATCAATATTTTATTTTCATAATAATATTTATATATATATTATTTTAAATTCAAAAAGAAATGTACATTTTTGAACATTTTAAACCCGATTTGTGAAATGAATTTGAGATTCTTATAGTATAGATAAAATAGTGTATAATTATTTGAAACTAAGCTGAAATTGTTACTAGAATATTCTTATAGTAGTTCTTGACAGTTGAAATCGTTAACCCAACTATTATTAATATTACTAAAAATATTTGATGTGATAAAATGTTTAAAAATGTAGGGATATTTCCCATGATATTATGTTACTTGAGACAAATGAATCACCATATATTGATACTTCTTATACATAGTTAAATTTTTTTTAATTCGACAGTCACAACTTTTTGTATTAATCATCTTTATACGATTAACTCCATAATCAAAAACAGATGAATATATATGTATATAGATTTTATAATAGGATAAACATTTTAAAAAAAACACAACCATTAACACATAAAATATTTCAAAACAACAATAGCTTAAAAAACTTTGAATACATTTAAAATGTGACTATATTTTACTACTTAAGACTACAATTTAAAATTGACTATGACTGAAACTACTATAAATATTTAAAGAGATAATAGAATTTAAATAGAAATAGAGAAGCAAGAAAAAACAATTGACGTTTATTAAACAAAAAATGTTTACTCGTAAAGTTTTCCGAGGCAAGCAACAGCACTAGTACGAACTTTAGGATTTGGATCAATTGTAAGACTTAACATTTTACTTGATATCAAGTCGAAAGAAGATTTACTTGGATTTGCTTTATACAACGAACCTGAAAATGAATAAATATAAATATAAACATATTATATTTACATAATGAACTAAACAAAAACTTGTTGGATAATAATAATTATAGTTATTCTTACCAACAAATAATGCTGCATTGGCTCTTACATCAGGAAAAATGCTTTTTGAGTAAGATACTCCAACCATAGTATAAATGGTAACATGAGATAAAAACTCATCAGTCTGTCAACAAAAGTTTTAAATATAATAATTTATATAATTAACTATAGTACGGCCAACAAAACTCGGAGTGTAACAGTCCTGTGCATGGTTCTCAATATTCCAATTATTATTATTATTAGTTTTTAATTATGTACATACCTAATACCTATATACGAGTGTCATAAATATAAATATTATTTTACACTGGAAAGTAGTGATAAAAACCCTAATGAAAAATTTTCACCAGGCGCACGACCGTCACATTTCTAGTTTTGCTGACCATACTATAAATATGAATATTGTCTTAAAATTACTGTACACAATAGATTGTACAAACCATAATTTTACACATTTGGGTGATAAATTCCGTATACTTCAATCTTCCTTCTTCAATCAAATGGTTGTGGGTCATAGTTATCATTTTTTCAGAATGTAATAAGATGCTTATCTTTTTCAATGAATATTTACAGGCCTACAAATCAAATTAAAAAAAATTCTTTAGTAAAAACAGCATTACATATTATTATAATTCACAGGGAATATAAATTATAAATTTAAATTTCAGTTTTAGATGATTTTTATTGAATAGATAAACAAATAGTAAAAATTATTTATAATCTATCGTAGAATTAGCAACTTTATTTGATAAGTACCTACAGGGGCGGAGTGGCTCAACAATTCTTACCGGGCAAACAAATATTTTCAGGCCACATAAATTTATTTCAGGCCATTTTTTACAAATTTAATTTCTTACCATTTATTGTCTTATTGCTAGATGTGTGCTTACCATTTTTTGATTAGGTGAAGTACAAAACAATTTAATATTGGTGGTTCACATATCACTTTATTAATTTGTTTTCGTCGTTTTTACAGTCATCAAAAATAACTAAATATTTTAAATATTAATTATTTTCATCACACCAGGACCAGGCCACTTCTTATATAAGCAAGCCAGGCCACCGGGCATTGTCCCGGTTGCCCGGCAGGCCACTCCACCCCTGAGTACCTATACCTAATACATAGACAGGAATGCAGTAGGCGGAGATGCAAAAGTAAAGAAATTAATCGAAACATACAAAATAGGCTTTAGCTCCCCTCTAAAAATGATCCAACCCCGTTACCAGCCCACACACTGAAAAATGTAACAACAAGTCACATGTTATTTTTATAAGAGTAGTTTAATATTAATATTATTTATATCAACAATTATTATTTTTAAATTATACTAATTGTTTTCTAAAATTTCAACAAAATATAATTTGTGATTTGTAAAAAAGAATAAATATTTTATTAATTTATTATTGCATTTAAAAATAATTATTGAATGGAAATAAAAATAGGGACCCCCAATGAAATATGCAAGAAAAATGTGTATATTGATATCTTCAATTGCTATTGATTTCTTATCAATATTGGAAGAAGAAAATGAGATAGTAGACAAAGGGATTAGATCAAAGTCCTATAAAGAATAGGTATATGGATTAGATATTAAGAAATTAATTTAATTAAGTATTAAAAAACCAACATAAACGGTAAGAAAATTGATGGTAAGTTTTGCAGATGACAGGTATCACAATAACTGCAGACAATAAAAATGTTTTTAAAAGTTATTGCAAACCACAAATAAAATTTAAAGAAGGATTAAACTTAAAAGTAAATGAACAGAAAAACAAGAAATTCTTATGTATAAAAAAGAAAAAGGTACAAAAATAAGATTGTATATTGATGATAACCAGGGCCCGGAATTCAATGAAAAATGCATTCTGTTTTGGGAAGTCCCAAGCAATGCTTTTCAAGTAGGTACAAAATCAATTTGGAAATTGAAAACTTAAACTTTTACTTGGCAATTCTATAATTCATAGGCAATTTTGTTTATTTTTAGTGTATATTTATAAATTATAAGAATTTACAGATTAAATTTCATTGGTAATTCAAAATGGGAAGCGGCAGAGTTGTGCTCTCTCGTTGGAAATAGTATAGGAGGAAGACTATAATAAATATAGTGAAAATATAAGCTAATAATGGAAGTGAATGGATTAAGGCAGCAAGCCAAACTGAGAGTTGACAACAAAAAAGAAAATAACTTATATCATTAAAAAGATTAATAATATCATTATTCATACTTATAGCTACATTGGACATAACATTCAATATTATAACTATTCTAATATCAAATTTTAAATGAAGAAAGTTAATATTTAATGCATATTTTCTTAGTAAGTACTAACCTTGACAATATTTGTATCATTTTCACACAAATGCAATAAAAAAGTAACCATATTGCTATGATGTAATGACATATCTACTTGAATGTTAAATTCTTTTGTTTTTGAACACAACTCACCATAAAGTCTTATGGATGTGTAACGCATCTCATTATTTTCCTGTAAAATTTAAATATTTTATGAAATTATATATTATAAATAATTCATATACACAAACAACCTAACTATTTACATACATTCTCAAAAAATTGTTTTATACGAAATGTTAATGTTGTATAATGCTTTTCAAATTTATCTAATGATAAATGAGGAACTAATGATATAAGGCCACGTAATGCTTCTAATGTAACATCACTCTGTAGTGTTTGATATTCTTCGAGGCCTTGCATTAATGCGTCAAGTATGTATTGAGACTGATTTTCAGACTAAAAAATAATTATGACAATACAATTTAATTATATATTTATTAGATAAATATCATAAAATTAGTAAAAATAGTATAAATTAGAAAATAAATGATATCAGATTTTCATCCTTTATTTTTACCAAAATTTGCTGATGTTGGCAAATCACTGTAAGACCTTTTAAACAGTACTTTTTTATATCATATGAGGTATCGTTTAAACACTTTAAGAAGATGTTTATTAAATTAGTTGTATATTTAACATCAGATGTTACGGTTTCTGTACACTAAAAATAAATATTTGAATTAATAAAAAATAATCTACTGTAAAAATCGTTATTTCTATAAATATACTTACACATAAACACAATACCACAATAGCAATTCGTTGACATTCTAGTGTGTTGTTTAAATTTTGGTCAAAATTATTTATTATTTTTGAGATCAATTCAAAATGAGTTTCAACTAAACCCCTACAATTAAACAGAATAATTAAATTATTAAAATATTTTATTTTGTATAGCTGGTGAAATATTTAAAAATAAATATATTTTCAAATATTATTTTGAATAATAATTAAAAATGTAACCCACATTGTTTTTGGAAATAGTATGAATAATCTTAACATTTATTTTCCTTTATTATAACAAATACTTAGAAAAAAGAAATAAAACGACTTAATTATTAGTTTCTAAAAGGAAAAACGAAAAATAATGTACCAATGTTTAATATCAAATTATAAATAGTAATAACGAAAAATGATAAGGTGAGTTATTTTCTAATACGATAAAGGCTAGAAATATTATAATAAAATTGACATAGGTCATAAGTAAATAACTGTGAGAAATAGTTAAGGCGTCATATGTCAATTTTTGATGTCTTAAAAAAAAGATGAATTAATTTATAATTTTTAAGTTGAAAAATTATAAGGTTTCAATGATTTAAATGATATATATTAATAAATATTATAATTTGTATCATTAAATTTCATGAGAAAATAATTTTGACACAAAGCAGTCAATATCACACAACTCTTACGTCAAAATACTTCTGTCAGTCATTTTTTAAAAATATTTAACTACTGGTGAAATATTATTTTGAATAAACTAAAAATTACTTAATTATGCATGGCCCTAGCTTATGCATTATAATATCAACTGTTGTATCCAGGCAATTTCCTGATTGCATTATATGATTGGAGCATTCTTCTAATTTAATAGATTTGAATAAATGATACAATGTTTTATGAGCAATTCTAAAACAATTATAAGTAATAGATTAACAAAAAAAGGCAGTTAAATAGGAAAATCGTAAAAAAAAAATATGTATTACTTGGCAGGATTAATATCGTAAGCTTCTTTAAAGGACACAAATAAATTCTTATTAGTTCCTCTTATTGGTGAACGAACATCAATCAATGCAGAAAAAGTCAAAAATATAATATTAAAAAGTTTTGGAAATGAGTTAATGGCTGAATCATAAGAAATTTGTTTTAAAACCTCATTCAAACCACTAAGTGCCTGAAAAAAAAAATTTTCATATAATAATATAATATATATTTATTCATTTAATATTAAAATATATCAATAACACAATACTTTAAGGAGATATATGAGCAGTTGAGTTATTAACTATACAGAAATTCATATTGATAACATTAGTTATGCATATACAAATTTTAAGTTTAATTGCATTACGTTAGATTATTTTGGATATTATTTGATACATTTTACCTAAAGATTTTACTATAAATCCACACAATATTTTTAATTAGTTTATACAATAAAATAATTTACTGAGTCTATTTAATTTTCTTCATCGCAGAAAAGAGTGGAAGCTGGTAGAAAGCACAATATAGCAGTTTAGGGCTCATTAAAATATGACGACAATTATTATAAATTAATAATTAGCATACACAATATCGATAAATGTATTATTAGGAGTCAGATTTTAATGTAAATTATTTTTTATTATGACCAGATCAATTATTTTGATTAAACAAATGTAAAGTTTTTCAAATGATTTGTTATAAAATGAGCTAAACATCATTTAAAATATTTCAATATACTTCACAATAATTCCATTTTTCTCATCACACGTTTAGACAATTTTGTTAACATAGTAATGTATTTGTAAACTTATTGCTACATAATATTTTATTAGCTTAAATACTAGAAATTGTATGGAAGTATTGAAACATTTTAATAGAAATCTGGTTATTGATATCTGAAAAACCAACACACATTGAGCTCTAACTTTTTGTGGCGTAGTCTAGCACAAGCTACTTGCTTTTATACTAATTCACTGTCTAAAAGTTTTTAAAATTATCTGAACTATTTAACCTCTCAACAACTTGAGAACTAAGGGTGAAGAAGCACCAAAAATAAATGTTTGAGTTGAATGAAAAATGGTAAGTGTTGGCCAAAATTATAAATGTGTAGAAAAAATCTTGGTCCACCTTAAATTAGAATAATCAAATATATTCATATTCATCTTCTCTCTGAAGTTTTAACTGCTATCCTTTTTTTTCATTAAAAAATAGCAAATATAAAATTTTCTCCAATAATTTTGGTAGAAGTAAAAAGTTTAAAAAAGTTAACGTAAATCAGCTTCACGGCTCAATTGGAGATCATTTTTAAGTAATAATTTTAAAATACACATTATCTACTGTTTTTGAGGTAATTCATTTTAAAAGATACATAGTATCATAATAATAAGAATAGGAAAAGTTCTAATATTTTTACAAAAAAAATAATTTAAATCAAATATTTTGACTTTAAATACATTAAAATTTGATTCCAATACAAATAATATTGAATTTATTACAAATTTGAAGTATTCAAATAGCGATATAATTGTTTACTTAAAACATGATTTATAATATAAAAATAAGCCATCCTATTGTTAATAGTGGAAGCGTCTAAATGTATTCAACTACTAGCAATAATAGGATAGCTTATCTGTATATTATAAATCACACTTTTTTTTAAATGAGTGTATAAGCAACTGCTTATACACACAACATGAACTATTAGAAGATAAAATTAGGATAAAATGTATATCCAGTGTGCGGACTGTCCAGGTATGCAAGTGTGCAGTAGCACACTGTGCTGGCTTAATATATAGCCAAAAAAATATCTTTTTAAAATCAATAGATAAAAAGGTTAGAATAAAATTAGTTTGAGAATTTTATATCATGGAATACTGGGCCAAATACCCACCAAGCCCCTGCTTATGTCCTACATAAATAGTAAATGTAATAAATATTTTATCACATACATTAAAAAATTAAAAAAGTTAAATAATACTCACTGAAATAGGAATTAGCGAAGCAACTGGTTTATTTAGGAACTGTTTTGTACTTGTGTCATACAATGGTGTTAAAGTAATAAATTCTATAAGTGTATCTATAATCTGGGAACACATTTGATCTTTCCCTAAAGATTGCCAAATAGCACATACAGTCCTGAAATTATTAAGGATATGATGCAATATAAATTAAAAGATAATTTCCAATTAATTCATAAATATAAAACATTGTTAATATAACACATATAATTTGATTTTGTACCTGAATTTTTCTTTTACTTTATTTTACAATAATTAATAAATAACTATAACCGAATTGTACAATTAAACTGAAATTGATTTAAATAATTTTTACTAAGCATGCAATTACTAGTAAATAATAAGGTTCTATTTGTTTAAAGTAATAAACTAAATTATATTATCGAACGGCAAAAAAAAAAAAAAATACAACTGAAATTTAAAATTAATAAATTACTTGTAATTAAATATTCTTAGTTATTACTTTGGTGAATAATACTATACTAGGCAAAACAAAGATGTACATGCCAATAGTTGAATCATATACATAAGCAATAATGTAAATTTTACAACAGTACTTAGATTATTTACAATTAATAAACTTACAACTTTAATTATACCAAAGTAGATGTAACAAACTTACTTATTAAATGGCAGACTTTGATTAATA
The DNA here is from genome assembly GCF_001856785.1 of Myzus persicae. Classification (NCBI taxonomy): domain Eukaryota; kingdom Metazoa; phylum Arthropoda; class Insecta; order Hemiptera; family Aphididae; genus Myzus; species Myzus persicae. The sequence goes on from NW_019102415.1 coordinate 82,239, forward strand.
AGTAGTTCAATAAAATCAGATTTAATAAACTTTCCAAAAGTAATCAATGCTTTTATATTATTTGCCTTAATGATATCATTGGAGTTATCAAGCTCTTTAAATAAGTAATCTGTAAAAAATAACTGATCTTATCATTTATGTTAATTTAACACATACAATTTAGCGTAGCTGATAGATAAATTACAGTCTGCATGATTTAAATTGCTACTTAATATACAACACAAACGCTTTCAAACAGTACAAATGGTTTTAAAATTTTAAAATATTCTTTTAGTGATAAGACATAACAAAAATAATGCATTTACACGTTAAATAAAAAAAGCTGAACAAATACATAGTACATAATATAATATCGTACTTAAAATTTCATTACAGGCCTTCTGATTAAGTTGTTGAGCAACAATTGGGAATAAAATATTTAATATTTCACTAGTTTTGAATTGACATTTTTCTTCGTGGTCGTTCAAACCATCAATTAATAATTTACAAAACACAGGTAATTCTGATGGTTTTAATATTTTTTGTATAGCCTAAAAAATTGTCAATTGAAAAATATATTTTTTATACAATATTTTTATTATACCTCCAAAAGATTTCTGCACGATTCAGGTTTATTGCTGTACAGTATTTTATCTAAAAACTCAGATTCATTTATATAACTTTCAGTAAAAGTCCCTTTGTATACAGCAGTTATTTTAAGTAGAACATCCAAACATTTAAAAACATTAAGACTTATTTTTAGATCGGGTTCGGCAATACGCACACACATTTTTGCAAATAAAGGTGCAGACGAATTCAAACAGATAGGCAGCTAAAATAAATATATTTAAATAATATTTTAAAATGTTTATAATTGATAAAATTGTATTAATTAATAATTACATTTGTTAACTGAGAATTACTATGGCTATAATAGCAATTCAAAACACTTTGCAGTAAATAAACAGCAATAAATCGTTGCTGTTTCTTTTGTGATACTATGTACGGATCTAGTATTAGTACAATTTCATCAACTACTTCAAAAGATCCACTTCTAATTATAAGCAACTGATCAATAATTTTACCTAAAAAATAAATTATATTTACAATTTATTAAGAATTTTATCTAAAAAATTATACCAAGACAATTATTAATACTCACATAGATGTCCTAATGTTAATATTGTTTGTTGTCCATCAGTGTCTACAATCTCTGATGATGAGAGCAGAAATATCTTTTCAACACACTTTGTTATGATGTATGTCCTTGTACTTAGATCTATAGGTTCAATGTGCGGGACTGGTTTACTGTTAATGAATTTCATGAAAAATAAAACATATTATAGTTTGATTACACATTTAAATCAATATTACAAATTAAGTACGTTCATTAATAATATTAAATTATTTTAAACACTTACATATAAGATGCCAAAACTTGATAGTATATATAATCCGATATTGAATTTGAGTTTATTATTTGATGCACTAAGTTTTTAATGACTGTATCACGAATGATAGCTAAATTTGGTATTGTATCACTAATCTCAACATTACTCATAACGTTTGCTAGGACTTGGAGGCACTCAACTAATGATTTTTTAGTTTCCAAATTCTGCAAAAAAAAAAAATAGAATTATAATATATTTTTAAAGGAATTTGGTAAAAAAAAATTATATATATTTATACCTTTGTCAAAGTAATTTGATGAGTTATCAATATGACAATATCATACATGCTATAAATAACACTTTGAAGCTTCCCATTCTCCACAATATCAGGTATAATTATGGATATTGCAGATCGAATTTTATCTCTGTTCACTTCATTACCTTTGTCCCTAATAAGGACTAAAAATTTATTTGGCTGCTTAGTTAATTCAGATTTGGTAAATTCTAATAATTTATTCACCACTATTCCGGTGTGAGCTTGGCTTAAAACACCAATAGCTCTAGAAAATTCCTATAAAATAAATAATTAACTTCAATTTAAACACTTAAAAAAAATTGGCAATAGCAAGGTATAAAAATGATTAAGTAATATAAACATATTCATTTTTCAAGCATTTTATTGGAAAAAAAAATTAATTTTAATAATTTGATAATTAACTTTTATTTTTTACTCTGACACTCAAACGTAATAATTTCAACTTTAAAAGAAAAATGAATATTTATATAAAGTACTTTTGGTGAATAAAAAAATAATCACTATTAAGAACATTTAAACTTACATGACTATTTTCAAATGACATTTTTAAAAGAGTTTGGAAAATGAAATATAGTAGTTTTTTGGTGAGAGCTAATTCTTCAGAATCGAAATAAGCAGCCACGTATGATATTATTTTAACCATTAAAAACATATCTGAAGAGAATATTTTTGTATTTTCAGTAGTTTTTATTAGTTCATCAAACAGTTGACCAACTAATGTTAAACACCAATGTTTATTAAGTGTACATTCGTCTAATATAATGCTGAGTCTACTTAACAAAACAACTTCCCATTCTTTTTCACTTTTTTCAGTTGCAGCTGTTTAATAAAATTTAAAATTATTAAATAAAACAGTTTTATTATTTATTTTTTATTTATAAAATATAAATTTAATTTTTAAACATACAATCCAGAAAATTTGTCAACACCTCAGCGTGTTTCGTCCAAAACTCTTTTTCATTATCAGACAAGTCGTGGAAGCCATAATTTAATAGGAAATTTATAACATAACTGCCCCTGTTATCTCTGAATGGTTGACATAATAAGAAAAGACATCGTGCAATTATCAAATCTTGTTCTTTTTCAAATCTTATAGATCCTAGAATTTAAATTAAAAACTATTTAACACTTAAAAATAAAATTAGTCATTAAAGAATTCTTGTTTTCTTATAATACATACAATTTTCAACTAACAATTCAATTTTAATACAATTGACATAATCATTAATTGGTAACAAATAATATTATATTCAGTTCAGACAAATATTTAATTCAACACAAACCACATTATAACATTAATAGACCAGCTTACTTAAATGAGATTTGGTAGCCATGTGCGCTAAAGACCGTGTAATTGATGGTACAGCATTTTCATATTCATTACTTAGTAAAAATGTTAATAACTTATTCCAACATAATACTTGCACTGGTTCTATAGATGTACAAAGAATATATATTGCATCCTCACAAGTTTGTTTTATTAAGAGTCCATCATTATCAGTAGAATATTTATTCTAAAACAATAAATTATTTTATTTAATTAAATATTATAGTAATTAATAATTTAAATTCCCCAATTAAAAGTACTTTTTTATGTGAATTTATTTAAAATTTATAATTTATGAAAAAAACCAGGTTATAATATATTATGCCTAAATGAAATTTTTTAAATTTAATGCACCATTTAACCACCTATAAATAGCTATTATACCCCTATTATTTTATGTTAAGAGGATACTACACAGACAGTTATTGTCTCCATCTTATAAGTGCAAACATAGAAAATTTACTCTCAGTAGATCACATTAACCTTCGTTGGTTTAAAAAATAGATCTGTGTTAGTATGTGGGCTCTTTTTACGATAATTCTGTTTTTAAGTGGGTTATAAGCATTTTTAATTTACACTATTAAATACGCACAACTTGCTAAAAATCCCACATCAAAAACAAAGATAAACAATACTGTCAAATTTCATAATAGGTCAATTTACTCTAATTTCTAAACTAACGAAGCAAAATGTGATTAACTGAGAGTAAATTTGTTGTGTTATGCACTTGTAAAATGGATACAACAAATCATCTTCTTAATTGTTTGGTTTATATAAGCAAACTGTACTCTAAAATCTTTATTTTTAATCAATATTTAGTATGTAATATTTATGTAAACTAGTATTTTAATATTTTGATGGTTTGATTTCATTTTTAAAATATCATCTTTAATTTATTTTATTTTTCAAAAGAGTACAGATATTCTTGTTCATCACTTTGAACACAAATAATTGCTTGAATTATTATTAATGAAACATATTGTTTTATTATTATAATTAGAATGCAAATTTTTTGTAACCATAGGCGTGCACAGCAATTTGGTATGGGGTGTTCCGTGGAAAAATTGGGCCACTTTCTCTTAAATGGGCCTTAACAAACCTAAGCTCCCCAACCCGAAAAAAAAAAAAAAAAATGAGACGCAAAATATAAAGTAATAAAAACTCATATTGGTTTATATCTTTCCTTGTATCTACAAGTTTCTACCTTTGCAGGTTTACTACCTTTGTGTTTCACAAAAATATTTTATGTATTTCAATAAATAGATTATAATTAAAAAAATAAGTAGGTATATTTTATTATATTTTTTTAATAATAAATTATAATACATTAAAATATTGAATAAAATCATAACATCATTAAATCTATAATAAGATGCGTGTTGCAATAGTTCGAGAGGATGAAGATAAATTTTCTATGCAGAGTGAAAAAAAAAGGTTATCGCCCATCACGGTAAAATATTACGGCACACCTGGTACCATCCTGTGCGCACGCCTATGCTTGTATCACCAGTTAGCATCGTGTTGCTAGACACACAGTATCAGCTGGTGGCTTATATTGCATACTAACATTTTAATCCAATAACGTTTCTGAAAACACATTTGTCATATATGTCCTACTGTTTACTCTAAAATAACCTCTGTACATTTTTTAACTAATTTTTTCATTTAAAGTTCTAAACGTTCAAGATCAAAAAATCTAATTTGAAGAGTTCAACTTACATTTGACGGACCATAATAACATATATTTTTTATCAAAAACTCAATAAAATAATCATCTTTTTCAGTTAAATGTCCTTGATATGCAAAACATATAAAAATTTTTACTAATAAGTTCTTCATCTGAAAATGAATTATTCATTTTAAAATTACATTAAATTAAAGAATAATCTTTAGTAAATACCTGATATGAGCTATTATTTTTTAGCAGATCATACAAAATTGGAATAATTTCTGAAGATTTTACTTTAATACTCTGATTGGAAGCATTTAATAGATGTGATGCAATTAATAAAGCACCCATTCTTCCTTGTTCTGAGTTAGATTTTAGGTCTCGTAAGATCAGTTCACATATTTTGTCACCAAAATGTTTACCTAACATATAAACTTATGTTAAATCAATCAATACTACAGAACATAATTTGAAACATGCATTTTATTTTTGAGTGATATGACTGTATTTGTTTACATTTTGATCAATAACAAAAATATATCCATGAATTATTTGTATTAAAGTTAAAGGATTTATTATTTAATAGTAAAACTATTGTTCTGCAAAAATGTAAAACAAAAAATTCCTCTGATATCTTAATTTAAGTTTGATACAGGGTTTCAGTAAGATCTCAAAAAAATAATTTAGAACAATTTTTATAATGGAAAAATTTATATGCAAATTGTACATTCATTAAGTGATAATATTAAAAACAATTATTTTTTTTATTGAATTAAAGATCAGCAACTATGGCCATTAGCAAAACACAGTTTTTATACTTAGTAGTTATTATTATAACTATAGGTTAAATGAATATACTATGCATGGCAAAGTGAATGCAATCATTTACTGCTCATCAATTGAATCTGGATTTGACTCATTAGTGGAGCACAGTGGCAGGGGACAAGTAGATACTTATTCTCCACCTCCTCCTGACACTAGTGAGTTACATCCAAATTAAAATAAAGAATAATAAATTATTGAATTGGTGTTGCCTATCCATAATATTATATTTTAATTTAAGCTATAGTTGAAATATTAACGGGTATAATTAATATATCTAACAATAAATAACATTAATTCAATAGAAAATATTATAAGTTATTAACAGAATACAGCATTAAAACATAAACATATTATTGATAAAATTATGACCTACATATTTATGAGTCTTATGAATATAATAAGATAAAATAAATAATAATTTTCCATTAATTTACCAATCAACAAGATAAAATAATACCTAAATAAGTGTAACATCTTAGAACTTCGGAATGATTTTTAATGGACATTGGAAAATCATAATCTGGCATTACAATAACCTGCAAATAGAATAATTCTTAGATTAAGATAAATTAACTATACCTTCAAAATAACAATAATTACCATTTCATGTAATATCGAAAAGAGATTATCTATCACTGGTTCAAGCATAATTTCTGGTATCACGGATAAAAAACTTGCCAAGTACTGTGAAACCCAATATCGAGACATACCCATAGAAAGACATTTTTTATATAAGCTTAGTATATTTGTCAAAATTGGTATACAATCTCTATTTAATGTTTCTATACTCATTAGCATAACAATTGAGCTTAAAGCATCAAGAATATGTTCAATCAGCTGTAAAATAAATATAAAAATATCTATATTGTTTTCATAATAACTGTCTAGCTATAATTGTATATACAAGAAGCTAATAAAAAATAATAAAAAAAAAATATATAAAAATACACTTTTGACAGATCAAACATTTAAAGAATATCTAAAATTATATTTTAAAATAAAACTTATGTAAAGCCAGAAGTGTCATTTAAGGGGAGCAAGATTTGCCCTTGTTTGATAATAAAAGAAGTCTAATTGTTGGTGAAATAATATAACTATAATTTATCCTAATTTTGAGGAAATATGATATTATGTAAGCACTAGAAGTCTAATGTCACAACAACAATTAAAATTTATAGTTTTTTTGTTTAGGCCCCCTCCAAACCCTATACATTTTTCACCAAAACGACCTCAGCGACTGTAAAAAATTAAGGTACTTTTAATGGTCCCAATTCAAAAGATGTAAAGATTTTTGATTTTGTAAAGAAGTTTACTTTTCATAGGTAGAAGCATATTATGATCAATATATTTAATATAATAAATTTACGGCTGATTGGTGGGGAGTATACACACACTGATGATCATTTATTACGTATACAAAGACGAGCATTGACTGCAAGAAACAAAAGAATTCTTTAAACACAACTCCTTAAAAATGAGACATTTGTAGGGGCCTTGAATATACAGAAAAACTACTATAAAAATACTATAAAAATTCTAAAAAAATCATTCTTAAAGTTATCCATGCTTTTGAAAAACCTAGAACCTATTTATATTTTTTCAATTTTTAATAATGTTGTAGCAATCGTGTTTCATAGTGGAATTTAATTTGCTTGGCTCCTCTAAAGCTATATAATAACGGTACTGAAGTAGGTTCCATAATTAATTAGCATCTCCACGTATTTTTTGCTATACACCTAGCCTATTTTTGCCTTAGATACGTAAAAAGTTATTTAAGATTGGAATTATATCAAGATAAAAATGTAAGTGGAAATCAGAAGTTTCTTTTTTTTGTTCACTTATATGGGCTGGTTAGAACTATTGCTCCTCCTATCAAAAACTGAAATTAATTGTAAAAAGGATGAAATCACAAAATAAAAAAAAAATTAACATTTTAACACCAATAAAAACATTTAATCTGACATGCAAAATATTGAACTTCTTTATACAAATAAATTATCCAGAAGAATAATGAAATCAAAATTGTAAAGGATATTATGTTTTACCTATTATTAATCTTATTTATCATATAAAATCATTTAGTTAAAACTCAAATATAAGCAATACTTAATAAAGGAATAATATTTGTAATAACATGTCTGTGCATTATTAACACTGATAACTGATTTGTAATGCTTTATACACCTATAAACTACACTGTAAATGTGATTCTAACATTATTTTTCAACAACATTAAGCCCAACTTAAATATATTCTAAAAACAAATATTTATAAGATTAAGTAAGAAAAAATGTTTGATTAACCTTCATATCCTTGGAAATTAACCAAACATCATTCATAATTTTGTATATTTCTTCCAATTTAGGTGACAAATTTTGTTTAATTTCATTTATATCTGATGGTTCACATTCAATAACAGATGCACAAACTTGACCAATGGCTAAAATAAAATAAGTATTATTGTTAAAATATAGTTATATTTTATAATTTATGTCAGATTAGATTAAACAATTTTGTTACATTAAGTAACATTTGATGATAATCATATACAATCTTATATTGTTAGGTATATAATTTTCAAGAATTATCAAAAATGTAAACATAACAAACCTGTGCTATAAATTTTACGCAAAGCATCTGATTTGGTCAGAAGCAAAATCGAACAAATAGCTGATAAGAATGGATCAACAAAGTTAATAAATTTAAGAGGGTGATTTGAAGCAAGGTGTCCCAAAGAATATATAATAGAAGGATGTGGAGGAATGCCTTCTTTCAAATGAGACATAAGGTTTTGTATAATCTATAGACAGAAAATTCAATATTATTAGTCGACTATACTCTTTCCACAATAAGAATGTAACATGTGATGGTCCTACTGATTAGTTTTAATTTAAAATTGCACCAAAATTCTACTTCAATACATGGTGATTCAACAGCATAATAGAAGAAAACTATCTAAAGTGTATAGAAAAATGGTGACATAGTTATTGTGGATAGAGTATCATACAAATATACTTAGATTAGTGATAACAGTAGAATATCCATTTGGGCATGATATTTTATCTTGCATTTGGGTAAACCTAATCGCGAATGATTTACCTTTTAGAAACACAATTATGATAATTTGACAAATAACAAAGGAATTGCTAAATACAACACGATTTTGTACTAAACAGGCATCAACATAGTGAAATGTATAATTATACAGTTATTAGAAAATAACATAATCTTAATTGAATGTTTTGTCCGATTAAAAAATCCATCAATGTTATAGGGGTAAAATTGATTTTCTGAATAATGAATTATTTTATTACTCATAATATTACAGTTAAACATCTTTAAAACAATTACTAAAAAAAAAAAAATTGTAGTTTAAAAATAAAGTGGTTAATGGTTTAGAATTTAATTTTTCCAATTTTTTTTTTCAATTAATAAGCCAGGAATACATAGTTTTAATTGAAGATAAATACATCAAAATATTTGTGTGAATTTTATATTTATACTTCGATCACAGAGAGAAAGCAAGTCACTCGCACATCAAAATGATTGCACTCTGTAGTTTCATGTTCTGTTTTCTCTCATCAATTGGACTATTAGTATGTTTGTGGGAGACTACAACACGTTTTGGGTGCCGCCAACTTGCGTATTCTAGGTTATAGGAGTATAGTACAAAATTAAAATGTGCTTAGATTTTAAGTTGGATAAAGCTATTTTTTTAAGGATAAATATTGTGATTGAAAACATTTTTGTCTTTGTTTCATCTTGTATAATATATTCAGGTAATACAGTCAAGTCGAAATAACTCAAACTTACATAACTTGATTTTGTTTCTTGTCTCTAAGTGTTTATAAGTAGTATTTGAAACATATAAATCAAAAATAAATAAGTTAAATTTATTTTTATATACCAAGCTTGATTGTATAATAATTAATAATTCTGCCTCTTGTGTTGATAAGCGAGCACTATGAAATAGATTGTTGTGTAATTTTCTACAATTTTCTGCAATTTTCTGCATAGTTTGTTGTTTTAAAGATTTATTTTATTTTTAAAGTAGTTAACAAAAGATTATATTGTACAATAACTAGGCAACATCACAAAAATAAAATTGATTTAACATACCTTATCGTGTAATAAAAAGATATCGGCGACAAGCACCACACGCAATCATATTTTACCCATATATTTTACCTGATCAGATCTTCCTCGCCCTAAGATGATCAACATATCGGATGCTGGGAACTGAGAGTCTGAGGATTTAAACATTTCATTTGTGGCAAATTGAACCAAATTATTTGTAAGCTCCACATCAAAATCATCATAGTGACTTTCACAAAGTTGTTTCATAGCAGATAGTAAGCTTTTAGATTCAACGACACTCAACTGAAAATAATAGCCATCAATAACAAGTTACTACAAATTAAACAATTAACTTTGTACATTACTTTTTTAAGACTTAAAAATGATTTTTGATACAATCTAATCATTTAGCTTAGATAGTAATACAATATAAAATTAAACTCATTTGACCACTCATACGTAGTTAAATAAACTTAAACAAATATTATAATTACCGAATTTTGAAGTTTATAATGTATCATATTTTGAACAATTTGTGTTGAGTGAGATTTTGATAAGGTTTGAAGAGACGCTACAACTGAATTCAATACCATTTCATCTCTTTCCTCAGTTATCATATGAAGTAAACGGTCAATAGTACCTAATATGCATACAAATTATAATGAAATATAGAAATATTTTAACAAATAAAATATAATTGAATATTTTTTTCATAGAAAATAATGATAAAATATCAATGTCAATGTCTTTAGTATAATGCAATCTTGAACCATTACAAAACCTAGAAATCACATGGCAAGTGGAAAGAGGTTTTACAACTACTCCTTCCCTTACTTTTTGAAGGAACATTAAAGGTAAGTACAAAAAATCATAGAAAACTCTCCAGATGAAACTGCAGAGCAAATTTGAAGCCAAAGAAGCTAAAACAAAAAAAAACAAAGTTGACAAAGTGTCCGACCATGGATTTTGTAAATAAATTTTTAAGAAATTGCCGACCGAACAAAAAGCTTTGCAACCGTCCGTATTTCACAGTCCGATCACAACGATAACCTAACCTGTGGCACTTCTCATAAATAATACGTCATGATATTATCTGTACGTGATCGCTAAGTACTGTAATGGTGAGAGACGAGGACTCACTCTGCATGCTAAGGTTTCGATCGTTAGCAACGTCATTCGGAGTAGCTTCCTCCATGGCCCGCGAATGTCACGACGAAAGGAATGCGCGACAGAGAGACGGGAAATGTGACGAAAACTAAAGAAAACCCAGAGCAAAACGCTACTACCACCTCGACGAGAGACAGACGGGAAAACCGCGGAGACACGACGGACTGCTCACTACTGCTGCCGCAGAGTGCGAGTGTCGCGTAGTACGCAACGAGACGGTGCCGGGTGAGACGACAGACGTACGGCGGCGCGGCGTCGTCTCGACGACGACTGTTGCGGGCGCCCACCGACGGCGGGAAACATAAATCGTTACGCGATTGCGCTGTGCCCGGTCGTTCTCCGCCGCAGCCGAGCCCACACGTACGGTTTCTCTCAGCTTTTCCACCCGAAACTACGACGTTGACGACGGCGGCGGCGCACACCTACAGATATTTCTAGAATATTTCCCGGACGACCACCGCCACGGTAAGTTACAATAGTCAATAGGTGTATTATTCGCTGGTACGTAACTAAAAAGATTCTACTTCTTCAGGACGCCGCAACGGATCGAATAATACGACAACGACGACTCGGAAAAGATGATAATACGCGTGATTACACTTTTTTACGCCACTATCTCGCGCGTTCCGGGACACGATTATTTTTTTTTATCTTCTTACAACGTTATGATAAGGACACTCGCCGGACACTTGTCGCGCGAACCGCTGTCGTGATAACCGGTGTCTAGTCGTCCTGCAAAAAATAACAATAATAATAATAATAATAATAATAATAATAATAATGATGTACGATATGGACATACTTATAACATTAATTCAATTTAGGAATTCATTACAGAGCAATATTATTACGGCCCGGCAAGAAATGTTATTGGCGCTACTAAGCTAGAATATTATTTTTCCATTGTAAGTTGACGCCCCTCGTAATGAACCGAATTACATGCACCAAATCAACGAAAATAATTTTATCGATATGGTAATAATAATAATAATAATAAACGGGTCGGGCGTAGGCGTCGAGCGTGGGAAACATATAAAGTACAAAGTTGCAAGCGTGTACGTTGTTTTAACTACAAAATAATAATAATAATAATAATAATAATAATAATAATATTATTAATAATTAATAATTATTATTATCGTCGTCGTCGTCGTCGTCGTCGTATGTCTGCATCAGCGTACATTATATAAATATAATAACCGCCTCTGCAGAGATCTCGTATAAATGTAATTTTTTTTTAATATTAATATTGGCTTTACTAGTCATTCGTTTGTACTTAGTTACATAAATTACACTCGAGCTCAGTATTCCGGGAAGTCAAATCGTTTAGGTATATAGTGTTTATTATACCCACATCAGAGTGTCAGACACTCACGCGCACACACAGTGTGCGCATTATGTAATAGGGATTCGGAAAATCATTCGTTCAGGTGTGTGATATACTTTTAGCATAATCAATTTCACCTTTAATTGGTAGCAATAGGTTCATTATTTAAAAAGTCCATTTGGATGGAAATTATTTTTTATAAATAGGACTTTTTTTATATTAATTATTTACATAAATAACATACATTTTTATATATTACACTCCGATACCGGTTAATAATAGTATTTTAACATACTTAAATTTTCATATATAATACCGATATCGTAAATTTCCATTTTTATTTAATTGTTAGTTTTATTTTACTGTTTTGATCTATACTTGAGATTTTTTTTATTGTGTGTAATAATCAAAAAATAAGCAAGATAACTCCCGGGCCTCTACACGAGTTTTAAACTCAATGAGGCCCAGTAATCTTTTCTGATATAAAATAAAATAAATGAATAAAATAAAATATTATACATCTTGATATTTGTATATACAAATATATAATTACATCAATATAAACTGCAATAGAGAAACAGTATGTCGGTATCGATATGGCAATTAATTCTTAAGGAATTCAAAAACATAGGATAATTCATTTATGTTTGAAGGAAAAATCTAATTAGGTCTTCCATTTTCACATGTTTATTATACACAGTTTAACATGCTACCACTTAAATTAATAAACGAAAAGTGGCAATTTTAATTTTAAATAATAAACCTACTTTTTTCTTCTTTAAGGAGAATGACAAACTCATAAAGAAAATAAAATTGTATACCATAAAGTCAGGTAATTATATTATAAGTACCTACGCGATTTAGAGTATCTATTTAATGTATCATTTATAATAGGGTCCTATCATTTTTAACTCTTGTTTCCTTACCAATCGATGTAATTAAATATTGTTAATGGACAATGGTAATATTAATCATTGTATAAACTATAAATAATTTATTCGGAACACCTTCACGACGCACTAGGCCCTGACGAAAAATCCATCCAAAATATAATTTTATGTTTGAAAGATAGTAGATACTGAACTGTACAATCTAATTTAAGTTATCATTATATGTAAAAACAAGCCAATGGTCACGTTATCGGGGCTTTTTACTTAATAAAAAAAAAAATGTATTATTTAATGACTTATAGGTTAAGTAGTGGTTTTATATCTTGTATTTTTAGTTATTTTCTTTTGCTTTTGTGTCATTTGACATTTTTTACCTATTCGTATAATTTACATTAATTATTAATTGACAAGAATTGCATACCCTACCGTCGCACAACGCCACTCCAATCTCATATTAAAGAGGTGGGTATATTGATGTAATACATTTTTAAAAAATTTTCACTTCTTCTGCAAAAAGTTTAACAAGTCAACATAAAAATATATTTATGTGCTTCAAATTAAAATTATAAACCAATGGTATTTTGGTCAATACAATTAAACAAATATTGAAGTAAAAAAATCCTAAAAAAATATATGTATTGGTTTAGGTACTATGATGTTGTTTTTGTGTCCTTTGCTCATTACATTTTGGAGTAGTAAAAATACTTCATTCTTTAATTTTAAATGGTAGAATATCGGATCTAGATAGTACTTAGTCGCAAATTAAAAGTTAATAATGACGAAAACTAAAAAAAATGGAATATTTTGTATCTAAGTACGCTGTACGCATGTTGTATTTTGTTATTTTTGAGATTCAAAAGTGAATAACTTTTAGCCGTAAGACGGTAAATTCAAGTACCTAAGTACTAAGTAGTAACTAATGGTTTAAATGTTCATCAAATGTTCATACGAGCATTTCCTAGACAAATTAAAAAATAGTTGGTTATTTTTAAGCTATTTATATAGACATTTGAAATATTTTTTTTTCAATGATGTTGATTAATTTATTTTAAATCATAAAGCTTGAACATTTAAAATTCCTTCATAAGTTTCTTTTACTGAATTACTAATTACAAAAAAAAGTTTAAAGACATTCATCTTTTATGATTCTTTGAAATTTAAATTTCGATAAAATTGGTTGTATTGCAAAAACAACTAACTTGAAACATTCCATTTTCGTGTAAGTTGTCATTTTATTTTTTACTTTTTCTATACATTGTTAAATTTTTGAAATACTTCGTGGATTTTAAAGCTATAAATATGAATTTGAAATGTTTATATGTTTTAAGATTTCTTTTTGTAAACATTAATGAAAAAAAAAAATATAAATACTTGGTTAAAATGTTTGAAATATAAAACATGATTCCTCATACAAGCAATTTGAAAATATCATAAATATGTAGGCGTAAATATGCTTAATATGATATTTGAAGTTCAAATGTTCCAAGTGACAACATTTGTCAAATTTACAAAAAATCACAAATTATTTTATAGTAAAAAATTCTTATTCATGTAATATGTAAAATTCAATAGCTAAGCGTTCAACATTTATTATAAATTATAAGGTTCTATATGCGTAGCCATTATATTAATTTAAAAATATCAATATTCATACTTTTAAAAATCGGTTATGAAATATGACAATCATAATTTTGTCTGTTATCTTAAAATATATATGTTGTTCGAAAATGAGATAGCTGACAATGACACATAAATATAATAAAAGGTTGGATAATAAAAGTGACTTTTACGTTAGATATGCTTATAAATTATGGAGTACGTTGACCCTGAGATTCAGTAAGTAAAGGCATCTATATTGCTGCTTGCTATTTTAAAATATAAACGGTAATCGAAAACGAGATAACTAATGTCATTGAAAGTTTAATCCTATTAAGCTGCGAAAAGGATATCCATGTCAACATGACGACATTAGTGAAGTGATCGATACACAATTTAATCAAATGAATTTTTACAAAAGTCATTATCATTCAAATGAATATACAAATATAATTAAATGTCTATGTATAATATATGTATTATAATTAATATATATTATATGTACACACACACACGTATTATATACCTATATACCTATTGAAAGCAATTCAATATTACTCCATATATTTAGTATCTTATCTTTTTTTTTAATATTTTGGTGTTGATATAAAACGTGGGTGGGTGGGTGTTGAAAACTTTTTACTGCGTCATTGAAAAAATAAGTTCACCTCACCATTGACTGATAATACATAAATGCGATCTTGCAAATTATTTTATAGTTTTAGTTAAAGCTCTATATATAGAATTCGATCAGAAAACAATTATGCAGTGTTAAAATGTTCTATTAAATAGTTAAAACTATGGCTTTAATTAGGTCAAATTATTATACACATTCACAATTAACTCAATTTTTTTCAGTTAATTGTTTGATATCTAGGTATCCTGCAAATGTTCTCACGCCCAAACGATCGCATCGAAATGGCATCGCAATTCGGGTTGAAACGTACATTTGGTACCGTGGTTTTGCAACGGTTGAATGATGTATTAATAAGTGTGGTTTTTTTGTGTCTATGTATGTCTGTCATTTTCATCTTTTAAGATAAAACAATAACTAATAAGCCAATAAATAAATAATAATATGTACGTACTTACAGTGGCGTAATTCGAGTGTTGTAATTAGTGTAGCATTCTCGCAATACCAAACCATTTTTAGGTGTTGCAAAACTATTGTTTCACAACACCAAAGTTATTCAAGTCTGTAGGTCTTACGATGTATTTAAATGAGTTAGTAAAACTATATACAATAATCGATACACTAAATCTAATTTTCAATATTGTGATAAGATGGTTGTTACTTATTACCTAATGTCAATAATAATCAAAATTAGAATATTGAAGTATTTTTAAAAAATCTACAACGCCAAAAACGTGAAGATGTGACCTAAAATACGTCGCTGCTTAGGTACTGAACAACTTAAGAGGACGCTACTCGCTTTTATTGTGTTGTTACTTGTGACTTGCCTATGCTTTACACACGTGTAATTCTTACAACAGTATGTATTTATAGACTTATAGTGTTAAAGCAAATTTTCATATTTTTTAATACGTAATAGATAACATAGAAGTTAAAACTCGGCCTAAGCGCAGGGTTTTTTTTTCATATTTTTATTTTAAAATTAATTATAAGCATGCAAATAATTCATATGAACTCAGTAAATATTCCTCTCTAAAAATTCAACAATACCATGTAAAATGTCTCTAATATTGATTATTTACGAACTGTTATAAGAATTCGGTTGGTAGATTTGCTTTTGTTACACGTTTGTAAGGCAGAAACAACACAGCAAATTCGTTTTCAGCAGTTCCAATTTAGTGTAGTGAGCTTTAAAAATACAATGAGTTGAAGTACTATCAAACTTAAAGGTAAGAACATTAGTTGCACTATCACATGGTTTTTTACGATGTTTACAATTTTAAGCAAGCTGTGTTGCCTATGTAAAATATTACAATTTAAACATTTTCATTATTCGTTTATGAAATTTAAATAATGTAAAAAACCTATGTGAAAGCACTGATAATGTTCATATGCTTAAGTTTTATTATTGGTAAGTTATCTCCATTATTCAAGGTTATTGCACAAAATTGGAACTGCTGAACACAAATTTGTCATGCAGTATATTCGTAACACAGATACATATGAGGTTCTCATCTATATTAGTAGATTGCTTAAACTTGTGGACTTAATAACAATAAAAAAAAATATTAGGTGAATGTAAAAAATAAATACCTACGAAATACTAAGTATCAAGCATTTATATGCCATCGTCTATTCGTCCATCACTCGCTCACGTAGTTATAAGGGTAAATTTATGCATAACTATTAACTACTCACCTTCCGCGAAACGTCATCAGTTGTTAACTAATTAGAGTTATAAATAAAAAATCACAATAGTCTTTAGAAAACAATGCATAGTGCAAAATTATGACAAGATCGAACTCTTCATTTAGGTATTATTATTAATAATAAAAACAATCGTTTTCATCGTATGACTTAATAATTTATTCAGTGATCAGCTAGGCACTCAATGACGAGAATACGAGATATTCTATTAATACCATTGGTAATGATTATGATTTTGTTCTGAGGGGGCGAGTGTGCATATTTTTTTATGCAAACTTCAGGGGGGATTACCCCCACCAATACCACTTTGTGCCCAAAGCACTGTTTTTTATTTTAATACACAGTAAAAACATTTATTTTGCATGTTTAAAAGTCCTTTTTTTAAGAAGAGATTTTGAAAAATCACATTTTCAGGACATTTAAGAAATTAATTGGAAAAAACCTTGATTTTTATAGTTTATCAATTATTATTTATTTCTTCGGCGTCAGAGGTTATGCTTCTATAGAAAGCTAGCATAATAGCTACATATAGTTGGTACTTTATACTATAACATTAAAAAGGTAGGCAAGTGGGTATCGCTCTGCTGTACAGTAGGTGTCAAGAAAGGTCACTGTAATGGATGTGTTAAATTTTAATTCAATAATATAAAATCATTGTACAAGAAGTTTTGAGTGTTTCATGAGAAAACCGATTCTGAGTGATGACGGCCTGTATTACTAAGTATATTTTATACTTAGTATTAATGCTATTGAAATAATTTATTTTATTATATTAGACTTTATTAATTCAGTAGATTACTTAATCTTTGTAAAAAATATTTAATTTTAAAACGTCATTGTGTGTATAAAATATAATAACATAATTTAAATGTGTCAAGTTTAAAGTCGTTCAAATATAAAAAAGAACCTTATTCTAAATTTTCAAACCTATAAGCTGTACATGAACATTCTATAAATTTTTTAAATTTTGATGAATTTTGTCGAATTTTGAACTTTAAACGCTTATAAAAAAATCCATGTCTATGAATCATTAATATTTTTCAACATATTTGACAACAACTTACGTGGAAACTTGTATTACATTTTCAAGCTTTTCGACACATTAACAATTTTTATCAAGATTTACAGAAAAAAGACCAAGAAATATTTAAAATATCTATAAATAACTCAAAACCAGTCAAAATATTTCAAAAATTATATAATTTATAGAAAATAATAAAATATACGAAATAAGCGAATGACACATTTTTGTTTTTTTTCAAAATTTTTTAATAACTCAAGATATTTCTAACATTTTACTCTATCAGTGAGAAGCTTAAAATATACGTAGTTATTTCGTAGTTTGCCCTTTCCCCATTTTCACTACCTTCCCTCTCATCAAAAGATTTTATTTCATTTATTGACTATTTTTTTTAACCATTTTTTAATAATATGTCATATATAGCAAACTATTTTATGGATAGAAGCACAAAATGTCTCATTCACGTAAAATCATGCCCGAAAAAGCACATGACTTGGTGGAATAAATGTATCAAACATATACATAAATGGGACATACAGACGAATTGGCCAAGGAAATAAATACAAAATTCTGAAAAGTATCACCTCTCTTTCCACCTGAAATTTGGAATGTATACTAAACTATATTACTTAACACCGAGCGTACAAATAACCAAACTGAATGTTTCAATAATTGATTTTCGAAGTTGCTATATAAGCACCCTTCTATTTGGAAGCTCATAAAGAAATGACATCGGAAGTTGCAGCCGATGATACAAAACTTCAGCAATGGTTATTAGGCACTGTCCAACCAAAAAAAAAACTTAAGAAGTATGAAAAAATGCAATTGAATTTTAAAAAAATATGTAGAAAGTATAGAGATAAGCAACGTCGTCTACCGAATTTTTCGTTAGCTATATCTCGTACCAAAACGTTTACATTTATAAATTATGAAAATTGTAAATTTATATTGATGAAATATGCATTTAATTACATTTTTTCTGATTACTTATACATTTTTCACAATTTTACCAACAATAAACGTGACTTATAATATTATGTTCTACTTATTATATTTACTAATACCCTATTTTCTACCCTACTTGTTATATTTATGTTTCTGAATATTTTATATTTGAAATGGCTATACGTAATATATTTTTTAAGTGAATTAATTTTTACAAAATAGAATATATTATTTTAAAGCTGTTGTGAAATGGAGAGGTTTTGTGATGGCAGCGATGGCACTTAATGGGCCGATAAGCTGAAGAAGAAGAAGAAGAAGAAAGCTGTTGTGTTAGGAAAAAAATTAACTATACTACATATTTCCATATTGATTTTTCTATACTTATACCTGTACCTATGCCTTTTTTCTCTAGATTTGTATGTGTTACATGTTCTATTTTATTTTTAATCTATGGAGAATTAATCCTTTTAACAGTAAACACTCATATTCTCGAAAAGCATTTTTAGTATATGAAAAACTAATTGTATTTTCTATCGTTATTGTTTAAGTTCTCACATTTTGGTACATTTAAATTTCATATTTGGATATATTGAAAAAGAACATTTTTCCGAGAACTTTTATCTATAAAAATCGACCTTTAAACAAACAGTTAATTTTCTATAACTTAAAAGTATTTAAATTTTAAATGAGAGGAGTAAAGAGGCACAAGATTACGCTCATCAAAACTTTAAACAATTATAACTTAATAACTCAGAAATAATAATACATAACACGTAAATTCTCAGAAAAATATTCTGCAAATATAATTCTACATAATTCTATGAAATTGAAAATAGTTTTTCATTCGAAAAGATAAAAATTTTGAAAATATTTATTTTTTAACAACACTGTTTTTTTAACATAACTAAAAATTAAGAAAAATATAAAAACTTTAATACTTCTTTGGAATGATAATGTTGAAAGAATCACCCAGTATATTCTGCTGTTATTCTAATTATGGATGCCGTATAAGATTTTTTTGGATCTTATAATATCTCAAAAAGTAACAATTACCACTAAACATTTAAGAAAACCACTAATTACCTTTATTGTTATTAATAACATTTTTACCTTTTAAGAAGTTAAATAATTTATTTTGACTTATATTTAATATATAAAAATATACAATTATTTAATAACCCAAAGGTTAAAGGTACTGTCTTAAAATATGTTTGTATTAGTGTTATTATAATATATAATATGTATACTACACAGTTCAAAACATGTTATATTTTCTGTAGAAGTTAATAATATTTTAAGATATCTTGTGGCGCGTAATGAACGATTTGTTGGCTATAGATTGAACTGTGGAGTATACATAAGAATTAATAGACATAATAGACATAATATTAGCTGCATCGTATAGTAAAATCGTACTGTATTTTCAAGTAATTCAACATAGTAGTTTTATAAAAAAAAAAATAAAATGAAATAATATAGTAGGTATAATAACATACAAATTTAAAACATTTATAAAACACACATTTTAAAATTCTAGATTTCTAAATTTCTATGCAGTAAAATGTATTCACTAATATAGTAATATATGATACAGTTTAAACGTGTAGAAATGGATTTAATCAATATTGTTACGAATGAAAAAAATTATGAAACAAGACGTGAAATATATAATGCAGGGGCGCAAGGCGGGCCAGTGTTTTCCTGTTATTACAAATAGTTGACATTGGAAAACGTGAAATCACATAGGCCCCCCGATACTACTTAAATCTGTTTAAATCATTAAATCATAACAATAAAAAAAAACAGAAACAGGTATCATATTGACTAAATTTAAAAATAATATATAATATTGTATTGCTACAATAGTATATTATTCAGACAAAACACGAAATTAAAGCGTATATCAGACCTAAATGTTTTAAAGCTTAAAATTAATTATAACACATAAATTATAGTATATAATATATAGTTTCAACGACAATATTGCATTTTAATTACTCGTTGAAATTAACGACGAATATACAAGAACGATACAGACGATGATAGTATAAACACGGCCTTAACGTTTAAGACATTGATCATTGGCTAACAAAATGAACACGATTTCTTGTTCTCCGTATTAGGGCCAGAGAGTTTTACGAGTTCTGGTTGGTCGGTTTCATCGTTGTACTGTCCCATCATCGAGTTGATTAAAAACCTTAAAAAACCATACATATTATAGACAACGTTTTGGACGAAGGGTCTGAGAAATTGACTTACTGCATGGAATCGTTAACCATCAACCCGTCTTTAGCCGAAGTCTCTGTCCAGCCGATAAAATTGTTCTCTTTGTAGAACGCCTCGATATCCAATTGATCGATTTGACGTTGGGGTAAATCACACTGAAACAATATATTATGATTTATAACATTTCAATATCTGCGTATGACTGTGCGTATGTTACGGCCTGCATGTGTGTACATAAACGATATATCTAATGGCCTAACACTAAACATCTAAATGCATATTTCTAAACCCATTATACACGTATACGAAGAGAAACTGAAGTTAAGTAAATATTAGGTATAATCGATGTATATATGATTGAATAAAATATGAATAGAACGTTAAAAATTTGAAGCCTGCAATTTTTTCTGCAATCACAGTCCGTGTCCGTGATACTAATATTGGTATCAAATATTACACATATATGTATATATCGAACGATAAAAGGTCAATAAATATGAGTAAAAAAACCTATACATTGCAGGCAATATACATTTTTATCTCATTTTAAGAAAGATGTACTTTTAATTCACCAAACATACTTCACCACCATTTTTACCTTCGATAACGAATTTGTTCAAAATCCGATTTTTGAATTTTTAAATATACCTAAACTTATGGACCACATTTTCGTATAAACTTGATTGATTTTTTAATATGGAGCAAATTTCTTTTTTTAAATGAGAACCCACCCTTATTCACTCTAAATTATTACTCAGGTAATATTTTTGGATATTTTGAAGCATCTAAATTGAATTTCGAATGAGTGGTTCTGAGTCAATAGACTTTATGTACAATAAGGATAACGGACCTTCATAATAGGTTTAGGAACTATGCGGGTTATAGTTTATGTGAAACCATTATTAAAGACTATTATCCTTATTGTACATTAAGTTTAATTACTCAGAAACTATACTCATTTGAATTTCGATTTAGACACGTTTAAATTTCTAAAAAAATTACCAGATCAACAATTTACTGTAAAAGAAGATTAGTTCTCATTCGACAAAAAAGTTTATCGCCACATCACACAGTGTAAAATGGTGTAAACAACTTAAAAACCCAAGTAAATAGTATAAAATAGAATGATTACAAATTTCAAAAATCAGAATTAAAAAAAAATTCATTATTAAAACACCGTCAAGTAGCGGTATAGGTAAGTATTACTGTACAGTGAATTTCGGATGCATTACATTTGAATTAGATAAAATAAATCATTATACATCGATGAAAAATGACTCTGAGTGAAGAATTGAAGACGCTCTAACTTTTGATAAACAATAGATAACCAAACAATTTTTTTTAATAGTAAAAATACAATTATAATAAAATAAATAAATGTTAGTCATATTTTGTTGTTTTTTTCGATTATTTTAAAAATTATTAAGCATTTTTAATTTTGACCCTTAGGCGTCAATTGAGATCCAATTTGTTATCAGAAAACTACCTCAAAGTTGATGATCAAAGTGTCTCTTTTACTAGAAAAAGTGTCTTCAGAATCTGAAGTTCAGACATACATATAAAAAAACAAAACACACATCATTAAAGAACAAATATTTCTTCGGTCCACTAAGAATATAAAAAAAATGAGGTTGAGTATGATTGGTGAATCACTCTGTATATTTAACAGTGATTGAGTGTTTATCTTTAGTATCCAGTACCTACCTATACTTATATGATCGGTACATAATAAATTTCAGTGATATGTATAGACCCTTGTACCTTTAGATAATAGTAGGATGATGATTGTTTTTCGAAAAGAGTACTTTCATTTTCTACACTAAGATAACAGCAAAACATAAAAACAATCATTGTTTATTTACGTAAGACAATCATAATATTATTTTTAACCTGAAAGTGAGAACTATAATATAGTTATTATTGACTATTGAAGCCATACACGAAAAGAAAAAAAACAGTTTGATTTTTGTCTTACCAATTTACCATTGCCAACATTACATTAAACGAGATGATTAATACATAATCATTAAATACATGATCAATGATAATAAATATATTATGATATACATATGGTAAATAATATAATAATAAATAAATAAATATTATAGTTATGATGAGCTTTTATGTACATATTTAAATTGAAAAGACAACAAAACATTAAATATGATTAAAGATCGGTATTAGTTCCATATTAAGAAATACAATTTTGAACATATATAGAATTAAAACTGAAGTAGTGTCGTATACAGTTATATACGTATTTTATCATAAAACATTTTTATTTCTTGGTTTTCTTCAGCATTTTTAATTATTAAATAAAAAAATGAATTTTTGTTTTTTAATTTTCTAATTTTGTATTACAAAAAAAACTACGGGGACAAACGATTACTACCTGTATCGATTTTACAATTTTTATTTTTATTATTCGGTATTGTGCTAGGAATATAATAAAAAATGAAGACAATTGTGATCGTTAAATAATCAATTTTTAAATTATAAAAAAAAAATAGACTATTAAATATAAAAAAGGTATTCATAAACATTATAGGTATAAATTGTATATTCCAAAATAAATCGTTTTTTTTTGTAATTAAAATTATGAATTCAAACCCTTTGATAGGTATTTTTAATATCTAAAAAAAAATAAAAATCTTCACACAAGTCTTTATTGGTTTTGGCTTTAAAGTAAATAAATAAAAAAAAAAGTACTACTACTAATTTAATTACATAGGTACGGTTTAATAAACTGTTATAGGTCATCAACAATCATTAATACTCACTATCAAGTCACAAAATAAAATAGTATCTTTATGATAAAATTCAATGTTAATTGTTGTATTATGTAAAGAAAATGATTACAGAATTTATAGTTCTTTAAAGAATAATATAAGCTCTTGTATTATTTGATTAATTTTTTTTTTACTTTTATCTGTTTATGCACCAACAAATAAAATACAAAATAAATACTTAAAAACTTTATAATATGAACTGTATCTAGCATACTTGTTTTAGTAATTAATGTATACAACTAAGGTACTTATTATTGTATCCGAAATAATATTTTTGCTTGTTAACATTTTTCTAAAATATAATTCGACTTAATAATATGACTGCCAGGTTTCACATATAAATACACCCATTTATACTTTATATTTATGTTTGTATTATTTTAGATTAGGTACAAAATATGTTTTATCTAAATTAACAGCCGTCTATTAAGTTTTTTGTCTTTGCTATGCTACGAATATAGTAAGTACATAAATTGAAAAATAATTATGTGTTTAGGTCATACATTTTATTCAAGTTATCTCAAAACTAATTGACGATAATTACTATTTAATTTCTTCACACCATTATTAACACTTCACAGGATCTCTTATATAAATAAATAAACTATAAATACCACATATAAATTATATATACAATGAGTTTAATTTATGGCATTATCACACAATGCCGCATAGTTTGATACAAAGGAATGCGATTTGTTTATTGATTTAAAAATGAATGATTTACAATGTCACTTATCTGTGGAGAATATACTTTATAGTATATTAAAAGTGGTACCATGACGGTTCCAACAATTGTTATTGCGTTATAACCCGAGATTATACAGTAAAACGGTTTCATGGGGAACAGACTTGAAAATACAATTTGAATATATTTACAGCAGATTTACCTGATACTAAAATTTACCTTTATATAAAAATCATGTATCTTTATGAATGAATGATTTCATTAAAATAAAACATACCACTCATGGATAAAATACTTCTCTTTGTATTGTAAAAATTTAATAAAGCTACTGAAATAAATAGTCTGTGAAAGTGAAAAACTATTTTCATGGATTAATTACTAAAATAAATATTGTTAATTATCGTGTGTAACGATATCGTCTGCCTTAGATGATATGTATGCAATAGCCATTAATCATTATTAAGGTACTGAATAGGTATAGGTACAAAGACTGAAGGACATAAGATATTTATATGAATCTCGTGGTTTAATAATTGTAATATTATAGTAATCGTTATGAAACCTGAAGGGCTAAAGGAGAGTCTATGTTTAAAAAGCGTCCTTACTTTATTTCCCAACAGCATGCATGGTATGGGACCGCCGTCTAATTGAGTGCATTTTGCATCCACGTCTTTTTTCCACTTGAGAGTGTTTAAAAACGAATTCTTATTTGACAAATCAAACATAATCACACATCCATGTGCGTCTTTGTAGTATACGCGGGTCATCCACGTAAACCTCTCTTGACCTGAGCATATACAAAACAGTGTCATGATTATACATAAATAGGTAGGTAGTAGGTACATTTATATTTAAGGTTTACTTAAAATCTTGATAACCATACGTAGGCACAGTTAGAGTGACTGACCTGCATTTAATATTTCACTTGAAGTTTATAATAATTACTAGTTATACGACAGCTCGGACGTTCAGTAATTACATTTTGATATAAATTATAATTTTTAATTTACGCTATACAGCACAACCTAAATATACCCAAATATATAATAGGTTTTGCATAAAAATGATTGAAAGTTTTTAGAAAGTTTATAAAACACAACAGCTGCGTTCTCTATTCCAAAGAGAAATATAAATATGTTACTATGAAAATTAACCGGAATCACACGGTATGAGTAAGCTGCCGTACTGCTAACTGCTAAACCTAAAACATGATACCTACATATGTAGTATAGAACTTAAGTTATGCCATATAGATATTTTCAACTTTTAAGGAATGAACAATTCAAAGTTACATAATAATAAAATAATTGTATTTATAATTTCCATTTTTTTCGTAAATTATTTTAATTTGCACCTTGTATGATTCACTGAACTAAAATTATGTAACTATTGACTTATATTACAACAAATATTATAAATAAAGTCATTTTCAAATACAACAACACCCTATTATTTGTACTGTACAGTGCTTATATTATTATCAAACATTATATAAGACCTAACAACAAACCTGCTATATCCCATAGTTGTAATTTAATAGTTTCCGTTTCGGAAACTTTGATAATTTTTAATGCGAAATCAACACCAACTGTACCCTTGTACTCTCTGCTGTATGATTTTTGTACATATCGTTTGACAAAAGCAGTCTTGCCCACTGTCGGGTCTCCTATTATGATTACTTTGAACAACTTTTCCGGCATTATGGTATCTGAAATTTAAATAATTAAATAAACAAAGCTGTAAGACGCAAGTATGCAATAAGAAAAGATTGATTTATAAGCGTTAATAGAAACAAACTGTGATAACTATATTCTGATGTCCCAAAAATCTCGTATCGACCCCATAAACATTCCAGAAGCAAAAGAATAGGTCATTTTTAACACGATGTTTTCGACAACGTAGGAATATACCTATAGAGGATTCATATATATATTTAACATTTTCAAAACCCTATTCCATCATTCTTAAAAACTAAGTGGAATTGTTTTCAATGCCAAAATGTGACATTCGTCATCGATTTGGTTTATAAGTCAAAAATTACTGAAAAAATCTTTTTATGTGATTCATTCATCTGCAGGCAAAATCGGGACTATTTTTACAACAGTTATGATAATTCTTAAATTGTATGGATCAAAGTTGTTCATATTAACTGTGATCTGGGGCCACAGCTATACACGTGAGATCAAATGGGACTCACATCACGTTGAGAGAAATGTGCTTGCCAGTTGTCTGTACATAGTCTATAGATATATGGCAGTATAAAATAGCGTAGGACGATTAATTACTTGCCTGGGTGTTACAAACTTTTAAGTTACCTATACAGTGTAAACACGATACACATCGTTCACACTCTGATTGTGTTGCGTAATGACTAGTGATACATAATATGAATTTGCGTACAAACAACTCCTCGAAAACGACAATACACAACAGTAGAATATATTATTATCAAATAGTGCCTCACCGGTTTAGTCTTCGAACGCACTATATAGGTACATTCCTCTACGGCTCTACCCACCACCTAACTAAATGTTAAGACTTACATAATTATTTAAATAAACTTAACGGGAATACCTAATCACTTTAAAAAGTTTACATAAATAAAAAATTATTACCTACCTACTATATGTAATCTCAAATTCATTTATGATTCGAATAAAAATAATATTCTGCAGGCTTTTAAAATTAGTAATTATTTTTCACAGATACTATTTACTTGAAATGTTATCAATGTTGTGAAACTTACACAACCAGTTAACAGTTAAAATTGAAGCATATAATATGGTGCTTAACTTGATTATTGTGATAGGTACAGATCTAAAATAATATTTAACATTTGTATTTCATGAATATACTGCAAACAGGTAAATTATGTAAAAATGATCAACCAATTCATAGAAAATTACAACTGC
This sequence comes from Myzus persicae, assembly GCF_001856785.1. Taxonomy (NCBI): domain Eukaryota; kingdom Metazoa; phylum Arthropoda; class Insecta; order Hemiptera; family Aphididae; genus Myzus; species Myzus persicae. The sequence goes on from NW_019102415.1 coordinate 109,725, forward strand.
TATTAATAATATATTCATCGCTAATATTTTATGTAGGTAACCAATAAACATTATATAAAAAAAAAATTTAATTTTAAGAAATCATAATTTTGATTGCATAATGGAATATTTAAATTTTAAATATAAATATATTATGTAGACATTGATTTTTTTTTATAAGCAAATAAAGATAATAATTATAGAGTGCAAAATATATATCATTGACTAAATAGTGATTTACGAAATGAACAACACATCGTAATAATACATCTATAGATAATACTACTTAAACATGGTTTAAATATAAAGTATTATATATGTATAAATATATGATCTATAAACATATATCTACATATTACATAGACATAATATAGATAATAAAATATTTGCAGCTTAAACAAAAATCAATACGCTTCTACAACATTATATTCTGATACATAATCTAAAGTAGCAGCTATATAGACCAACAAAAAGTAAACAATTAATGGTGTTACAAATTACAATCAATTACGGATTGGGTCAAAGCTTCGAAAAACACAATTCTGAACAAATATTCATTATGTCATATTGATGGTTCTATAATGAATAGAAAATTATAAAACCTGTTATAATCATCGTTATGTATAAATAGTACCTAAATCAGAATAAATCGGTCATATAAATCATATAATCCAAGGAACTATATGAATATGATTAATATGATACGAAACTCGTTTCACTAAATTTTAGATTCTGAGCGGAGCAATGAATTAATTATTTATTTTGAAACAATGTTTTTTTTTTGTGTGTGTCTTTCATCACCTTCTGGGGCAGTAAAAGTGTTTATTTTCTTCTATACTATCTTTTCTGATATGGAAGTGAATCTAGTTGTTCCTTCCAGAGGTCAAAAGAAAAAAATTCTCAAAGGTTTTCAAAAGCAGAAGGAAAAACAAACAAAAAATTAAGGAACAACGGAAATTTTTGAGGAAACCCGGTTTTTGACAAAATCAGCTTTAGTTTATGATGTAACCCTCAAAAACATACATAGAGTTATAACGTAATGTTTATATCCGTATTTTCATTATACTATACAATTTTCCACATATTTTGACTCGTGTTGAACTTTTTACTTATGAAGTTAGACTTATGATTTTTTTGATTATTATTGGTTTTTTCTCAACTAATGTCGATAAAATGTTTTCCGCTCGATCAAAAAACTTGAAAATGTAATACAAAGTTTCAAAGCTTGTAAATTGTTGAGAATGAAAATTTAAAAAAATTCGAGGGTAAATCTACAATAATTTTTTTAATGAGGGTTTGAATTTAGAATTTTGACAAAATTCGTAAAAATCACGAAAATTCGCAAACTATTTTGAGTTAGAAATTCATAAAACTTTTCCTTAAGTAGTTAATTCTGTAACCAAAATATCTAAAAAATAAATAAACATAGTTTTTTTTTAGTTATTTTATGTTCAAATTTGAACGAAATTATATATTGTTAAATAACCAAGAATAATGATTAAGCTATTTTATTGTAACTTAAAAATATTATTCGTGGGTACCTAATATAAACTTTTAGAGTACCTGTATAAAATTATGTATCCACTGACCCGCTTTTTTACTTTATGTCTTTTAATCGATTTTAAATAAATAAAGCTATTTATTTATTTCATTAAAGTTATAGATAAATAGGAGGTACTTATACATTTACTTAATAAACCTAAGACATTTAACGACTTCAGTTTATATTTAAAAAGTTCGAATGTATTAATTCATGTCAACATATTTTTAAGTATACCTCTTAGCTGAAAATCACGGATGTCATTCCCGATGTCATTATTTTCGCCTGACGAGCGTGCATTTGGTCTGCGGTAACAATTGTATAATTTGTCATGGTCATCCCGATATTTTTTTTCTTCAAAGTCTGTGTCGTTGTCGTTAACGAATTGAGTCTTTAGCAAAGACATAACATATTCAGTGTCTTCCAAAAATATCAATGTTGATCCGATTGAGCACACTTAATAAAAAAAAACATATTAAGGTAAATTTCACTCAAGTGCAGTTAAATAAAAAGTTCTTTTTCAGAAACAAAAAAAAATCACACCAAATTTAAACTACAAAAAAAAAAGTACACTTTATTTTTTATTTATATTTTAAATAGTAGGTATGTACTAAGTAAACATTAAAATATTTATACACCAACAATATACAGTATACTCCATACACAACACACATTAGTGTATAAGTAATAATTCTTAATTAATAATATTTAATTTATTCATAAGCAATTTTTTATATTTTAGTTTGTGTAAAAAGTAAATTAATTAAGAATATTGCATTATTAAAACATACAAGAAAACAATTTAAGAATTAAAAACTTTTAAGTGTTAACCCAATACTTTTCATATAAACTAAATCTGCATTTTATGGTTGAATTATTGAAAACAAATTAAAAAACTTAAATGCCATTTTATTTTACATGATTTTATGATACCAATGTACGTATTATGTTTGAACAGGTTTTTTTGTACGTTCTGTAATATTTCAAATACGTCGAGTTTCGATTTTTTGTTATTATATAAAGGTATTTCTAAATTTTTTTTTAGACATAACCTACATTGTGTAGGTATAATGAAAGGTAATGCAATCTTTAACATTAGGAATTTACTAGTCTGTTAACATTTTAAGCAACTTAACATTTCAGTAATCAATAGAATTAACACACAAAAACTAAATTCAATACAAATAACTAATAAATTATGAATAACGATGAAACTGCAGAGTACATATAATATGGATTCATTACATTCATCTCACTTCGAGATTCATATAGATATTGCTATAAATCGGTGTAGTTCTATCGTAATTAGCAAATAGTAAACTGAAACTTTGATGATTCTGATTGAAATCCTATTTTTTGTAATATCTAGCATTCTAGCTATTTTCAAAAATTGATTTAATTAAATGGTAGAATTTGTCAATTCTGCGGGAATTTTATGCCAAGGAACAATTTCAAGTCATCTGCAAAGGCTAAAAATAAATACAGAACCATAACTCATGAGGGAAATTAAAATCACTCCATTTAATTTATTAATTATACAAAATGTATTGGAGGTATGATCAACTTGAGGAACATTATTAATATTGACACCAGATGAACACGATTTGACCTCACGATTGGAGCAAAATTAGGTTTCACTGATGGCCAGGCTAAATACAGTTAACTCATAATTACGTGTAGCAGACAAACTGTCCGGCCCAACTGACATATATTTAGGAGTAGTAGTGTTCACACAGATCCTCCTTTGCTGTCGGTTCAAACGGAAAAAAAAAACTGACATATATCTAGTGACAAGTGGTTAGTGAATGATAAAGATAGTTCAGTAGGTGGATATTAATACAAATTTCATGAGAAAGGTTATAAAATGTCTAATTATAAAAATAACTTGAGCTTTCAAAAAAGTTTTTTAAGCGAGGTCTTGTTTCAAATAAATAAATTTAATAATAAAACGTTCTAGTAGGGACCCCAATTATAAATCGAGGGATTACATGGGGGAATATAGGTATCTCGACTAAAGTCTAGTTTATATTATGTGTGTGTGTACATACTACATGTACAATATACATATATATTATATAGTATACTATACACATCATATGTATTGATTAAACAGCTTCCGTCAGTCTATTTCCAATTTACATTTTGAACTGAATATGTTACGTATAAAAATTAATACAAATTAATACAAATTATTTCATGAGTTGACAATGTTCAAAACATTATAGAAAATTAGCCTTGTGAACTCCGAAAATGCATTGTAACAAGTAAAAGAGAATGTCTAATAAAATATTTTTTACATTTTTTTTAATTGACAAATATTTATGAGGGGGTCATGTTCGCTAAAAATGATTCATATAATAGTAAAAATATTGGAGCTAATGAATTATCAAGTTATTACGTTGTACGTCAATAATTATTTGACGTAAATACAGTGACAAAAACTTAATATATTTGGACTTTAGGTACTGAGTTTGTATGTCACACTACAATAAATGGATAGCAACTATACAGTTTTTTATGGCTCGGTTTTTATTTGTTTGGATTATTATATTTACACTTCTTGATAAATTATTGTAGTCCGGTTATCTTTACATCGCGTCTATTGACAATACAACAGTGATCGACATTCAATGTTTACTAATTATAATTTACAGTCGTTTATCTAAACTACAATTTGGTACAACGGATGGAACTTTAGAAAACAGCTTGCATTGTACCTAGTTTTCATTTTATTTGGTACCTATTACCATCTACAAGTCAAAACTTACATACGAACTTAATATTTTTTATTATTATTTGTCGGTTGTAAAGAGTTTTGAATTGCCTTATTGTTAACATACTAACCGTTTTAAATTATTGATTGAAACTTTGAATTTAATCTGTACTAAACTACTAAAACACAGATTTTATAGAGTTTATGATATAATATTCACAATTTATTAAATGCCCCTCCCCCTACCACCTTTTAAATATTCTGCCTGAATTTCCAACGTATCTCTTACGATCTTTATATGTTTGATAAACTCTAATAACTAATTCTTTCAAACTAATAAATTGGTAATTTTTTGTTTTTTAGTATTTTAAATTTCAACAATAATTTACGTACTATATTATGATTCGGCATTAGGCACATAGAAATAAAATAGCAATTAATTCACTAGATTACCTAATGCCAGTACTTTTCTAACAATAATATTGTCAGGTATAATCTATAAACATTAAACATGTTTACGACAGAAAAATAACTTCATAGAAATGGGTTGTGAAACATAATTTATTCAAAATCATGGTAAGGAAACTCGTATAGTAAATACTCTTAGGCGTACTTAATTATTGGAAATTTACATAACCACAACGTATAAAATAAATACACGGGAAACCGGGAAGTATTCAAACAATTAGTCATCATGATTTATAAATTTTTCTAATTCCATAATTGCTTAACGATGATTTAAAACATTGTTATGCAAGGCACAGAATCAAACTTGATGATACATTTAATATTTTTATTATAATATTATATATAGGTACATTTCATATTGAATCTTGAAAATATCTCCAATAAAAAAGATATATTATATGATCTATAGACTATAACTATAAAATATATATATACAATTTATTAAAAAAATGTTAAGGCCTATCAAATATTATTCATTCCTATATTTGTGTTAACATCAAATTTGAATGCATTTAATTTGATTGAATATGTTTTTTAGCATATTAACACGCGATTATTAGTAAATAATAAAATGAATATTGGAACCATTAAGATTAAATATTAATGTATTTTCCAATAGGTAGGCAATAGTCGGTTTGCTACTTGAAGTTATCATTTTCTCAACATTCGTTACAACGAAAATCAATTCCTAAAATCATCATGTACCTTCATCAAATAAATTATCAGCTTTTTTTTCCTATCTGATTCTAACCTAACAAAAAAATCAGAAATATTAAAATATACTAAATTTGCTAAGTATTATACAATTCATTTTAGTACTTACCTAATATATTACTATGTATATGTGTATATATCACTATTACACTATATCAGTATTCAGTATATACCATCACTGATCCAATCAATCAATGCGTTTATTATAATACAATTCTTAAATAATTAACCGTGTCCATCGTTCAAAGATTTTTAGTTGTAATTTTATTAATTCACACAAAATTGCGAAAATGGTTTGAAATACATAATATAGTATAAAATAACTTAAGTGTACATTTAATTAAATTGAAATTTGTTAATATTAAGTTTTTAAAAACGGCTTTTTGTATTTAACAATGGCATATATTTCTTTATTGATAACTTTTCGATCAGGAGTGTGTTTCAATAGTTCTAAGTTGATTTATATGCGCTCAGTAATTTATCTGTGAGTATAAGAAATAACTACAGATAACCATTGAATATTTTTTGAAAAATTTTACTAAGTCTGTTTTATCTGAAATCCCTTCAGAATAATTTTTGAAATGATTCATAATTGTATCAACTAAGTTTTATAATGATTTATCATTTATTAATGTTTGAACTGATAGGTACATATTTTTAACAATTAAAAACTAATATAATATTTTGATATTGCTTTTCTTTCGGCAGTCTGTCATATCACTGAATTATTACAATAGTGATAGTAATATTTCTGCGGATTTACAAGTTACTAACGTACCAAATATTTTAAAATTTATAAAAACTATTTTTTTTCTTTTAGCGGCCCTTAGTGTTTATATAATTGTGTAAATTGACTTGCCAACTACAAAAGGTTTTACCAACCTGACCTATATGTACTAAGTAGTCAATGCATTTTTAAGTTGCTTATGCCAAGTTATGCAGTCCGTGCAAAGTCATAGGTTATGGTAAAATATAGGTACGAAATAAAAAATTACTGAAGTCTACAGATATTTTAAATTTTTTAACACCAAATTTGATAGATCCTTTGGCGTGCACTATATATATAGGTACCTATTATACCATACAAAACAAATAATTAAAATTATACGTATGTAAATTAATAGTAAATACAAATCACGTCAATGATGGAATAAAAAATGTTGAAAACAGGTTGTAATATAACAAGGTTATAAAATACTATGTTTTTTACAGGAAACTTATGAAAAATGTTTATGTTTATACTTAATTAAAATATAGACAATAAAAAAATCTATGCGAACATCATAGTACCTATACCAATTTAACTACTCAACCTTCTACAAATATCCAAGGTCATATTGAGTATGGGAAAATCCGAAGTGGGAGTGAATACATTTAAGAAAACCAAGAATAAAGACATATATTTTAATAAATGCTTACAATAAATACTGCTTGTATTTTATTTGAAGTGTATAAAAAAAATTAACAGCATAATCATTCTTAAATGAGAAATATAACTTTTCACGCAATATCTACATCCTTGATTAGACTAATACGTAATTTTAATAGCTACATAAAATTATGATCTTATAAGTTATAACATAATTGATTTTCATGCAGAGTACATCATTATTTTTTCTCATTTGTTAATTCATAATACTGTTGAGTTTAAGTTTCCTACTAATAACTGGTAATGTACTATACCTAATACTTCTATTGGCGTACCTATATTGTTGTATTTGTCCAAAGCCTACCAGAGTTTAATTTCAACAAAATAAATAAATACATACACATTATAGACACATTATAAGAAAGTTGATTATCAGATATTATATATATTTTTTTTTTAATTAGTAAAAAGTAATTTTGACATTATATGTGCCTACAACACTCTATGTTTAGATATAAATAGTAATCTTTTCATTTTTCTTGGTGTTTAAACAAACACATATAACACATTTTCGTTATGTATTATTTTTCAACAAATACAAGTGACATTATAATTAAGCATAGGTATACATTATGTAGAAAGCATTAGCTGTACATAATACACTCGATATAAAATTGTATGATAATTATTGATGATTGTTATCAACAGTTTTTTGCAAAAACAAACATTCAAATAAGTTTAATATTTTAAATGTTTAAATAATGAATATTTAGAATAATTTATAAGAATATATTTGAAAATATATAAATAAAAATAGTTGGAATTAGCAATTAGTAACTTTCGTGTTTTTTTTGAAATTATTAATATCTTTAGCATTCTGCGTACTTGTGTAATTACTAATTTTATTAATAATAATACTAATTTTATTAGTAATTATACGTAATTACGTAAACATCTATTATTTTTAAATTACTCACATTCCAGAGCTGTTAACTAAGCTGATAACGTCACGGGGCAACCAAAAATGATTCATTAATCATTAATACCTACGATCCATACTGTCCCAGTCAATATAATAAAATAAAATATTATGGTACACTATAGGGCTAGCTAGTGATGTAGACAGGAATTTTCATTGGGGGAGGGGGGATTACATTTATTATTTTTAAAATGAATCGCAGTGTAGTGCCCCCGCACTTATAATTATGTATAAAAAAGATACTGGGGATCCATCCTTCCTATGAAATACAGTATACACAGGTATATGCGTTAATATTGCTTAACAATTTTATATGTTAATATATATTATTATTATTATTATGTAAGAAGGCTATCAAAAATTGTAATAATATGAAGAAAACATTCAAATATATCAACATGATAATAAACAATAGTAATAATAATGATACAGCACAATACACTTTTCCCATAACATACTTACATGTGTATAAGTATAGGTATTGTTTAATGTAATGTACCTACTTATACATTAAGACTATTAAGTTTATTATTGTACAATCTATAAACACGGATAACTCTAAACTATACGTGCTATTGATGACCTAACCACAACAACTATTTATCATTATTTTATGACTTCAGTCGATGCAATAATAATATAGTAATATTAATACATACACAAGTTCTTTTTTAAATTATTCTACAAACATTAAAACAATTTCGTTCTCGTTCAGGATTAAAAGAAATGTTCATAACTGATTGCTATCAATTTGACCTACATATTATTAACTTTAGTTCAGTAATACAATTATTATATGATAATAATAAAATGTAAAAACCTTACAATTTATGATATTTTATCGATTATTTTAAATTTGAATTATCATTATTCGGATTGACTAAAATAGCTAATTTTAATGAATGTTTAATGTCATAATGTTTAATTATATTCAAGTCGTTTAAAACTGACAATTTTAAATATCTTTATTTTAAACGAAAATATGTTGTGCGTTTGTTTTAGGAAACATGACTACTGTATGTACAAACATACAGTATAACATCACTCTTCAGTACTTTCGTAATTTACACCAATTCTGGGGATATAAATATTCATAATATATCATTTTTACATATACGAAAGTTAATAACAAATTATACGAAAAATAAGAAAATACTACAAAATGTATTAATGTTAACCGTTTCTATTGCAATGTTTTGGTTAAATAATAGAAAATACAAAGTCGTTGATCGTAATATTGTATAGCTCTAAAGAGTGTATAGAACAATGATAAACACTTATCAACTATCATAAAATATGCATTCACTAGTCTTATATTAATCACCATTAAAAAATGTCCTATATTATATTTTAAACAAGCTCATCTAACTATATAACAATAAAAATATTTAATTTATAATATTTAAGTGTTTACGTTTCCAAATGTATAAAATGTAAAGTAATCGACTATATCATATAATATATTATAATGCAAATTCTAAATTAAAGTTCGAATCTTAGAATTCTAGTACCTACACTTACAAATATTGAAATGTATATTAAAATATATACATAATATAGATGCATGAGGTACCTCAGTATTAATAATTAAAACAATAACAGGTTTGAAAATATCGAGGAAAATATGCTTGTTGTATAGATTGTATATATCTTAAGAAGATGTCAGTGCACTATTTGTTTTCTCTCATAGACAATACGCATTTACGCAGAATCATTTTATCTATGTTTTTAAGTAATCTTAGAGCTAAATCATCCATTACAAAAACAATGGAAAATAATATTTTTAAAGGTAAGACACGTCGATTATATATTTTATTGTTATTTGACTTCGTATTCGACTTTCAAAATAAACAAAAAAAATGTTGTACGTTTAAATGATGTCTAAATTGTTTTGAGACAATATTTAGACAAATCGATATATCATACCCTCAAAAATATAATTCTCCATCGTTTTTGTAATGGGCGATTTTACTCTATAAATACTTCACAACACAAATAAAAAATTATTCAACTTAAATGCGCTTGGACCAGAAAGAGAATAGCAAATAGTGCGCTAACATCCTCTTAATAAAATTAGAAAAAATTAAAAATAAATACATTTTTAGTTATTAGTTGCTTATTATTAAATATGTAAATAATGTTGAATTGCAACCATATTATACTCGTACTATTTCAGTGTTAACCTTCAAATAAGAGAAAAATTGACATTTTGACCAATATTTTGTGCTAGCATTTTCCATACAGAATGAAATTTTCAAAATATCTAGACTACCTAATTTTAAATTATTTATAAACATTAGATTTTTTCGATTTTTTTCAGTGAATCTTGATACAAACAATTTTCTTGTCAAAAAGCTTGAAAATGTAATTCAAAGTTCCTCTTAAGTTGTACCTTATTGTTATACTTAAAACAATTAAAGAATCTAATCTATACATAAGTACAATTATTATTTATATTTTATACACATTTCAAGTTGAATTGAATTAATATTTATAGGAAAAGTAACGATTTTTGTTGTTTTGTAATTGTTTTACGCTAAGAGTCTAAAAAGAAACTTGCAAGGGAAGCTTTGACAAAATAAACATTACTTTTCACTCATAATAATAAAAAAAAACTTATGATATACTTGTCTACCAACGGGTTTACCTCCTCTCTTATGTCTTCATATATATTTATGTTTTTATTTTGTCATATTCGTCTAATTTACTTATCATGCTGCTACTGGTAAAATTTGTAAATATTCTCTTAAATAAAAAAAGTTGTTATTAACAAAAATATAATATTCATAAAATTACTTGAAACTTTTAGCCATTACGTATATTATCATTTTCTATGCGAGATAGCATTTTTATATTATTTAGATTAATTTTGAGCTATTTATATCATGAATCTATTTTCAAGTCGGTATTGAATTATAAGCTACACCTACCAAGTACTAAGTACCTAAAAGTTAATCACAATAATTTATGATATTATAATATAATAAAAATAATATTTTATCCTTATTATATGCAATGATTATGTTAAAACTAAACAATTTTAAATTTTAAATTTAATCAACCGTATTACTAATAGAAAAATTAATTATTTTAGTAATAACTAATAATCGTATTTCTAATGTAATAATGTAGTTACAATTTACCTTATTGTACCGTAATTTACCTAATTGTACCTACAATTTATCCCGAAATGTACCATTACAAATTCAAATTTACCACATCCATTCACTGAATTACAAAGAAATCTCGAAACCTATTATGAAGCAGAACGAGTTTGCTATTTTTTTTTAATTTCGCACTGTATAGAGACGAAAGAATTACTTACATACAATAATTATTTGAAACACATGTTTACAACTTTAATACAGTTAATTTCATTAAAATATTATAATATATGAGTACTTTTATCAATTCATCTTTGAACTCATAGATATTGAGAATAGTAATAACTGGAAGTATTCATTGATGTATAGATCAGCACTCTATACTAGTGAAGCAAAAAAGAAATCCATAACACGTAAGGATTAAAAAAGCGTATTGTATTACTTATTCATTATTTGAAATGTCATCTATGTCATCCATCTAGGTATCTTTTTTCAATGATCGCATTATTACATAATAACTAATGAAATATAGTTTATTTTATTTGAGATGGATTAATCAATATAATAAAGGTATTTCCATGATTTCATATTTTACTATTTATATAAAATTATTAAAGCACATAACTAATAGTGATAAATGATAATCATATAAAAACAACCAGACCAATTGGCTATAATTTGAATACCTACCTACTCATAATTAACGATTTAATCATATTATTTAACAAATGTTCGATATTTTATATTTTATTTTGTTAAATTTGTGACCTGTCTACCATCGCAGAATCTTGTTAAGTTCAAAGATCTTAATTCATATCAATATTTAAATTTACATAGGTATATTGATGAAAATCAAATAACACCGTGAATGGATCCGCGTTCATCAAAAAATTACTGTTAACTAATAGCAAATTTGTGTTCAGCTGAACTAATTTTGTGCTGCTAGCTTAGAGGACGCTTTACTCGCATGCGTTGTCTCTGTTTTACATACACATAATATAGAATAGTTAATTGAACTTTGATATGTTTAATTTTATAGTAAATTGATCTACTACCATATTTAGAAGTAAGAATATTATCTAGTCAATGGCATAGGTTTTAAATTGTAAATTGTGTGTGCATTTTAAAATGCTTATAACCAGCTTTATAATTAAAATTTAAAAAGACTTATATCATTGACTACATAGTATTTTTTCTTCAAAATTTGGTTGTAGATAAATTTACTATAAAATTAAACATATCAAAGTGTCCTCTAAATATTACGGTGAATCGACTTACCTACTATTAACTTACAAAACGGACAAAACATACAAAGCAGTAGGTATCCATGTTTGTAGCCTGGTTTTGTACCATATTTTAATTGTTAATTAAGTTATAAGCATTTTGAAATTGAAATACTTTGAAAAAATATTCGTACTTTTAATTTTGATATTACAAATGTAATATTTAAGTTGTTTGCTTTCTTCTGCTGATTATGTGTCGTACGTTTGACAACCTAATGTAGGTTAATAAATTAAAATGAACAAGTCAAACAACATCATTCCGTATACAACCTCCAAACTTACAGAAATATGACAATGACAACAATAAAATATACGAAAAATAATATCTGAATCACCAGCTGTTTTAAATAAATACTGTGTGGGTATTAATTATTTTTCATTTTAAAATCGATTTAAATATATATTGTCAGTTCATATAAATAGTCGGCGTGCAGCAGAATTCTGGAGTCTATACAGAGAGAAAGAACTAACCCTTTGTAAAGATCTACGGTCCACCCCCCGTGGCATATGACATATTATGTTGTAGTGACGCAGTACACCCTCTTTTTCTAAAACCATTCAAGAGAGAAATAATTACAGGTAGTTGGGGAATTTGAGTACCAATTCGTTCGAAACCAAACGTTACAAAAATTAAAGAGTAATATTGAAAATATAAAGACCTTAGAGAAACCTCAAGAACCTTATAATTTAGAACTCGAGTATGAACAATTCACACAACATTTTCTTAGTGTAATATACTAATATATTTTATATAATACTGTATACCAATATAAAACATGGTTGTGCATCGAGCTAAATTTTATCATATTTTGCCTGCAGTTTTTAACATAAGATCATCTTATAGCACCTGTTATTATATACAATAACAAATTAACCTAGTCCTTTATTCGCATTGTTAGTGACGAATAGGAATGATCGATGAACACGTTCTGAGGTAAGAGTATAATCCGAGTACATAATAGTGTAATATAAGATAGGCAGACACGACAATACAGAACGCACTTATCTATATACTTCACGTACAACTTATGTTCTATAATATGTACTAAAATAATATATTAAATGTAATACCTAGCGTTAATTATTATTATTAAACTTAAACATACTAATTTAATAACATTTTTTTCGACATCCTTATTTTAACAATTCATTACAATATCGTCTGTTTATTTGACAAGCGGCGTAGATTTAAGTTGGTACGCGGTGTCATCATAATAACAATATTATAATGTTATTCGGATTAAAAAAACCTGCAGGCTGCAGAGTACAGACGGTTTCCAAAATGTGCGAAGAACCGACGTATGATATTATATGTTAATATGTTATACTAGTTCTATAACACTGTAGTATACAGATCTTATTATTTTTTACTGTATATTACTATCATAAATAACAATACAATACTAAGCTGAGTTTCGAAATTTTAATATTTTGGACGGGGCGCATTGCCTCATATTAGATAAAAAAATTTTTTAGCATGAACCATACTCAAATAATATTTTTAAATAATTATATCACTTATCACGAATTGTCTTCCCTATCATTCCCTTTCGGTGGTTACCCACGACACAAAAACAATCCACATTCCGTGACCTACCCATAACTAATAAAAATATAGATTCAGAATTATCAGAAGGGAATTTTGGGTTAATAAAAACATACCTATTCCATGCTGGAAAGAGAAATCTCCTTAAAACGTAGTTGATAATATTCTTTCCCTCCGCAAAAAAAGACAGCAGCCCCAAATTAGGGCAATTGATATAGCCATGGCCTATCCATTTTTCAGGACTGGACGTGGCTAAGACTAAAAATTTAGTGACCTACTCCAAGATATTAGTATCATTTTTATGTTATCATAAAAAGCGTTCTTTTAAAATATTATTTTCTACTATTATGGAATTATAACCTACGCTTAATTTTATCAACAAAATGTGCGTAATATGTGGTGTCCCGTGAGTTAAACAAATGTTAATACAATTACAATTTGAATATTAAGTGATCATTTTCCAAATAAGCGACGAAAGTGACATTTGGTCGAAGAAGGGCCATACTTCCAGCCCTGCCTATTATCTTTATAATTTATGCACCTGTGCTACCCACAGGCCCCACAATGATGATGATATAATAATATTATACAAAACAAAAATACGATATTCAAATAATATGTAATACTCACGAGGATCAAAACATGTCAACCGTACTATGGTAATAATAATATTATTATTTTAATGTACACCGTGTGATAACGTCGCCGCCGTTACGTAACGCACATGGAGAGCACAACACGACTGCGCGCCAAAAGACCGGGCGGTGGGTGCCGGGTGGACGGTGTGAACAAGACGACAACGACGACGACGGCGCGCGGACACTCGCTGTTTTCGAACTGGTGGGACGTACCGCGTACGACTGCACGAGACCGAGTTGTGGTGATGCGTCGGCGGGGCGGGCGGGCGGGCGGACGACGCGTTTATCGCATTTACACGGCCGCCGTGGAGGGAATGTTGTTTAACCGCTCTTATACCGCCTTACGTCTCCTTGCAACCGACTGCCGAGACGTGCCGGGTGTACCACCGCAGCTGGTCGCTGCTGCAGACAGCCTGCTGGTACGACTTATTTTGTTAAAAATTATTATTATTATTTTCGTAGGCACCTAGTGATAATGTGGTAAATGTTTTGTCCGTGGTCGTGGTAGCAGTGTCTTTTGACGACCGAAACCGCCTAGAGTTGAGTTTTGTCGTCGCGCAACCGAACCAGACGACATTATTATTTAAATTAATAATGTTTATGGGGGCAGTCCGGCAGTGTGGAAAATATGTGCAATAGTTGTACACTGTTCAACTGCACCGCTTACACAACTACCGATAGTCGTCGTGATGAACAACGACCGGTGACTGGGCATTGCGCGAGTTCGCGTAACATCTAGGAGAGGGTAAAAATTGGAAGTTTTTTCCAAAAAAAATAAAAATAATACTATGGGCATTCGATCACGGCTGGGTTTCTTACAAAACTATACACCTGTCTTATGTCAATTGCATCGACTGTTCTAGAAATTGGATTGAATGTCTAAAAACATATTTGAATTTGCAATGAAGTCTTCTGAACTCTTAAACCCTTCAAAATATCATATTTGAACTTTGAACATTAAATAGGTATTTCAAAAGCGTTAATAATATTGAACTAAAAAACTAATTGAAAAATGTATGAGAGATGTTGTCAAGTAAACTTCGTGATGAGTTCAAATATGTCATCAGGTATTTTATTGGATAAATAGGTAAGTTAATACAATTGGCAAAAGATTGATACTTTTAGACAGCAAAAAAACATGCTGCAGCCCTCCGCTATTTCTATTACTCTACTGTCACACGCACAATTATTAATGATCACTATCTACTCACTTGGCGTATTTTACAGACGTGCTCACATTATGAAAAATTGCCTATACTCAACTCCTTAAAAACGGCCAGTATTGAATTCCAGTATTCCACGAAGCCCAACACATAATCGTCATAGGTTTACACTCTTACGCCTCATGGAGTTTTCGAATCACCGTACATGGCTAAATTAGAGTTTCTTTCTACTATATTTGAGACCGTTTAGTATAAATCATATTTCAATCAGTGCTACTATAATAATATGTCTATATTATAGTACCTACGGCTACAACAGGCTACTTTTATGAATGGCTGTATAAATCTATATGTTTTATATATGTATTATATACTAAATAATAAAATGTAAGAATTAGAAAGTTCATTGATTATAATGTGGTAGTAAAATATTGGTATGCAGTTGCATACTGCAACTCATATGGACGTGTTTTCGAGATGATCACCCAGATGATAATGTTGTAATATTGTGCAATATATTAATAATTATTATGTTGTGCATAGTGCATATACAATATTATTAAAGTACCTTTTCAAAAGTCTTCCAGTCAAGAAGACGTCACGAATGCCATGTGGATGTGTTATCTCCACCTTACTAATGCATAACATGTACAATTTTACGATAAGAAGAATACATTTTTCTCTATTATTTTAAGTTCTGAGCAGAGCGATTCGAGTAGCGAATTAGGTTTTAAAATGATATGTGTTTTATTGGGTGTCGCGTCAAAATGTCGTTTTGTCGTGTCTATCATTAGTTTTAGAAGCAGTAATTATGCTTCGATCTTCAACTTTAGATCTAATCTGTAACTTAGGGAACAAATTTCAAGTACTTTTCCAAATCATCGGGAAAAACAAAAAACAAAATTATGGAACTTAATGAAATTTTCAGGCAAAATCAGTTTTTGACAGAACCTAATTTGTTTTTTTTGCAATAACTAAAAATGTATAACTGTTGAGAGTTGAGACTTGACATTTTCACTCAATATTCCATTTGAATATGGTTGGCATTTTATATAATTTTTTTATATTTTCGCTCTCTTCGTGCTATTTATAGGTAGTTAAAATGTCTACTTTTTTGATCCATCATAGGCAGATAAGCTTATAGGGAAATCGGGATTTTCCGGTAGGCCTCAATCAGTATTATACTCAGAGTCCTCCATTATGAAAAATGTTTAAAAAAGTTTAATTAAAAAAAAAATTAAATATAAAAATTAATTTTTATATCTAAAACCGGCTGGCGGCTATACAGAATTAATGCTTATATTTTGTAATATTTATGCACTCCATTAGGGGCCTCGCCTGTACCTATAATACTTATTGATAGTATTGATAGCCGTATAAATCATGAATATATATCTAGTTGGTTGTATGTAGGTACTATTGTCTATTGTATTAAAACTAAATAATATATAAGTGTAATGCAAATATCAATAAATATGTTCGATGTTCGAATGACGAAAATAAACTACTCCTATAATAATTAACATGTACTTATATAGTATATTAATATAATAGAAGTGGTAAATTAAAAAAAATGTCATCATTATCAATTATAATAATATATTATATATTTTTTAAACAATTGATTGTGTAGCATATAATATATTATATGATATGATTTCAAAAAGTATTGCGAACAAAACAATCATTATTTTTATATAATTTATAAGTTGGCCCTAATTATATGTGGAAGTAATAAATATAATATCTCGGTAGAAAAAAAAAGTACGTATCCACCCGTGGATCCATGTATAATACAATTTTTGTAAAATTGCTTGGTAGTTGAATACAAAGTTCAAAATTTGTGCATATTTCAATTAAAAAATATCGAAAGTACATGATCAAAATCTTTTATTAATTGAGTTTAAAGTATATTCGTATAATTTAACGAAATTTATCAAAATCACAAACATTTGCTAAATAATATGAAATCCTAAAACAAACAGTTTGAGACATTCAAAAAGGAACATACCAATTATCTAAATTTGAGAGACCCACTAACTTTGGCAAACACATTATGCGATATTTTTATCATTTCATTGAACCTATCATATTTCGAGTACAATGTCCTATGAATTTTATGACCACTCTCCTTCGGGTCATAAATCATAAACGGCTATATAATATATGAAGGTCTTATTAATTTTTACATAACTATTATTATAAGGCAATCTATAGTATATTACTTAAGTTTATTTTAGTTTCAGTAATAATATGTACCTAATTAAATCTAACCTACAATAATAAAAACTAATTAATTACTTATTCAATACAGCTTCATTTTATTTATTAAAAATCATACTTAGTGAACAGTTGTGAATTGTTTGTTAATATGAAACAAATATACATATTCTATGTTAGAACTCGCAAAGTAAAAAAAAAATTATAACTCACCAAGAAATAGGGCGCTGAATGTTCTGTTTTTAAATTCTCCCTTATTTTAAAAATAAATCGTTGTACGGAATATGTAACGTAATATATAACAAACACCATAAATATGCACTAAAAGCATGATGGTTGATGAATTTATGACCAACTGACCAAGCAAGTAAACATTAGACATATATGCAAAAATAGACAGTATTAAGTTGTAAATTTGAATAGTTCTTTAAGTAGGTAATGAAACAAATTTCTATCTGGTTTTTTTTTTAAATATAATAAATGCATAAACAAATGCTTTGTAGTAATTAGTTAAAGCTCATAGGCCAAATTTACCAATTATTATTTAAGTACTAAATCCTTTAATAAACACTCAATCATTATGTGAGAGCCAATAATTTAATTATTGATGTAGGATTATACCATTATTGTTCCATTATCTCATTTAGTTCAAGTTAACTATTCGAGGAAGGGGGAGGAGGGACTAACACCTGTCTAACAAATACATTTTAAATCATAAGACTTTCTTAAAATCAGGTTAATTAGCTTAACTATGTATTTGATAAATATCTAATTACCTAAGCATTGATATATATTTTAATTTTAAGTGTGATCTTTTGGCTATCTATCAAATTGTTTAAATATTTCTTAACGGTTACTCAAATATTAATTTTGTTCATTGCACCCACTTCTACAAACTCATAACTTGACAACATCTTATCGAAGAAAAGTGGTCTAGTGGAGTTTCAGTAAATAATTGAATGACAAATTTAATATGTTTATTAAATGTTTGATTAACACGCAGAACGTTTATTATACGTATACATTATACACTTGTAATTTGCATAGGTAATTGTTTTGGTTATCTAATTACAATTATAATTTGGTTTAATGCACTTTTATTTGACTATTATTTGTATTATCATTTTATAATCTTTAATAGCTTATAAAAATAAGTGTTAATAAATAATAATAAATCGTATGTAATTATTTAATTTTTTGGTAGATCACTTATATTAAATTATTTAAATTGGTACTACTTATAAGTTATAAGTCGAATGCTATACACGAATATCATTTAAAGTATATCTACTGCTTAGAATCCTTTTTCGATTGCAAATTGTAAATTTCCAATGATTTTAAACCATAAGTAATAGTTCTAATTACTATATTATTTTAATATCATACATTGTACGTAAATTGAGACAAATGAGAATAGTGCACTCAATATTGGAAAACGGAATTTGTAGGCTGTATAGGTTTATTTCTGTGTCTGAGTTAAAAGTTATTATTATTTATTTTTTTAAGAATTTGAACTTTTCGTAGAAATTATAATTCCTTATTAAAATATTTACTAATGGTTGAAGAATTATAAACAGTATAATCAATATGAGTATAATATTACAGTCGCCGGTTGTCGTTTGCACATCACTATTGTTAATCTTGACCTTTTGTGTAAGACGATTGCAATCGTTCGATTTTTTGGTCATACATCGTTCGCACATCAACCATTTAAAAGGTTGTACATCATTTGCGCACCAATATTATTCAACATTAGAATTCAAAAAAGGTGTATACCCAAAAACTCAAGTTGTTTCTAACTTTAATCTTAAAATGTACACATCTCTAAATTAAAATTTTTAAATATTGTATAGGTATTACTGTTTTGAAATTTATTTGTACCGTAGTAATATTGTGTATGTCAAAAACTTGACTACATTCAAAAACATTGGCTTTTAAGTATACCACCGGTGAAATAAACAGATTTCATTTCGTAAAAATAATGGGACATTGCAATATACCAAGTATTGACTTATAATATTATTTTTAGTGCTTAATTAATTGATTTGTATACAATTATATTTTTTTTCATTTCTACTCAAACTACATGTTTATTTGCATTTTAACTATGCCTATAACGTGAATAGTTGAAATGAATACAATGTTATGTGTACTTTTTTTTTAGTAAAAATGTAAATGAAAAATTCAAATCATTTACTGGACTGTATACAATGTTTAGATACATTTTATTGAAGTGTTGAATACTTACTAGTCTGCACTCGGCAGTCATTTATGTAAAGGTATTTATAAGCGTAATGTCTATACATGAGTATTGAGTTATTACCGAGTAAGTTCCTTCCGATAGGTGTTTAAAAATTGAAAGTTAATACTTTGAAACAATCGCATTAAACAAAGAAGAGGGTAGTTTAGACTACTACAGTGAGGGCTAAATTTAATACTTTTATGTTTTTATATGAATTCTATTATTTAAAGGCTCTATTTTTTTGACGAATACATTTAATAGTAAATTAAATAATATGAGTAAAATAATCATAACATTTTAAGCTTTATATTTTCAAACACCTAGACAATAACCACCTAGTTTACAAGTGGATAATTTTACATTTGAAAAAATGAAAAGCTCTAAATATCTATATAGGTACTTAGAAGTTAATATAAATAGTGAGAATGACAAGCATCAGGAAATAGTCGAAGAATATCTAGTATTCTGGCGGAAACAAATGTTACCAAATTACCAAATTGTTCTTAGTCCAAACTCTATCATTAATAAGCTATCCAAATCGAAATTACTGTCGATAAAATCAATATTATTACCTACTTCGTACAGTGATTCGAGGCTAATAATAATATGGACACTAATACATGCGCATGTGAGATCTACGACAAAAGAGGACTTTAAAAAACTTATATATATTATACTACATTGGATAGACAAATCTTAAAGGATAATTTGGGCCATGACACTTAAGAAACATATGAAAGAAGGAAAAATGAAGACCTATATATACGTGTTAGGTAGGTGTATGAAAAACTATGGTTTCGCTATCAAAACTATCAGTATTGTTTATTAAATAGTAATAAATTCCTACAATTAATACATATTTAGTTAAAAGTTAAATGGTTTTTGCATGTTTGTTAAATATTTAGTAAAGAATCATTTCATGATTAATTAAATGGTGTAGTGTAGCTACATACATACCACGTAGTAGGAGGCAGAAGTGAGGAGTAACTATATAAACTATGTACAAAACAAACATACCTACTTGTTGCAATATAAACTTTACATAGCTATATACATACATCTGTTATTGATAGTATTAAACTGTTTAACACTTATTGATTTCTGAGGAATCACTGACGCTCGTAAAAACTAAATCAGTGACTGGATAAAACAAAGAGAAAGTGAAAATATTATTTTTCGAAGACCTATTTATATGAGTTTATTTTGTTACGGAAAAAATGTTCGATTTTTATACACTTCAGTATATATTTACCTATTTAAAACCTTCTAAAGTCTCCCATTTAATGTGTTAAATTAAATTATAATATAGAATTGTGTTATTCCTTATTATTTAATAAAATATGTGTGATGTCATATGTATCATACGTTATATAACATTATAACCAACTAAAGTACTCTACTAATATTGATAGTATAACTATGAATATTGGTTACATGATTTAGTAATGTAATAGGTGTTTTGTAATCACTAGGTTGATTTTAATATAAAAAGCAGGTAAGTGGGTACCTTGCTCTGCCGTACACTTAGCGTCTGGATAGTCACTGAAATGGATGTGTTAAAGTTGAATTCAATGATATAAAGTCATCGCATACGAAAAACGATTCTGAGTGAAGACGGTCTGTCAGCCTATGATATTACTTATATATATTATTTTTCTATTAGGCATTAATAGGTACTACAGAAGGTTAAATTCATTTTTGTAGAAAAAATTGCATTTGAAAATGTCATTTCTTGTACAAAGTATTATGATAATATACTCTAGAAATTTCAAGTAGCTACCCATACGAATTAAAATTTTTAAACTACAAAAAAATAACTAAAATCGTTATTCTTAGTTTGTATGTTAGGTAGTGTGTAATTTCGTCCAAATTTGAAATTAAAATATTTATAAAAAAACTGTGTTTACATATTTTAGATTGTTTGGTCACGTGGAACCTTGTTTTAAATTTCCAATCTTTTGCTGCAAATATTGAACATTTTATACTTTTTTCACTACAAAATAAATTATATATTTTAAACTTCATTAATGTTGTCAAAATTTGAACTTTAAATGCTTATAAATATCTGGCCTCTGTGGTTTTAATATTTTTAAACAGACATTTTAACAATGTGTGAGGGTCTTGTATTCAATTTTCAAAATGTTTGACCCAACGAATAAAATTGTATTGGCATTTATAGAAAATAATAAAATTAACATTTGGTGTAAATTTCAAGTACCTACAGTTATTCGTTTTTGAATTACAACAAAATAAGTAAATCGTTCCAAGAGAAATCGTTTAGTGTACGGGTGAAATGACAAATATCCAATGTCGTAAAAATTTCAACTTTAAATGCTCATGAAAATGAATTTGAATTTCTGTTAACCTTTATTTTTCTTAAAGGTAGAAAAACATACAAGGAATTTAATATCAAATTCAAATACAAAGGAAATATGACACATGGATAAGAGGAAGCCTAATGACCACTATAGCACCATTGATCGATAAAAATGGTTTTGCGCAGACAAATACTTACGGAGACGATGTTCTGAGAATAACTTTCTGAATTTTTACAATACAATTCTAACTATGACATAGGCACATAGTATATATTTTTCTCTGACTTAAATATATGTACAATCTAAATTATTCTTTAATAAAGATTAATATATGTTTCATTTGCGTACTACAAACCAATGATACCAAGTACCAACAAAATAAAAATATTAGCCAGATAAAGTTCTCTTCTGTGTTGGTAATGTGACAATCTGGTAAATCTCTGTAAATTGGTAAAATTACGAGTTTTTGAAGCTCAAAATTGTTTTTTGCTCTATAACAACTTATCGTAACTAAATCGTAATCTCGATATTACACAACATTGCAACAATCATTGTTGGTACTGACAAGGGAGTTTGGCCAGTATGGAACCACTTTTAAAAAACTTTAAATTTTAGTTATTCTTTATATGTCATTTAAATGGCCTATATTAAACCCCTCAAATAGTCATTTTAATGGCCTATATTAAGCCCCTCAAATAGTAATTAAGTGGCGTTCCAGTGAACTCTTACCAGTGTTAGCTGACCTGATTTGTATTCTGGCCAAATTCGTAAATCGTTTTATTCCTGACGCTTCAAATTTCTTAGGTGTTTCTTATGACCTCAGTTATCTGAGGAATAATCATTAACATTTTTAAATTAATTTATTAATTTAATGATATTTCAACTAAAAGTTATTACATCTCAAAAATGATTTTACAATATAAAACAAAAGAGAATAATAAATACTGAACATCAATAATAAATGTTACAATTATGGCGTGAAAATAGAAGAAGTTGAATATATGGATCCGCTGACTACCGTTCTTATTTTGAATGGAGTATTGTTGCCTGTTGGGTTACATGCAAAATCTAAATAACTATTGGGAATACTGGTATTATACTTGTAATGTTATGAAGTTGCTAATAATAAGAAATAATAAGTGAATTAAAAACAGTTTTATACAATAATAATAATTATTATAATATTCAGATAAATTAGTACAAAAATAAAAATGTATATACTGTTATAATTAATAAATCATTTAAATTTTATATAATTCAAGAAGGTGGAATTGAATTTGATGGTGGTGTTAAAGGTAAAGATGTAGTTGAATGTGATGGTGGTGTTAATGGTAATGTGACAGTTGAATTTAAAGGTGGTGTTAATGGTAAGACAATTATTGATTGTGAAGGTGGTGTTAATGGTAACAGTGCATTTGAATATGAAGGCGGTGTTAGTGGTAAAACAATAGCTGGTTGTGACGGAGGTGTTAATGGTAATGATATGATTGAAGGAGCAGATGTAGTTGCACCACTAACAGAATTTGAACCCATTTTTTTAGTAAATTGAGGAGTTGTAATTGATTTCCTATTTTCTTCATTTTCCTCATTATTTGATCTATTCTTTCTAAATTTAACCAGACTAAAAGGTGGTCTAAAATTTCTTATTCTACCACCAAATCTAAGTTGACAAGATTGTTTTTCACCTCCGAAACCTCCGCCTAAACAAAGTTAAAATGTCAATTATATTAAGTTTTTTATTAGAAAAATTAAAAAATATAAATTGTTATACCTAATCTTCGAGGTTTCCACCCAGGTAGCAATCGTCCACATTCGAAGTCCACAAATACCTCTGAATTCTTTAATACTAGAAATTTACAGAGTTCATAAGTATTCAATGCCATTTCAAACGTATTATACTCTATAAAAGCATATCGTTTACTTAAACCGGTTACTAAATCTCTAACCAGCCTTAAAGCTATCATTTTACCATAGCGACTAAATTCCTAAAACAAAATAAACAACAATAAATTATTTAACTTACACTATATTTTTAGTTAAATAGTATGCATTTAACCACAGTTAGTTGTGGTTTTTCTATTTGTATCTAATAGTATACATAAAATATGATAAAGTAAAGGTAAATAAGCCCCCTCCTGGCAAAAAAAAATAATGATGATAATTTATTACTATCCGAAAACCTATTCATTAAAATTAAAATGAAGAATATTGTATACATAATGTATGTATAAAACTATGAAAACAAAATTATTTTATAATTATGTACTTATATATATGGTACCAACATATTATGTATCGGTAGAAGGAAATAGAGCACTGTTTCATATGTTTCAATAAAAATCATACATAAGTAATCAATTTTGAGTCAATGTGTGCTTATTATCTTCTAAAGATATTTTAATTTCTTTCTGTTGACCTGTTATTTTCTGTTTTTACATACAATAACACACAATAACCCATTTTCTAGTTATTGTTTCAGAATAATAATATTATCTTACATTTTCTAAATCTGTTTCCGTTGTATCTAAGCTTAGTCTGCCAACAAATATTGTATTCAGAGGATTTCCTATTGCCTTATAGGATGTTTTATACTCGGAATTCAAGGCTCTAACAATTCCAGCATCATGTGGTATATTATCAGTGGCATCTATACTGCCAGCTTTTATCGGATCATATACTATTGCTTTATTATACCAGCATTTTACGTTTGGTATTTTTTTTTCGCGTCCTTTATAATAGAATGTCATTTTCTGATACAAATAGATATGGATATTAAACGATCGCTTATAAATTCTGTAAAAAAAAAAAAAATATTACACATTTATTTTATTCAAACAAAATGCAATGTCATACCCACATCAATATGTTTTAAATATTAAGCCATAAATATACAGATATATATTAGTTTGCGATTTACGATTATAAAATAATGTTTAAATGTTTTCGACTATCAAGTACATGGCTAATTTCCATTACCAAAAACAAAAGCAAGATGCAGAATGCACTATATAATGTCTAATCTGTCATATTCTAGACTTGAGGAATCCCAAATTATTATTAATACTTAAAAGTCAATATTTTATTTTGTTGATATCAACATCCAGTACTGAAATGAATATATGTCAGTGATAAAAATATTGTTACATGTGCACTGCTCATGCATAAAAATCAAATTTAACTGTACAAAAAAAGCAAAAATGAAAATCACAGAAACGGTGAGTGTACACCATTTACATGCTGTGGCATCAATACGGTAAAACTCATATTAATATGAATAAGAAGTATGCTTGACAGACAATAGTGAGAATGATTTGGAAGTGGGCGCTATAGGCAATTGTCGATAGACGAACGTAAATAAAACTACACAAAAGGTCTAAGGAGGTAAATAATACCTATTCATGAAACCAAAAGTTTGAACCAGTTTTGTGTCGAATTAGTAAAAAATATATTAATCAGTAGATAATAGCGGTACGATCACGACCATAGAATGAAACTTACCTCTGTGGCTCTCATGTGTGTACTTCGTCGAATGACGTAACTTGAATTATATGCGAGAGATTCTGAAATTATTTAGAAGTCAGTGGAATTGAAATCGAAAACTAATCGACGAATATCATATTTTGTAAAACCGTTTCTCTAATCAGCAATACACGAAATAATAACAATATAGTATGCGAGATTACAGTACGGCAATTGCTTTGTTGATAACACACCGCTAGTGATAATATAGCCTGGTTTGAAAGGGTGATAATCGTATAGTATCTTCAAAATTGTTCAAATTGTTGTGTAAAATAAAAACAGTCGATCCAGCAAATGTAAATTAAACTGTATTGTCGTTCTGTTTAATTTATTTTATATTTTACAATATGTCAATACACAACAATGACATTACTTATGTAAGGTTCCTTACTTGGATGATGTAAAAACTAAAGGCTAATTCTTATTTTTTGGCATCAAATTACCGTAGAAATGTGCTCAATACGCGTAGGTCAAAGCCACACACAGATTTAGTCGTATATTTTTCACTTTTCACATGTCATAAAAAAGTCATGATTCGGAATTTGAACAACTCGGAAAAATTCTTTGAAACTATTGAACGTTTTTTAATGCTTAAGAAATAATCTTTCATATTATCATGTGGTACATACAACTGCAAAAATCTTTCAATAGCAGACATTAGTGGTAGCCATATAGTCTTATCGTAGCCCAGCAATTTCTGATATTCAGTTCCAGCCATCTCACAAATTGTATTTTTGGATTTTGTTAA
Source organism: Myzus persicae (assembly GCF_001856785.1). NCBI lineage: Eukaryota > Metazoa > Arthropoda > Insecta > Hemiptera > Aphididae > Myzus > Myzus persicae. Next base: position 136,268 of record NW_019102415.1, read on the forward strand.
TTTTTGGTCTACCTTCTAAAAACTATACATTTTAATGTCCCAAAGATTACCCAGGGAACAATAGGCCAGAGGTACAAAAAACGGGACGTTAGGTCAACCTATTATAATATTTATTACATGCATCTACTATTTACTTATGTGCTATTTTAAATTATTTTTACGTAACACACACATTTTTGATTTTTTAATTTTGATTTAATTCTATGTAATATTTGTAAAACTCAATATGTATTGTTTTTAATACATTTGTAAGGGTGTTATTTACTCAAAACTTGCTAAAATGTTTGTAAAAAACAACCATATTTTTAAATATTAATTAAAAAATATAAGAATCAAAATACAGTACCTATATAATTTTTATCTTCTTGCTGATTTAGATTATATCTTTCATTATTGTCTTGTAATAAATTGGTAAAAAAAGCTATGCTCACAGCTCAGTATTATAATTAAAATTGTAATGAAACTGGCAGAGATAAAATTGAAATGTAATTTCATAGAGTTCCAGCTTGTCGAAGAATATAATTAAATATTTATTTCTTAAATAAAAAAAATAGAAAAGATAGTATTTTATAAATAGATATAAAAGTAGTCATATTTATAAGTTTATGACATATGTGTTAGTACTAAGTAACCTTACAACATATCAAAATAACAATTTCTTCTGGGTTAATTTACTGTATAAGCATAAGTAACAATTAAAAAAAAAATTGATACCTACATAATATAAATTATCTTGTACCCAACATATCTACCTCCTCTAACCTACTCATAGATTTTACAGCTAATATTACTTTAACATGTATAATTCAGATATTTAACATATCAGGTTGGCAACTATAAGTTAGTATTATGTTAAGTTGTTTATTTAGAGAAACACTTAATGTAAAATTCTTGAAGTTTAAAAAACGGAATAACTGTCAATTGCCATTGCCAAATAATAGTAAGTAAGATAGGATATTTTTTTCCCCAGTAACAAACGTGTCAAATAGACTCAAGTTAAAACTATAATTAATGTTTTTGAGATTAATGAACTGACATATTCTGTAATATCAAAAGCAGTATGCAATATGCAGTATGCACAAAGTACGTAACATTTTAATTCTTACATTTTTTCAATTTGGCATGGAGATATGCTATGTATTTATACAAGTATTTTCAAATTATTTTGTATATTATGTTATTTTTAAATTTTTTCATAATATACGTCTTTTACCTTGTGCTTTTTACATTTTACTTCTTTTAAGTCATTCACACTTATAACATCAAGAAACATTTTCTTTTAAATCAAGTTTATCATCACAAGGGTATAGTGGGACTGACATTAATAGTCAACTTTAAATATATTTTTATTGATGTATACTCTATAAGTACAAGTTTAAGTTTCAGCTGTCATCGGCCTACTAACTTAGTATTAGATGTTTAGTATGAGTTTTACTTTCCAGTGTAAACACAAGGTTTTTGAAAATACACAGCCAACAGTAAAATCTATAAAAAAAATTTAGAAAATAATAATTTATATATTACACCTGTTAACCCCAGCAGAAAAAAAAATGTTGTGTATGAATAAAATGAGTGAAACATTAAGATAAAGAAAATGGAATTATAAATTATAATATACGAAAATATTATCTAAGAATTAAAAAAATATTAGGTGTTATTCAAACAGTCGAGTGATCTGGAACACGCATTGGTCACAAATTCAATACCAAAAACTCAAAAAAATCATTGATACTTCTTAAAAAAATATGTTTGATCATATATACATTCAATATTGAGTACACTTGAAACCATTTTGTTTCATAATTTCAAAAAAACATTATATTTCTTTTAAATTTTTATAAAAAAAAAGTATAAAAATTATATCAGCTATAAATGCTTAAAATTATATACCAAATCCAAATTTATGCGTAACACTTTTTTTTATAATACATTAAGACCACCAATATAGAAAAACAATAATAACTGATTGAAAATAACTCATAAACTTAATTGTTTAAAATCATTAACAAAGCTTTCAAAATAAATTAAGTCTATAAAAAACATTGTTTAAGGATTTAAGGAAACAAAAATGTATTAGGTTAAATCTTAAATACAAAACATAGTTATTTCAAATAATAATATATTCCTCACATTTTCTTTAAAATACAATACTATAAAAAGAAAAATTATCAAGAAAAAATAATAATATACTGCAAAAAATTATTTTCTGTTTAATGAACAATCACATCATATATTAATAAAAATTACAATTCAATATTATTTTAAAAAAAAAATGTATGTATAAATAATAAGCGATACATAAACAAATATATGTAAATTAATAAGCTTAAAAAAAAAAAGGATAAATAAACGTATATGAAATCACATCGATGTAAGTTCTATCTATATTAAGGTCATAGCAAAGAATAAGAATATTGATAATAAAATATCAACGAAATAAAATTATTCTATAATTAGATAACGTAAGAATGTTAAGATAACAATATTATTATGAAAAAAGTTTTACGAAGATTGAAGATCTATCATCTCAGCAGATAATAAATCACATTTTTATTGTACATAAATTAATGGAAAAATTATGATTTCATATGAATATACTAGTCAGCCTTTTTTGACATTGTTAATTAACTGTAGACATTAAATAAAAGTATATAATTATTTAATTAACAATAGGCGAAATATTTAAATAAATATCATTTTATATACTGTCATGATAATCATATTATTTAAGGTTAAACAGATAATACAAATAAAAATGTTAACAGTTAACTTATACTTGGAAACAAAAAATAAAATTTGTAAACATTATGGAGTTCTCTAACAACCTAAGAACAGTACTGAAAAAATAATACACAAGATAAATAAACAAAAAATATGGTGAGAAATATATACAAATAATTAATATTATTTGATATATTAAATAATTAATAGCTTAAAAACAAAAAAATGATTTTAATTCTGCAAAAAAAAAGTGTTATTAAAATAAAGTAATACAATAAGGTAAATAATGTACTTTCTTATAATATTAAATATAGTAAAAGATAAATTTATATACATTAAACAATAAAGGATTGTAACGAAAATTTGTACTTCGTAAATGAAGCTTAGCATAGCATGGCTTGAATGCTATGCAATACAAAGAATTTAAAAAATATATATATATATATATCTATATTTAAGATAACAGTTGATGAGATAAGTAACATACAAAAATGATTCATACATAAAAATAAATAAATAAAGAAAAAACACTGCCTACTCTAAGATGTTTTTTGAAAAATGAAAAAAGCAGGTTAACTAATCAGCCTTAAAATAAAAACAAATATGTTAATTTAATTCTTAGAAACATTTTAAGTTTTGAAAATATGTAATAATAGTAATACAAACATTAAAATTGCATACCCTTATCATATTTATGCAGTCTTAATATACAAAATTAGGATGATTGGATAAAATATATTTTTTTGTTTCCGAATGCCAACATCTAATAAAAAATTATTTTAAACAAAATTAAACGAGTGTAGTTAGACCAAATGAGCGTCGTTAAATACAATTTGGCTTATAAACAAAGTAATTTTGATAAATTGTACAATCACAGTTTTAAACATCTACAAATTTTAAACATATGTTTATACTTACATACATAAAAGTACCTAATAATATAATATTATATATTATTCATCATATTATAATTAACGATAGTGGGAATTGAGGGTAGATCCAATAGATCCAGTGATTGCCCAATAGTATGAATTTCAAAAGTTTAAAATTAGAAATATTTATCATCAAGATGGATAATAATATTTTTATATTTAAAAATCAAAATTTATATTAAAATAATATATACTAATTGGTTTGGACTTCAAAAAAAGAAAAAAACATACTAAAAAATACTAGAAAAAAAATAGAAAAAAAAAGAAAAATGGACAAATATGACAAATTTAACTCATAATCAAACATAAACTAAAGTATAAGTAAAAACTTTCAACTATAAACACGAATTATCTTTCATAATATACAAGTTCATTCAGTGTGTTGATGCCTATGTGAATAAATAAAGTTAACAAGTCCCATTTGAAATGTCTTGTGAAAAATACATATACATAAAATTAATACTTGAGAAGATAAAATAAGTTAATTTAGACCTTTGCAATAAATCAAGAATATAAAAAAAAGAACAAAAAAAAACAATATGAATATGACATTATATCACATCATTTCAGTCAACATTGAATTGTGGTCAAAACAAAAACATTGAAAATAATAAATTAGTCCAGGATTTTTTAATAAATCAAAAATAAATATGTAGGCGCTATAAAGAAAACAGAAATAGATAAGTTGCACGCATGCCATTTAAGGTTTTTATTATGTTCTGTACTCAGAGAGTTAGCGTAAATGCCCCCATACAACATGAACAGAAGCAAATCTAAAATCGATTTTGTTAATTATTAAATCTAACATTAAAATGAGAATAAAAAATAATGATTGAGTCCTGGACTATGAAATTAACATAAAAACTATGTACGTTTTAGGTAAAACATAGAAAGCTAAGTTGAGAACGGAGTTCAATTTTTCTTATTACGTTTCAAGTAGGAATCAGCATAGTGGCCTCCAATTCCTTGTGAATGCTGTCCAATATACATACCCTCAGGACTAAGTTCAGGAGATGGAGGAATACCTCTTTTTTGGCCCCGAGCTGTTTCATGTTGATTTGACAGCGATGATGTGGATGAAGTAGGTGTCCAGATATTAGGAGCTAAAGGAGAATACATAGATTGTGGAGATGGAGTAGAAGCAATGCTCTGCATAGAGGACCATGTGGATGATGGCGAGTAACTCACAGACGATTTTTCAGGTGCGGCAATGGGACTGGCTAGATACGAATCAGTTGTTGAAGACTGAGTATTTTTTGGCCACTGTTGGTCCAAGTTAAGAGATAATGACGAACCAAATGGATAAGTAGGTGTAGTTGGAGTTGGTGTTGCTGGAGGTGTAGTAGTATTAACACCTCCATAGATATTAATAACAACATTTTGTTGTTGACTTATATTATGCTGACCAATATTATTATGCTGTTGTTGTTGATGAACTAACTGTTGATTAATTTGTTGTTGATTCATCTGTTGTTGAGCTATATGCTGTTGAGCTATTTGTTGTTGGGCTATTTGTTGAGCTAATTGTTGGCCAATACTTTGCAAATTTTGGTTTTGATAAACTTTTTGTACAGCATCAATTTGATTCAAAGTACTATTATTATTTGTAGTTTGTTGTACGGTATCAACAAATGTGGGATTAAGGTTGGCAGTCAAACCTCCAAATCCATTAGCCTTTTGTGTTCCAGCCAAAATCTGAGCGGTTATTAGTTCTCTATAATAATTAGCCAGTAGTGGGTTGGCTAAATCTGCATCAAATAATCCAGAATTTAAATGTGGGGGAACTTCTCCAACAGGTGGGCTAGGTAATAACCTTGAACCATAAGTCTAAAATAACAAAATAAAAAACATGATATAAAAGTTGGCAAATAAACTTATTATTTAAAATATAAAATAAATTTACTTCTGGAGTGGCACCCATGTAAGATAAACTTGTTGGAGAATGCAACATAGTCGGTGGAGCTTTGCCGTTTATTAAATGTGATCTCAGTGTAGCTAAAAATATTTGTAATAAAAATCAGTTATAATACAATTAAGTTAATAAAATAATTAAGCATCTTAATTAACTTACAATCGTTAAAATCTTGCAGTTCCGACCCCATTTGAGAGGCTTTAATTTGATTAAAAATAATATTTTGAAGATTTTGTGCAACTAAAATTAAAAAAATTAAAAATCATTAAACTCAACTTTAAATTAATATTGTACTACTGTCTATTAGATGCTTACAGATTGGATTCTGTTTGGAAAGGTTTTGCAACGATTGCTCAATGACTTCTTGAGGAGGGTCTGGCAAGAGTCCACCACATTTAGATTTGCTCTGAGTAAAAAAATTATTTTTTAATTAAAATTGAATAAAAGTAAATATTAGATTGTTTCACACCATTACCGGTTCGTTCAAAAGTTTCAAAAACAAATTTATAGCTCTGACTCCAGGTATATAGTACGTAATACGAATATTATGGCCTCTCAATGTATGTCCGTTCAACTCCGATTGCGCTCGTTCTGCATCTTCGGCTGTGTTATATTCCACTAGACCCCAGTCCAACGGACATCCATTTTTAAGAGCAATCTAAACAATAAATTTATTCGATTTAGCATCGATTAAACAACAATAACATAATGTACACTGTACAGTAGCTAAACTATTCAACCATCATGATTGTTTATTGTGTATAGATACTGACCTGGCAATATGGCGGATTTACGACTTTGGCGAAAACTTTACGGAATTCGCTCATGTCTCTGAATGACTTAGGCAAGTTGTCCACATACAGGCATTTGGAGTGAAGTGACTCGTACGTGATATGACTGCCATCCAACCAATCACAAACCAGTGTCTGGTCATCAATCCCTTTACCATCCAGACCACATTTGGCCGTAATAGCGCACTCTTTGTTCAAATACTCGACGAATCCATATCCCTTGCTCTCACCGGTTTTCTCGCTGATTATCAGAAACGTTTTGCGCACCTCGCCGTACATTTGCACCAACCGGGTGAACTGGTCCTCCGTGTAGCTGTACGGCAACCTGGCCACGCACAAGAGCATTTCAGTGGGAGTCGGGGACACTGGTATGCGCTGTCCTCTCAACACGAACTGTTTGTGGAAATCCCATTCTTCCATCCTTAGCTCCGGGTCCTCCAGCGTCACTCGAGCCATGCTGCTACCGGATGTCGTGCTGATGTGAATGCTTTCAACAGGAAATTCGATTAAAAGTTTTCTGATTTCCTGTAACAAAGAAAAAAATCTTAATTTTGTTCAATACTTTTTTCATAAACGGGTTATGATTACTATAGGTAAGCGGGAAGTAACAAAATAGTAGAAAATATCGATCGGGGTGATACGATTCGCGGACCTGCCATTAATATAAAAAGAAGGCATATATTATAAAAACACATGTTTATTCTAAACATTTAAGTTTTGCCATGAACGTATATTATAATTATATGTCAAGCCCAAACACACTTCAACACTTTCGGGCGGCTGGATAAATCTAAATTCAGTAACTTTAAATTTGTATCTATTTTATATTTTTATTCAAGTCAATATAAATTGGAAATGCGGTCCATAAAGAGTGAAAGACCAGATGCTTAACTCATATACCACTATAGTTCTAACTGAATGATTTTCAAATTAGCTTATTCTATAGCTAACCTTACATTTAATTCATCGATTATTGTTCGAATTTGGTTGTTGCGGTAGTGGCTACCTACTATATCGACCGGAATAAAATGTACGACCTTCAACTCAAAAAACGTATAAGGGGGCAAGAGGCATATACATTTTATCGACACTGTTTCACGAGTACTTATATCTAACATCAATTATTTCTAGTTGTGATCAGTTTTTATTCTCTATAGGCTTAATTTTTGAGATAGAAATAATAAATTATTATAGCGACACGAGACTCAGTAGATAATTAACATTTTTTAAATAAAATTACTGTGATGAATTATTAGAAAAAAAAATACAGATTTTTTATGCCATGTTCATAGTTATTATTTCTACTAGTTGAACAAAACATGTATAGTAATCGAAACGGTGGAGTCCAATATTAAGCCATATAAATATTGCAAAAAAAACAAGAAGCCCGTCTAACAGTAGTCAAATTAAACGGTATTTGAAATGTTTAATCGATTTTTGGCTAAAATTAAAATCTCAACAAATGTATTATGTAAAAAAAAATTTAAGTATCGAACACGTGAATAGGTTAACTGCACTTCCGGTGATTATAATGGTTCACTTATTTTTTATTCAGCACGGTGAACATTGCATGGGACCATTTTACCCTAACTCATTGATTCGTCTAGCATAGATACCATGTTATACAATTTTAACCGAAATAATTTTTCTACACGATTTAAAAAATCAACCATATTCGTAATAATTGCATGTGCCTACCTCCTAATAGATTTTTAAAAATATTTATAATAATTAAAACAGTTGGGAAAGCATGACATAAATCTGCAAGAACGTTCATAAAAAAAATTAATGGTTTCATCATAATTTACGTTACTCTATTTTTTGTTGTTCAATAATAGTTTTGTTTTTTATTGTTATTATGCCTTATGTCCAAATATTATTTAATGCACGTGTGTTGTATTGACAATTACTAATTTGTCCAAAGACAATTAGAACAATTCAATATAAGTATGTGATACAAATATAAATACATTAATATTACTGTAATACGTGTACATACTCATATGCCTATATATAATCTCCATTTATTGTTATTGGTAATTACTGTTAAGCTTGCCAGTCAATGGCGCAAATAAGGGGTGAGAATTATTTATTAAAATAAATATTGGGTGGGGAGTGGTAGACCCCCCCACCCAAAATCAAGTCCTTATTCAGAGAGGGGAATGGGGCTATGCTCTATGCATTTTTTTTAGTCACTATTATGGGGCTCTAAACCCTCAAAAAAAATGTTAAGTCTGTGTTGCCACATTAGTCATTCACAAACAGCTTGATATGATTTTGTTGCATCAATAAAAGCAATAAGGTAAAAAAAATATCTCGGGATATAAGAAAATCATAATTATTATTGTTATTATTGGACGAATAAATTATATTAGGTTTATAATATACTTAAAGGTTTTACAATTAAACCACATATATAGACTATAATGGAAATAGATGAAATTTAGTGGCAAGTCAATAACACGCCAATGAAAAAAGTACCTACCTAATAGACTTTTCTCGTGATTTTAATGTCTCGTTAACAGAATATTAAAATTACAACTGAACCCACAATTTGTAAGAGCCTATTATTTAGAATGAATACCAGAATGGCATTGTGTTCATAAATTAAATTGAATGAACATAATAATACAGGTATTCTCAAATATATATTAATTACAAACCGAAAGGACTATTTTTACGTTTAAAATTATTAGAACAGATGTTTTTAATGACAGTGGCGTAACTAGGGGGATTTGGGTGTTCCCCCCTAATAAATCTATTATTTATGTACGAAAGCTGTACAACTTGTTTAATATACACTTTACACCCCCCTAATTTCATAATCAACACTACGCCACTGGCTAATGGTGTCAATTAATTTCCGGTTGTTTTAAGTCTTTTAAGAACAAATCTTCAATTAAGAAGTTATTAGTTATTACTAATTATAGGTATCTATGAAGGTAGTTTTTGGTGTATTTGGATGAAGCATCGTTAAATTTTTCAAAAAACGATGAACAGATAGAAAAAAAAACTAACGATAATTAAAGCGACAGCGGCTGTGCTCCTGAAAATCGTGCCAAATCGTAAAAACGTATGAAAATGGATTTATATTGTGGTCGGATATACAGAAAAGTCGAAATGTCGAATACAAGTATTTAAGAAGAACTCTAACCCAAGTGACAACCCATATTATAATTAAACATGAAAAATGGTGCTGTGTAAACGAAAATCCGCTTGCCCAACCGAAAACCGTTTCAATAGGGTCATCGTTTATATTAATATGTTTTTAAAAACTTAAAAGCATACCCTTCAAAAAAAAATAATACGTAACACGATCCGAGTAAACTCAATGTTCTTTTTTTACTACATACATCACACCGTGTAGTCAAATATGTGTGTAAACACGGTTAAACAACAATACTCGGCCATGTGTGGAAGTAATTTTTTACAAATACACTACACGTGTTATTCCATTTCCCAACGTACTATAATACCGTGCCTAATATTATTGTTATGTAACCAAAACATAAATAAACAAATATCTTACTTATTCAATAATATCGAAAGTTTTTAACAATTTTGAACTCTATCCAAGTACAGATATTTACAATTGTATATTTTTGAATTTTCGTCAGTCACCTTTACAAGTTAAGTTTTTAAGCTAATGACAACAATTTTTTTTTGCATGTCAATGAGGAACTAAATTTTATTAAGTTTTCAAAATCTAACAAAAGTGTATCAAAAAAATATTTCATAATATAATATATTTGATAAAAAATAAATGTTGTCGACTACGGACCTACGCCGTTTTTCGGTTGACAAATATCAATTTGAACCCTTTTTAAAGCAAGTTTTTCTTGTTCATAATCTTGTCAGACATTTTAACAAAAAAATGACTTGTGTACCTAATATCTATAGATTAATAATTAACGATTCAATTGAGAACAATTTTTTTTACTATTACCTATTTTTTTTTTGCATATTTTCAAGGTTGTTACTGCAAATAATATGCCAATATTGTGATACTTGTAACTACATACAAATCCATCCTCTACAGTCTACACAACTATAGTCGATGTGGCATTCAAAGAATATAAATATTACCATGTGTATAAACTGTATTTGAAATTTTTATATTCATAATTTTTAAGTACGCAAACATTTTATAAAACGTGAGCAAGATGAACGATTTTTTTTGATAAATATATTTATGATCTTTTATTTTAGAAGTTTAAAAATGATCAATTTATACCATAATAAGAATTCATACAAAGTATGTACCGACAAACTATTATTAAAGATATAATATTTTAAACGATCTTAAGAAGGTACCTCCGAAGAGTTAACTCTAAGCAGCAAAATAAGGCATTATCTGTATACAATTTATGAACACCATACATCATATACATTATTATTGTTATTATTACGTAAAAGCACATAGTCATAATAAAACATTAAAATTTTTATGGTTGGCAACGCGCATTATGGGCCATTGAAGTATTAAATAATTTATTTCGTACAGTCGTCATAATATGTATTTAATTGGTTTTTGTTTTGTTATTATTATAGAATCTTTAAGCCGAAAACACTGAACACACTTCTCGTGGTGTTCAATCACGTTATAGTCCGTAAAGTATTATGATATTCCGTACCGAATCACAAAACAGTTTTAAAAAAAAGAAAAAGAAGTGGAACAGATGGCTGGATTCCAATAATTATAATACATGCCATTTTTTTCTTCATTTTTTCCCTTTAAAAAAAAAGAAACGTCTACGATATAATAATATATATCATTTTTTTTTCATTTACTAACAGACCATACAGTATACCATATATACCTACTATTATAGTAGTGGTGAAGGAACTCGGCAGCGACTAAAGATATATTGTATATTATACAGGGTGGACCATCAAGCACGCTCATGTAATTAGTTACACTTAATGACTAATGATCAATAACCTTATTTTAAAATGCTTGGATTTTTTACAACATTTACAAAAAAAAGTGTCCTATTATCTGTAGAAGTGGCAATCACTTATTTTTTTCGAACGAGAATCAAATTTTTCAGTATAGGCCCGTTTCACATGGACGCTTATCATACGCCACGTACCGTACGCGAGCGTTTTCATTTACCTTGCACCACCGCGCGCCGGTAAGGGCGATTGAACTTAATCAATGTAAATTAAAAACGCGCGAGTACGATACGCGTCCATGTGAAACGGGGTCTTAATTGTTATGCAGACGATTTTCTTGAAAAATGCATGTACCCAGACTGAAATTCAAACCATCAGTTGTAAGTATTTTAAGTTTTAACTTTACGAACCAAGGATGATAAAAAAGTACATGCTAATAGGATTGAAAAAATTTGAAGGCTACGACAATTTCAAAATTATAGAAATCAATCCATGTTATATTATTATCAATTTGACCGATTCTGTTATACTTATAATAAATACATTAAAATAACTCAGCAATTACAAGTACAAATTTTGATTTAGATATATTGACAAATTCAACAAAAAAACACCGGTTTATTAATTTACAGTAAAAAAAGGTTTGTGGTGCACAGGATTAAGACTTTCCTCTTAAATTATGTAAAAATCCTGGTATTTGAAGCCACTAAGTTAGTATACCAGTAAAATTCCAAAAATCAAAATCAAAATTTGAATACATACACAGTTAAGAAAATAATTGTTGAGGGGGGCGGGCGATAATGATTGGTGATCACTGATCACCCTGTAACTATAGTTTAATAACTGTTGTAGACCGTCGTCGTCACATCACAATTATTTTTCGACGGGCATAATAAACATGAAGTATAGTCCTGCTGGCACGGGCACGATTGTAACGATGTGATGTCATCTCAGACGACGATAATCGCACTACACGTATTTTAAACGATGATGGGTTATGATATAGGTAATCGCGAGAAAAACACACAGCAGCAGCGTTTCATAATATTGGCCGTGTTCGTATAAATAAATAAAGAATTTTCTCGGTCGCAGAAACTATATAATTCTACAGAACTACACAGATGGCACACTCGCTATTTTCGTTTATCTGCTGCGAGCAGCGGAAACCGACCGCCGAAAGTATATTAACGGTGTACCGAGTGAGTGGAAATTCTAATAAATTATCTTAGTGGAGAGCGATGCAGAATATTACGCCGCCTAAAACACAATGAATTATAATATTATAGAATATAGATTATAGTATTGGCGATGTCCGAAAATAATTCGAATTCGAATCACGAACTAAATTCAAGAGGGCAACCACACTCAGCGCTGTATGTGATGATAATAATAATAATTCACCAAGACAATTCTATCAAATAAATTTCTTTTGGACAGTTTTCGTGATAAAAGTCGGATTTAGGGCCTACGCCAATTTTCCGTCGACATCCCCCTGCCCGAAAAAGAAGGAAAAAGTAATTCAACTCATCTGAGAACTTCCATTTATGTCTAAGATACATCTAATATTAACAGTTTTTAAATCAAAATTAAAATTTCCACTGAAATTAATTCCATTAAATGTGCTCAAATCGTCGTTGTGTATAATTTTATAACATATTGATTAAGAATAAAACAACTTTTCATTGGAGTTTTTACGTTAATAAATCATCATAATTAAAAAAACAAGTACAAAATATTAAAAATGTGGAAGGTTTGTTGAAAAAAATCATCGACGTGAGTGGTAACAATTGCAAGGTGGCTATGTATATTGCATATTATTATATATTGTATGCACGGTGAATAGTGATGATAAAACAGTTTTGCAACTTAGGTACATAAAAAACTCTATCAACCATATTTTCCCTCTATAAACATTTCACAATAATATGGAATCTAAACATTATTTTTCCAAACAGCTTTAACATACCAGCTCGTACACACAGATAAAAATAGTACGGACCAATCATTTTTCAGGATACAAAATAAACAGGAGAATACATTAAAACTTGAATTTGAAGTACGTGGCTTACTTTGACGGTCAAATTATTTGTTAAAACGTAATTTTTATCAATAAATAATATTTCAAAAATCTACCCTTTAAAAAAACCATTGTGTCTACTATTTTTACGTTTGTGCAATAACTTTTCTTTCCTTCAATGATTTTTCTAATGAGTTTTTCTATTAATTATTATAGTTAAACCATTAACTCTTTTTTCGCACTTTTTATTACGACAACTAACAATAGACGACAGTCGACAAGCACAGATAATACTTTGCAACAACTACAATTTACTACTAATACTGTGCACTATCTACCTACCCATCTTTTTACTAAAAAGCTTTTAAAAAGTTAATATTAAATAATACAACGTTATGATTTTAATTTATAAATTATCTTTTTAAGTGTTCTAGGTAATTGAAAATATTTTGAACTGTTTATAAAAAATAACTTATAATTAATTATTGAAATATCCAATTTGTTTATGGATGGTTAAATATTGTTGCCCCTGAAGAAAATCCTGTCGTGATACATCAACGCATAGTAAAATAATAACCGCAACCAGTGAGTTTGTCTTTGCGTGTTTGCTGAATTTCTAAAATGCCCTCCCTATTATGGCCACGTATGAACATTTTAAATATTATACAGGCAGTGAGTATTTATATGAAATTCTAGCATATGAGCCGCTGGACCATTATTAGACATACAAATGCAAACTAGTTCAGAAAACATCGGGCAGTGTGTCTACGGAAATAATTTGATTTAAAAACGATTATTTACAATAGAATAATTCCAACACATCGTATATAGAGCTGCGGTTTTCGGGTTACAACCATAATTTTTCTATACGAGGTTTCGTCTCCTGAAACCGCAACTAAAATAACTAAAAACAGTGGCGCGACTAGCGGGAAATTTGCAGGGTAAGTGAATCTTTCGGGCTTAGGAGATAACGGAGGCCAACGTCGTAATAGGAAAATTAATATCTAATTCATAATGTCAAAAAATATAGTACTATAAAATCTATAATAAACATAGATGACAAATTTCGTTCTATAGTCTATGTTTGTTTGCTATTCATATATTAATAAGTGTCATCGACGAAATTAATTCTTACGATAAGCAATAAGTATAAGATGTTGGTTTTATAAAAGTAAACTATTTAGTTTGTTAATTTTGAATACATTTAAAAATCATTAAGATTAATATCGGTGAAATAAATTAAATAAACCATTAAAGGTTAAGTTACATGAGCCTATCAAAGAAAAACTCCAAGTTTCATAAAACAATTTATAGTTTAAAATATAGAGCTCCCAGTCCCAGTAGACTAACTTGTGCCACTGACTTAACAACTACATATATTTTGTATAAGCTAGCAGTATCTATATTCAATATAATATAATATGTCATGTGTAAATAGTATATACACCACAATTTGATCGTATATTAATGTAAATCATGTATAATCCGTTAACCATAACAGTTAACAGTTACGATGAGAAGGTATATTATATTATACAATCGTAATTAATATTGCTGGTGAGCGTTGCGAGTGTCATCCGTTGTACGACACCTTTTATTGACAAAAAATGAACAGTCAACATTTTTTTTTAGTGAAAACTACGTGTTTATAATATTTAGTGTACTTTTTGTCAAAACGAAAAACGGGCAGTAGATACCTTTCATACCAAACGCACAAAAGTCAACACACAGCATGAATACTACCTACTCTGTGAAACTAATGAACTAATGTGGTTCGTACACATGTGGTGCGTAGTACAGAGCGTTTATGAATACGATTTTTCTTATAGAGCACATACATACAAGGCCAAAGAAACGTATATTATAATTATTTCGTCGATGGGACGCGTTTGTGAAGAGTCAATTGATTGATAATAATAACAAATCTATGTCAACGAGACGACGCACGTGCTGCTTTTTATGTCGGCGAAGCAAAATAATACAGTGATTCATTCATGATATATTTAATTGGTTATTTTTTTTATGTACAACCCAACAGACAAACTCGTTTCACATTACTTTTGCTAATGAAATGCTGTATCCGTTGATTGTGTGACAAAATAATAACAGTCATCGATACATTATACTTTTCTATCCTATACAAACAACAAAATGTCGAACTTTCGAAACTTTTTGTACGACCCGGAGAAGAATTTACCAACCAAATCGACGGGACAATCTACTAAATAGTGTATGTGGATCTCGTGCGGCTTGGTTAGGTTATAATTGTTAAAAAATAGATGTTAACGTAAAATAGTGTAAAAATTAGAATCACGCGAAAAATAAATAAATCTATTTGTATTATTCTAAGAAGCCATATAACAATATGCCTGTATCATCATTAAGTAGGTAATAGAAAAAAAGTTTAGAAAAAAAACCGCATAAAATCGAGTATAATAATAGTATATATAGGTTTATATATATATTTAAATATACATTTCGACTTCTAATTATAAACCGAGCAGTTTAAAATGTTCAATTAAATTATGTACCAGTTTATAGCTTCATAAAAAACTACACGATTAATGTTGTTTTAGTTTTGCACGTCGAGTAAACGTAACTAGCTAACATACATCATCTAATCGATATAATGGTTTTGCGTAGTTTTTTATTTTTTTGCTATAGACCATAAACCATGATATTTGCATATTTAAATCGTCGATAGTACGGTAATAATCTCAAATAATACAATACCTACAAGATATTATATTAATATGCTTATATAGTTATATACATAATATATCAATTTTTATCAGGCATGGAAACCAAGACGATAATTTACAAATGATAAAACTTGGGAAACCAAGAACGTGTTAATTACGTAGACCGAAATTCCTCAAGATAAAATTAAATCCAAACAATTGATAACAATTACAGTGTCCAATCTAAATGTATAAGTCAGTGCACTCGAAAAATGTGCGAAGAAATAAAATAATAAACACGTCTAATAAAATGTCTATACTAACATGGTTATTGGTTATTGATCAAATCTAGAGAAAAAACCTCTTACCAACAAACACTAAACATGATTGTGCTCTAAATATTCCGAATTTCCAATCGTTCTATGAATAATAAGAGTTATTGATATTATTTATTAATCAATAATTATGTAACACACCATAATACGTATCTATATCAATATAATATACTGCCATGCAAGTTATTCATTTTTGTACTTTTATATTATTATATTATTTAATAACAATAGGTACCTAAACATTGTTTTTCATTACCTAATAATATGAAGTATTAATAAAAATTGAAAATTGTAAAATGAACAGTAGACAATATGATATATTAAAAATATAGTACCCACCTAAGTTGAAAACAGTATAATTATATATCTTTTACTTATATGCATTATGCACCGAATTTATTATACTAATTACTATATGTGTGCAGGTATTTTAATAATTAATTTTAAAGAAAAAATGATATCTAGTGACTAGTATAATATAACATTCAAAACAAGTAATAACAAATAAAAAATAATTAACTAATTAAAGGTAATTTTTCAGGGCTTTTTTCCGTATTTTTATTTTGGGACTTAATTTCCGAACAGGTCAAACCTATTGATCAAATGCTCTCAATTTTTTTTTAGTTGAAATTCATTTATTTATTTTTATTGAGTTAAAATATTTAATGGTGTAAAATTATTTGTTCGTATGTTTTTTCAACGAGATACAACGCTACCAAGTGATGGACAATAATAATAATTTTATCACACAATTAAAAAATAAATAAACGTTTTTGTTGTGTTTGAGTGCAATGGAAAAAATGTTACGCCACAGTATTAAATTCGAATAAGTACAGAATAAAATATGCGGAGAAAAAAGAGCTAAGATTTTAAGATGCATTGACCGTTTTACGAACCATACGACATCTATCTATGTATATGTATAGCCAAAAAAAAAATATATTGTCCAGACCGACTTTAAACGAATTTCGGAAAAAAATATATAATAATAAAAAAGAATTCCGTCAGTGTTTCAATACTGTCAATAGAATATTATGTCCTTACAACGAAGAATCGTTCGTATAACGTACCGTGTAAATAAATGTTTGAAAAATAACGAAAAAATTCAACTGCAGGCACAACCGACGAGAGCGTTAACTCGCCCAAGGACAAGAACATGGAACACCGTGCAAGAACGAGAAAGAGAGAGAGATAATGTTAGGAGGGAGAGAGAAGGAATCTTCACGACAACAAGTCCCTAAAGAACGGTACTTTTGTAAGACATACACACACACACACACACACACACACATAATTTTTAATTCTAACGGTTCTTCGGCGTCAGTATATTATTTATCATGCGTGTATAAATGTATAATATAATAATATATAATACACTTTACAGGTTAGGTATATACTGTAGAAACATAAAATTGGTATATACTATTATACGCTACTAACATTAGGATACGTGATTTAATATTACATATATTATCGTGTACGAGTGACGACGATAAGACGCATGCTAAAGAATGTCGGGTTTTAATAAAAAAAAAAAAACTATGAGGATGACGATAGAGCTGATGTGTCAAATCGATAAATTGTGAATTGGGATGTTATTAAGGTGAATTAACGGTACCTATTTGGTCGGATTAAAATAATAGTAAAAAAACGTGTTCAAGGATAAACTATATTGTGCTTTCTGCAAGGCTGACGACCGTTGTGGATCATCTGGTGGGACGAGAAAAAGATAGGATAATATTGATTTATATTATCTATACGCCAGTCCATCGCCACATTATTATTATTATAACGACAAGTGTCGCAAAACGTAAATCGTAATATTTAAAAATATTTAGAACGCACGTGTGAAACACACCCCTGATAGTGCATTTTGTTTAAAACTAAACATGATACTATTATTATGTCAAGCCGTGATAATATTATTATAAATTCTAATGTTTTGCAACACCTTACTTGGTCGTTTTCTGTATCTTTATCGTATTCCTTATCTCAAATACACGAGCAGAATTCCAGGACACGACGTTGACAATTTTTTTCCTATACTTCCATAATAATATTATCTACGAATTTTTATTTTTTTTTTACATTTTAATAATATAAAATATGGCATAAATGATGTATGGTGAGACAATAATTACATAACATCTTAGTCATCTTACATTGCCGCAATTTGATACTTTTCGAAACGATTGTGATATACATTTAAAAAAATACGTTTGTATTGGCGGAAAATAAATAAAAAATAATTCGTTTTGTAAATGCTATTTACATATTGAAATAAAATGCAACAACCTAACAGACAGTACAAATGATTTTAATATAGAATATAATATTATTAAACTTATATATTTTCACTTGGTATATTATTAATGAAATTAAATGTACTTAGTACCTACCTACATAGTTTTTCATCACGGTCCGATTTATCAAGAACAAAAAAAAGCTTAATTTCATTAAAAGCATAAACAATATTATCAGTACTTATTTAAGCAAAGAAAGAATATTGTTAATTAGAGTGTACGAGCCGTTTAGTTTTCTCTTTTATTAAAAAAAATGTAGATAATGAAAAAGATGAAAACTACGACGCTGTGAGAAATACGAATAAGACACACGTTCTACTTACTCAGTGTTAAATAATAATGGTAGCACGATGAGAACCGATCGGGTGGTTTAAACGCACCGAAAACAAATAATAACATTGAATTATTATTACAAAACTTTTCACAGTAGTGAAAATGTAACAGTTCTGTAGACGTGTCATGCATAACCTGGTGGTGTTAAGTTTATTTACTTTATACTGTCGTAGTAACGAATGTAAGTCAATCCAATACGATTAGACCTGGTCAATAAATCAGGAAATTGAGCCATAATTTTGCACATCCAGAACAAGACGTGTACAGACTTTCAAAATGTACAGTTTTAAAAAGATCACTTTGAAGTCTAGAACGAAGATATGATTAAAAGTTTATATACTAACGTATTTTTAATTAAAAACGTAAATACTTAGAAGCATGCTTTACCAAATTACATTTTCAAATATTAAAAAATATTTTAGAAATATGTAGACTTTTAGATTATGAAGTAAACGCATCCTGCCTTATTTTAAGATGTGGCTGTATCGCCTACACATATTGTCTTCTAGAACGCAATGTGACAGTTATTGAATATTATTCTGAAATATCATGATGAAATGCATAACTCTAAACTTTGCTGATTTGCATTCAACACCAGATTACAAAAAAAATTATATTCAACGAAGAACGCCAAAGGTCGAAATAAGGCAAACATGTTTTTTGACTTCTATATAATTCGTTTGGTATTTTATAAAAGTAATACTAGTGTATTACCATATAGTACCTAAGTAAATGGCTGTATTTTGCTTTGTAAATTTAAACCAAAATTTAAAAATGTTATCCCAAGTGCAGGAAATATATCAAAACGTGTATATTATGTTGTAACCTTTTCTGTAGGTGTACGACTCGTCATTGAACCTTATTCAAAAACGATGAAGAAATTAGTACACAATAATATTTTGAGACTATGATGAGTGGAAGAAACCGAAGGTCAGGCACTGTCCGACGTGGTTGGCCTGCAAGAAAGAATCAGGTTCGAGCGACAAAACGCGATTTACCAGTCTGCCGTCACACAGTAATAGGGTTTAGGGATTGTGTCCAGAAACCAAGATTCCTGAACACATGCAGCGCCTTTCGTAAATTTCTCAATGTAGGTAATAAATTATACACCATCGTATAATATTTAAATAAAATGTATAATACCATAAGACTTGTCATTATTTTCATATTCTCGTATTATTCCAATCCCTGCTCGGGCGGACGGTGTACGTGCCTATACTTGTTCGTGACCACCCCCGGACGAACAGTACGACGGTTTATATTGTATATTATATCATATACTTATATTATACAGTAAAATATAGTACATGTCAGTGTTACTACCACTTCGTTATGTATATATAATAAATACAAAGTAATATATTACCTATTATGTACAAGTACGTTATTGTTATGTTTACGGTAGGAATACGGATTATTGTTCGGTCGAAATTCGGACGGTTTTTTTTCTGATGTTATTTCAATCGAATGTTACACGTCTGTGTAATACGCGCGAAAACATGTTCACATTCGATATTGTTCGTATAACATGAATTTTCAGCTCGGGTAACGATATTCGAGCGTTTAGCACGTACGGACCATGACCGAAAATAAATGAGCGGTGATTCGACACAAGATGTGTTATAAATAATTTTATTTCCGAATTTGCACGAATTTATTTTAATTTATCCGTAAATCGTTCGAATCACAAATTGAACAATTAAAACGAATTGTGAAAAAAACTCATGATGTTGTAATTAAGTGATAGAGTCGATTTATAATAGAGTAAAGTCGACATTGCAATAAAGTTAAAGACAATTAGGGAAATTGGGTTTTTTTTATCGAAACAACAAGTAATAGATAAACGTAATACAACTATGTAGGTATCTTAAAATTAAAAATAAATTAAGCTAGATACTTTTTTAAGAATAGTCAATAAAATAGAATGTGTATTTCTGTTAAGTATACTCTTGGCAAAACCATTGTTCAACAACAAAAATTCATTTAGATCAATTTAATACTTGTATTTTTTAACTTTTCAATTTGTATATCTTATATTTAATTAATCATAAAAATAGAGATTATAACTGCAAGTTGACAAATTACGTCAGAATAAATTGTTATTTGTACGTGGTTAAACATACTAATTAATATTTCATTTATAAAACAGTATATTAATATAATATCATATTATAATGCAGAACATGGTTCTATATAATATAATATATACTATTATGTCACTCGCATGAGTTTTCATGTCTGTGGAATTATTACCCAACTACCGATCAAATGTACCTATTTAATATCGATCACGGTAAGTAGATACTAGATCGACACTTAATAATAATTAATAAAAATGACTCGTCATAATACCAAAAAACAGTGTTAAATAAGTATAAGCCACAACAAACAAATTGACATAGAGTTAAAATTTTATTTTTCTCATTTCTCATTTCAAATAATAAATTGTATATTTATATTTTATATTTTTTTAATGTAAATTATTATTGTTTAAAATTAAAGGTAGGAATCGTTATGTTAATTGACGGGATTAAAATGTTTAGAGAATAATATTGTCATAATCATAACCAATAAGTTTTCCGAATTCTTCGGTTTCGAAAATACGACTCTCAAGCATTATATAATGAAACATTATACATTGTAGTTATAAACTTATAAATTATATTCAATAAGACTGCAATTATGTTCGGGGTCATAAATTGGCTACATCGAAATATTATAGTTTAATAGCATTCCAATGAACAATTAAATATTGACGAGTAACGACATCGTCAAAGCAATCAACAAACGTTATAATAATAATATTAATACACAGTCAAGTGCGTGTTTAAATTAATCATTAACTAAGCAAACACATTATACCAATCAGGAGCAGCCCTAAATAATATAATAGTATTAATACAATTTTGTATTACGGGCAGGTAATTTATAAGTGACTAGTGAGTATTGCACCCACTGCTTATATTGTTCTCTTACCTATTTGGGTGGCAAATGTGCGCAAACCCACTTGATCAATCAAAATGTATTATTAATTGTCATTATCGCAGTTACGGGACAGTAATTAAGAAATTTACTATTTTCAGTTTTCGTTGACCGGGTTATACATGTTAACAGGTCGGTTTTCTTCTGCAGTACCTACCGTTCGATTGATTTAATAATATAATATTATGTTGTATAGGTACAACATACCTGGTATATATTATAATATGGTATAATGGTAAATAGGTATATAATATTATTATGTATTATGTAGCCCAAACCACACGCATAAACGGCAAAACCGTTATTTGGCGACCGCCGTCGAAGTAGACATTCGCTCTGGGTCAACCGGCCGGCCGTGCGTTGTACGCCTATGGTACGACGATGAACCGATTCCTCGAACGATTTCTTTAACAGATATATAATAATAATAACAATAACAACAGTAATAATAGTAATATAACATCATATTATTATTACACTGTGCAGCCCGGTGAACGAACCAACGGTACACGAACGTTGATGATATTCCGATGTTGATTTATATATTTGATATAATATATTATCGTGCGGGCACATACTAATAATAATGACAATAATATAATAATTGAACGAATATGACATATTATGGTTAGTAATAATATGTCATTTAGACGCGTTCTCTAGACCGTGATTATTTAAAACATGTTTTTTTCAAGACAAGTACGCACGGTCGCAGCCGAAACGCCATTAGCTAGCTGCGACGACGTGCACGTCGTCGACCGACCGACCAAAAAAAGAAAATATGATGGTAACTATTTTTTTTTTTAAAACCGTACAAAAATACGAGACACAATGGACGGACGGACATTATTATTGTATTATTATTATATCGCCGAAATCCGATCGAACGCGAGGCCAACAAACCGCGAACGCGTTAGAAGTGTAAGAGCAGAGTCTTACTACACATACCAACCAGAATGTACTCCCAAGTGGTTTGGCAGGACGATGCGTGAAAAAAACCAATACTAGAAACGACTTACGAACTCGTACGTGTGTTTCGGCGTCGCAATAACGGGAATTCGGAACTATGTAATATAATTATAAACATTTTAGGTGCCCATAATAAGAATCCGGAAATACAAGACAAAATTTATAACTAAGAACGAGATGCTTATGAAATAAATTATTTCAAAGAAGCTTCTTTAAAAAAAAAAATATTTCTTAAATCATTTAATTGAACCCAGCATAAAATGATCAAATAAAAGTAGAACATGATAATGTTTTTTTTTTGTAAATAAATATTATATTTTATATTATACAGTGGTGAGTACGTTTCCTTTTAAAAATAATATGAAATATTTCTGTTTGGTGACCTCGGATTGAAATGACTAATGAGGTTTTCCGGAAGAGCTAAAGTAACTGAAATACATATATTTAGACGGATTTTAAATCGTTGGCCCATTTTAATGGACTCATTGCAATTATACAACTTGCATTTTTTTAAATGTCAACACCAATTTTTGGGCATTTGGACATTTTAACCATGGCTCTAAACTCAATATTAACTGAATTACAGGGTCTTCCTGTTCATCAGTCTTATTTGGTGAGACAAATAAAAATAATATTTTTTGTTTAAATATTTTATTTTACAAGACACACAATATGATAATGTTCCCTCATTTAAGAATCTCAGAGCATTCGTCGGAACAATTGGATATAATTCTGAAATACAGGACACTTTAGCACAATATACTACTACCAACGGTCAATACGAATTGTTACAACAATATTGAATACCTCCGTATAATAGATATCGACAACTACGAGTTTCTTCATATATTTATAATATAATAGTATAATTTTCTCTGATTTTTGTTTTGCTCGATGTTTACTGCTCATGGATTTGGATTTTAAGTAAATAATAAAACAAAAACTAAGGTAGTAAGGAAGGCTAAGCGGTAGGAAAGAGGTTTTTTGTAGCTTAAGAACTGGTTTTGACTGAAATAATTGAAGAAGTTCCAAAATAGACTATTAAGATGAATGATTGATTGCGTTTTAAGACTATTGAAGTTTAGTTAATTTAAATACAAAATTCCTTGTGACAAGAAAACGTCAAATTCGGGAATTGATTAATCGACTGATATACCAATGACGTATTGAAGTATGAACATATATTGAAAAATTAGCATGGTAACATTGTAAAACTAAAACCAACCACCGTGAAAAACTTACTAAACGTTAACTTATGAAAAAAATACATTCATTACATGGGTTTGTGTATATTATGCACATTGCATGTTATAAAAGCGTAATTCTGTATCTATAGATCTTGTATGTAGATTTGAAATCATATATTATTATCATTTCTTTTAATAGTGTTATGAATTTATAAAATTATAATTGATATAATATCATGAACGTTTAAAGCAATACTAATTTAAAATACATCATAATAATTGTTTTTACAAATAAATACAAGTTCTGACCTGACCGCAACTAAAAGTAAAACTTATTAGTTCTGAATCAGCTAACTATCATCTTATGTAACTACACAGTACCTATGCACACCAAGAAAAAATTTGAAATTAAAATACTACCGGCGTGTAATTTAATATTCTTCTCTACATTTCTTTCGATAAATTTAAAAGAAAAACATAGAACTTGAAACTTTATAAATATTAAGTCAAGAGAAAATGGAGTGTAGTGTCAAGAAATAATTCATTTATAAGTGGAGTTATGTACTTATAAATAAAATGGTGGTAAAATTAATAATATTATAAACGCTTTACGATGTTATAGGAAGTTGTAGTGGGGTGTATAATATACAGCGTGTGTCATATGTGAACCATTTAGTCTCGCCTCCGTTAGTTATGCTCACCATTTTATAGGTCAATTTGTGCCTCGGGGCAAAAGAAGCAAAGAATAATAATATATTTCGGACAACCCGTGGCCTCCGCCACGGCATCGTGGTAGGTCATTGGCGTACATTGACACACGCCGAGTAATTAATACAATATGATAAATACACGCAAACTTTAGTGTACTCTCTATCTCTCTGTGTACAGTACGCATATAGCACCGACAAAAGTCATTTATTTCCTACGAGTCCCATTAACCTAAAAAAAAATCGTTGAATGAATTTAAAACACCCGTATACAATGAAGATATCCGAGAAACAGCACACACTCACAATGGGTTTATAAAAATAAAAGTTGGTGCATTTTTCTGTTTTCATGAACTATATACTGAAAACCGATGGACGCATTAATCGACAATAATAATTTAAAACAAAAAAAGCCGACAGTCGACACGGTTTAATCACAACGCAACGAAACTCACTTCATAGGTAGACACTGAATATTATAATATAATGATAATTGAAGAATTGAACGCTGTAAATTAAGTATAAACCGATATTATACAATTTATCACAGCGTAACACTAGACAAATTCAAACACTATTACTCTAAGAAGTAGAGGGCATCACGGGAAACGAAACAGAGATGTTCGTTTGACCAATAACTTGGATATAAATATAATATAATATTAAAGAAACTAGAAAAGCAATTACTTTGAACTGTATATTATCACTGTAAGAAAACGGTCATAAACAACTACAATAAATAATAACGTATTAATAGAAAAGCTAGTAAACCAAATGGCGATAACGTGCGAGAACCTACAAACGCAACGAGTACATTATTATTATCTAACAATATGACGACGGCGACGTCTTGAAGATATGGGAATCATCGTCGTAGACTATTATTTCAATGAAACATATTTAACCGATCAAACAAATTAGTCGATTGACGATTCGCGTAATATTCCACCGTCCACCCGGTTAGTTTGTGGGAACGAAACATTGCATATTTTTACGTGTCAAACTGGTTTGGCTGATACACCTAGATAACCGGAAGTGCAACGACACCACACACAACAGGAATAAAATGTAATTTTCTTCCAGTCGAACAGGAGAAATAAAAAATACGTATACAGTAAAACCCTTTTTTAAAATAGAGGCATACTTATAACAATAATAGTTTTATCAATCGTAGTGCCGAGGCCGAGCCAAGATTGAATCCAAATACTACCACTCAGTGCCGTAACTAGGATTTTTTTCTGGGGACGACCACAATTTTTTATTGGTATGGCTAGGGTACTACCGACTATTAACAACATAGGGAGTTTAAAATGTATGAAGTATTACCTATTTACACTCTGTATCAATCTTAAACTTCCCTCGTTTTCAGTAGACTTATTGAATTCCTTTCGAATTTAATGTCATTGCCCATAGGAAACATGTTTTTCAATGTTATGTAAAATAGACATCTCTCACTTCATACAGGACATCTAATCCATGTATTTCCCCTAAGCAACGGTCCAGCTCGTATACGGATAATACCTTCAATACGTATCTTGGTATCTGTGTAAACAGCATGGCAAAAGTACCACCTTAAATTTATTTGGGGGGAGCTTTACCCCCCTTAAAGCCTCATCACTAGTCATGCCAATGCATGAGCTGCCAATACCGCCGAACTGGCTCCTCTCTCCCAGACCATCCGAATTCGTTAGGACATTGATGGGTAAAGAAGAGACAAAGACATCTACAATGTCAGAGCGTCGTCGACCGTAACCGCTGAAAACTGCGCGCCGATGTCATATTGCGCCGCATCGCACAATATAGGTACGGCGACGGTTATCTGTACATTTCGTACATAAACGCAGGCCGCGGAAGATCGTGCGCGACCGTCGAGAGGGGAGGGCGGCAGCCTTAACGCAGTAATGGGAGGAGGGGAGGTATTCTTTGCACGGTTGTCCATTGTAACACACACACACACAGTGTAATAACAACAACAACTATTACTATTACTATTTTACTACTATTACTAGTTGCTTACACGCACACGCGCGCGCCGAGTATTAACAACAACCGGCAGTGGCGGACACGCAAGTGTAGTGCCCGTGGTACTGAACTTGGCGGACCGGTGCCATTGACCGGCGACGGTTTCAAGGTTCCACCGCCGCCGTCGTTGTTCTTCGGTCGCCGCCACCGATGCCGATGCCGATGCCGAAGCCGCCGCCGCAGCAGCGAGATGGCTACTACTACAACTACCACCACCACCGCCGCCGATGACTATGACTATAATAATAATAATAATAATAATAACATTATACTATAGTATAACCACCGAGCAAGAGTGTAGTAACCGGCCGCCGTCAACGGACCATAAGAAACGCGTTAAATATAATAATATTATTTTATTCTCTCCGAAAAGAAAAAAAATTATTTAATATTTTTTTTCGACGGTAGCGACCGATCTCCCTCCCGCCTGTCACCCGCCACGGTCGTCGTAGTTTTCCCCGTCAGCGTTTTATACACGGTTGAACCCGCCGCCGATGCGCCTCGAGTAGTATTTCGTTACACCTCGCGCGGTCGCCGGTATAGTCGACGGTCGTGGATGCAACAGGTGTAACGGCAGCGGGGGCGATGCGCGCCTATGTGCGTTGTTGTCATTATTATTGTTACAGTAGGCATAATATTATTAAAATGGTGTGTGTGTGTGTACGATAATAATACCATGATCGGCGGTGGAACGTTACTCGAGCTAAAAAGGGGGAACGGTAGAAGAACACAAAACGCCGATTTTCATGACCTTCGAGGCGGAGACTGCGAATAAAATATCATTACCTAACCTATCATTATGATGACACTGAATATGCACGCATTTTAAAATGTTTGTAACTCAACATGAAAATTTAAAAAAAAAAGGCTTTGTGTGGCACTGAATAATATTTTTTACCCTAATATAAATTCTTCTGAATGTTAATATTACTTTATTATGCGTTAGAAAGACTGTTGTCAAGTGGGTAACAGAATACCTACAGAATTCTTTCTGTACACAGTTAATATTACTTAAAATGTACCTGTTATAGAATTTTTAGATGAGAACTGGTGGAACCGAGAGTTTTTGCATAATATGATGAATAACAAGTTACATAAATTAGAAAAGTTAAATTTTATAAACATTTATTATAACGTCATTATAAAATAAAAATATGAAAAAGTTAATGTACAAATTCAATAAAAAGTAAATTCGATCTAATTGATTTATTAACTATAAAGTGTATAGTGAGAATCCGATAGTTAACAGTGTTGGACAGAGACAACACGTCATGCAGGTACAAACGAAAAACGTCCTTTTAATGACAATTTTTTCTTTTTAAAAATTAATTCACCAATTAAATATTAAACGTTTACGCATCTGCGCGCGCACACACACCAGCCACCGATTATTGGGTTAGCGGAGTATATGATAATAAGATGTATTTTTATTTATTTATGATATGCGTTAGGTACGTCATCGTTTATTTGTACTACGAAGAAAAACCCCGTTACGGCAATGAGATACACGAATATTATAAAAATCGTTTTATATTATTATAATAATATGCACACGTCATATACGAACAAACCATATGATGTTGTCTTACAATAATATAGTTATTATTACGATAGGTAACCTTGTGGAGGCGAGACGCGGCACGGACACGTGGTACACTGATATTGAAAGTTTTGTATGATTTGCATTCGATATTATCATAACGCCGCGGAAATAATGATATTGTTTCTGTAATGCCGACAATTCAACGTGAAAAACTTCACAATTATTTTAAGATCGTCCATGCCTACACTACACACTCACAATTTGTAAAATTGTTATTATAAGCGTACTCGATATTTTATTCGTCAAATGAACCAATTAGAGATCATATACCACCTACACGTCACATGATGATATGGATTTCATATCCGTATACAATCGTCAAGCATGATAATAATTATTGATGTATTTTATTAATTTATTTTTTCGAAAAAAAGAATGTCTAAATACATTTTCGATTAACGAAGCGATTAATATACCTTAACAGGCGCTAAGTTAAATAATTAAGCACATACAATAAACAACTTATTTAACATAATAATTTTAATTTATCTATACATTTTAATTAAGTATATTTTTCTTGCACAAAGCATACTATAATGTAAGATATAACTTATGTTAAACACTTAAACTGTAAAAGAAAACCATATGAATGTCCAAAATTAATTTAATATTAAAATCTTGTTTTACACAAAAAAAATATGGGAACTATCTCAATGTAGTTTAATTAAACACTAAAACTGCATAATAATTAGAATTAATTTCATGTATAATACTTTGAAAAACTAAATACGTGCATAATGTCATCACTAGATATAAATAGCGCAAACTAGGACTATCTTACTGTATTAATAAGTAATAAAAAAAAAAACAATAAAACCAAAAATATACAACGCCTCGTTTACGAAATTATAAATTAGTATTGAGAGTACTTTAATAACATATTCATAAGCTCAGGAGGCCGATATTAATGATTTAGGAAGTTTTCCAACAATAATTTTAAATGATTCCGATTGATAAGTTTCATTCAATAAATAAAGACGAATAAATAATTCTTAAATGACTTATTAGCTTATAGCCTGTTAACAATGATTAGTGTTAAAAAGTATACCTAGTTGTCTTTAGTGACAAAAATATATCCTAACTTGTATTTGAACAGTATTTTTTTCAATTCAATGTTATTTTCCTTATCATTTTTTAAAATTTATTAACTCGCCCAATTTTATATATTTATATTATAATTTGTGTATTATGTTACTTCAAATCTGCATATATATTTGTGTGTGTGTGGAATGGACAGTTATTATTTGGTAACTATAATTATTAATTTACATATAATAAAAAAGTAATTTTAGTCCAAAAACCTTTAAAATAAGAGGAAATAAACACACTATGTATTTTTCCCACACATCCAAGTAATAACAAGTATCAAGTGAAATAATTGTCTATAAGCCCACACGCATTTATGAATATGGGTTATGCGACTCACCAACATCAGAGAAAAAAGTGATAATGAATAGAAAAACTTGTGGGTTCAACTCCTCCTTTTTTGTCTTCTGGAGTAACAATGGATAAGATCAAGCCATTACGATTTAAATAATTGCACTGGGTCGGATAAGAATAAGAACATTTCCTATTAGGCGTCGTATTTTTTCAAGTTAAAAATATGTAATTGGCCTGAGAATTAAACAAAACTAAACCACGCAAACTTAATTTATAGTATAAAAAACACACTTTATACAATATTTTAACATTATTATAAGATTCAAAAATTGAAGTAAAAACCATAAAATATAATACATTATTCTTTATACTTTGGTTAGTAAATTAGAAAAAAAAACCAAAAATCGAAATGCACTCATTGACCACGTAGTTACCTTGGAATAGAGAACGGACTTTTCGTTTAACACATTTGTCAAGAGCGCAAAAAATTACATGCCTAAATTCACCAAGGTCTAACTCTTCAATTTCATCCTTGTTTTAAAATAAAATATCAAGTAATCACGTTTTCAAGTCACGTAATTCATCTCCCACCTACAACCGAAATGAAATATGAGTTCTAGGATCGCATTAAAAACTGTGTAAAATTGACATTTTATAAAATGATCCAAATCAATATATTATTATATAATTATTTACCTATTACCTATAGGTACCAATATGTAGGATATGACTATAATGATGGATATTGATATTATGATTAATATTTTCAGAAGCATGGGTATAAATGTATTATTTGTAAGACAATATTAGTATAATAATTATTATTATACTATACTGGTGATATAAACAATGATCAACGGGATGGTTAACACGCATAACATAATAAATAGTAATATAATATAATAAATATATTATGATGTAGGTAGGTTTGTTGTAAGTAGCGTATGTACGATGCGCGAATTGTCATGTTTCGGGTCAGGGTTCATGGTTTTATATTGAATTCACGTCATCGTTTATTTTATTGAAATTGTGAAATGTGAGTAACTAAAGAAACTTGTGGTAACTGATTATAATTTTTAAATATTTAAATGAATAATACATCAATACATCGATACTTACTTATTACTTTTGTACAAAATTATGAATATTATTCGATGAATAATAATAAAAATGATTTAACAAAACAAGTAGGTACCTAATGATCAGAGAGTATAGACAAGTACCTATAGACTATTGCAATTAATGTTTTATAAACAATTTTTTGTTTGTTTAAATTTGAAATTATAATAATTAAGACGAAAATACATTTCATGGCACTACAAATTAAACAGATATATTTTGCAAATATTTCTAGATTAGATTCATTCTAGGATTCATTAGCAAAAATATGCTCTTAATGAAATTTAAATGTTAGCCAAGCGAGTATAATCATTAATCATAATAATATGACATAAATTTAAATTATTCATTTTTATAAATGTAGTTTTTCTAAAACCACACGAAATCTTTTTAAAACATCGAGCACAGTGCACACCTACAAATCAAAAATGTTATTTGTTTAGTTTTTATATCTAAAAATAAATTTTTTACGTTTTTTTTTTTTTTGTTATTATGTATACAATATAATATATATTATACACGCATTACCTAAATATATTTTTTTTAATGGTTTTATTTTGGTTTTTTCAGAAAGATAATGTTTTATTACCAATATAATATACTCTTGTCTAGGTACCTACAAGGAAAATATTTTCAAGTTAACGATACTTTCATGTGCATTGCTTTTTCAATTTCTAAATTGATAATAAATAAATTTATTTAAAAAAAAAAAAATTAATAATTCATTGTAAGAGTTTTAAAATATTATGGACATTAAATATGTCTACACGACCATTCCATTAAATTGTTTTCTCAGTCCTAGAATGTGACCATACAATAAAATAAATACTGAAGGGTCAGAGGTTCAATAACAGAGCTTGGGAAAAAATGACGATAGGATTGTATTGTTGTTGAATAAAAACACATTTGTAATATAAAAAAAATATTGATTTACTAATATTATACATGTACATATAATGTGATATGTTTGATAATTATTTTTAAAACAAGACTTTACATTTAATTTAAGACTTTGTACATTGAGTATTGAACACCGTACACATAATATTATCACATATTGTACTTACCTAAATATGATGGGTATATAATTAATTAAGTAATGAAATGTTGAGTGTTTAAAAATATTTGAAGCCCAAAGAAAAAAAAAATGAACCTATCCATTTAACTTACAATTTATTGTTTGAATAACAACTGTATATTTTTTTAATGAAATAAGTTTTTTTTATTCCTACAAAATAAGTTATATGATAATGTCAAGTAACATTCGGGTCGAAATAAAAAGTTGTTCCTTAATCTTAAAATATTCAGTTAATTAACGTGGACTTCGATTAACTGATCGATACCAATATTGGTAAATAATGTTTAGGATTCATTCTGGTGATGGGTAAATATCCAGTTAATAAAATTCAACGTTAGCAATAACCGGTATTTATGTGGTGATTTGGGTAAAAATATTTGTCTTGTATAATAATTTGAAGTAGATACAAGGCCAAATTAGAGAGGGCAACAAACCCGTATATTATTGGGCTTTTGAATTTGAACGTTATTGTAATATTTTTTTTCGTATCGAAAATCGCAAACAAATGTGACTAAATAGATATACAGTCATTAATATATTATATGGATAATATCTTAAAATGAAAAAGAATTAATAAAAAAAACACAACTATATCGTCATAATGCACAAACAATGTAACAACTAAGTTACCTTTCGTATTCTGCGTGATTCAACTGATAAGCGGTATTTCTTGAAAAAATAATTACAGAAAATCGTAATAGAGAATCCTTTATACAATATTATGAAGACCTAGCGAAAAAAATAGTGATACAGAAAAGATTACATAGTGACAACCTCGGTGACAACTGATAAGTCTAATTTTGATGAGATAAAATGTAATAATTAAGTCGTATTCAGCATTTAATAATGTAGCCAATACGGACACGAGTGGATACAGATTTATAAATATAAAAATATGATTACCTATTACTTTATTTTTGTCGTGTAGATCATACAAGTAATAGCGTTTAGATTATTTGAAATAAATATACAACCAAGTTAATGAGGAATGACTATCAATATTGAAAATAGACGAATTTAATGTATGTATTTTTTATAAATTGAAACGCAAAAAATATCACTGCATTCATTTCTACCAGAATTTAAAAATATCTTCAGCCACCCAATTTGCACTAATAAAGGGAATGAATAAGTTAAGACATAAGGTAGGTGATTGTTCTTAAGTCGGAGTATTTTGTCTCTAAATCTACATCAAATTAAAATTAGTATTTTTTGACAGAAATGAGGAAATTAAAATATATTCTTTCTAATATTGTTTTAATCGAGGGTAAACAGTCAATATTGTTTATGATGATATTCCATTTATACACTAAAATGTCATTATATTTTGAATTATTTAAAAAAAACACTACCGAACGTCCACTAATATTTTTGTGTAGGAACTTATTATTTCACGCTCGATAAATTACATTAATAGCCGGAAAGCTGCAAAATTGTAATTCATAATACATTGATAAGTTATACAACGCGATTTATATCATATTAATATTGGTAAATGTTTTCAAAGCATAAACATTTTATAAATATTTACAATATTTCTATTTTCTATAGGTAACATAGTTTTAAATATATATTTTTTTCAATTTGTCAAGTCTATATGAACAGATTAATTGGTTTTCAGCTTCATTAATTCAATGTCTTATCATGATTCATGACATGTAATCAATTAATATCAATAAACAATTTTCAAAACGAAGACTGATTAATTCATACCTCGTCTATTAAATATTAGTGTTAACGATAATATTTAGTAATGTATTAAATAATGAGTAACAAATTAAAAATTAATAAACCAAATAAAAAATAACAGTATCTCACGTTTTTACAATTATATCTATAGAAAATACCTTCTATGTATACAATCGTGATTAAACGTTAAGTGTAGACAAACATACATACTTATTATTTTGATATTATAAGCTGTTAATTCGACTTTAAATATTATATTATTTTGTATGCGTAAGTATACACAAATGTTTAGAATTTAAAATTTATTTTTACTGTTTAAAACTGATTATTTATGTAATTAGTTAAACAAACACTATTATGTATTGCCGATGTTCTCAAGAAGTTTCTAGTCGTATATCGTGGAGTACCTACTTAAATAATCACGCCCGTTGTCACAAAAAAAAATAAGGCGGACGAAAATTGTACATATTCATAACTTATAGGTATTGTTTTCCTTAAAAATAAAAGTTAAAAAAGTTAAAAATATTAGCTAAATAATGATAACAACTAGATACCAGATTGAATACGGATACACCATTTAAAAAAAATACGGGAGACTCACTCCCGTTCCGGTATC
Source organism: Myzus persicae (assembly GCF_001856785.1). Classification (NCBI taxonomy): domain Eukaryota; kingdom Metazoa; phylum Arthropoda; class Insecta; order Hemiptera; family Aphididae; genus Myzus; species Myzus persicae. The sequence goes on from NW_019102415.1 coordinate 170,541, forward strand.
GTATCCGCACCGGTCTCTGTATGTAATTTTTAACACAATAAACATTTTATAATACCACCCCAGCTAATTTACATCACAAAAGCCGTTTTTGCAAAACGGATTACATTAGAACGGCAGTACTCGGGATAAAAGAAAAATACAAAATACGATTCGCAGAAGAGGTTGTGAGAATATTGCTCGTCGTACAGCGTAAGAATCTATACGTGAAAATAATATTATTTTATCGGTCGTTGGATTGGATGCAAGTGAATAAGGGTACCCGCCGATTAAATAGGCACACGAAGCAGTATTTATCAATTCTCTATTTTACGTTAAAACGACGACGATGCGCGTTACAATAATAATAATAATAATAATAATAATAATAATAATTATAATATTGCGACTGCTTGCAATGAGAATACTATCGCGACACGACACATGCGTAACCAGTTTTAACTTGGGGAAATCCGTATCGTCGCGCGAGCTTGTCGTACGAGCTGTCGATGATAATGTCAAATTGTCAACCCATAATTGCAATTTATGTCGGAAGCCGCAGTTAAATTTAGATCGATTATCTCGGTTCGGCGCGAGTGGCCGTCGTGCATCAACCAGCCGCACGATAAACAATGTGTGCGTTTATTATTAAAAAAAAAAAAAAAACGTTTGGATTAAGGTCGGAAATCATCTTTGTTGAGACGATGACGCGGTTTCGGGACAGACGAGGCCGAATCTAAAGGCCAGCGTATAAGGACCGCCTAGCGGGAGCACAAAAACACGACTCCAGGGCATTTCCCGGTTCTATTTCCGGTGTTGAAAATATCGGTCGGTCGTAATCATTAATATTGCACTTACATAATCGATATCAAACGCAAAAACGACGCGAAGTCACACCGGACAAAATACTTATTACTAGGCAATCGTTTCAACGTGAATTCGCTTAGTTACATAACTACTTGTGCTTAAACTTATTACTCCATAGGTACTTATATTTATTTCTTACTAGAATATACTACCTACTACTACTATATTATAATCACTCTAAGGTCCACACACTACTCACCTCTTCGCTAACGTTTCTGGGCAAGTGTTTGACCTGCAGCTGCCTGTCCTTGTGGAACTTGATCTTGGCATCTTGCACTTTCCGCTTGATCTCCTCCTCCGGTTCTTCTTCCCAAAACCGTTCGGTGGACGCCGTGGCCTGCAGTACCTGGTGGTTGCCGGCGATGCCGACGCCGGCACCGGCTCCGTTCCAAAACGCCTTTGGATCATTGAGCTTGTACTTGAAACACGGGTGTCCCTCGACGGCGAACACCGATTTGGCGGTTTCCGTCGTCATCGTTCGGTACAGAACGAGCCGGTCAAGCAGGTAATATTATATTTCGCGCGTAGTTTGAAATAATCGTGGGACGACTTAACGGTTTTTTTGAACGTCTTCGTCTTTGCTGCAGTAAGTATTGTTTGGCGGTCGACCCAAACGTGAACGAAAAGAAACGATCGTTGGGATATTCAAAAAAATATATATTACTACAATATATGAAAACGGACGTCGTCGTCGTCGTCGTCGGTGTTATAATATTCTCGGGTTGGCGACGGTGCCGGACGACGTTCGAGAGCGCCAAGTCGAGTGACAATGAAATACCTGGCCGATTGCGGCGGCGCGGTTCCGGAGAGGAGGTGAACCGGGCGACGCACGCGCAGTACCACGCGCATGGACGTGTGTGTTTGTGTGTACGTACGTGTGCGCGTGTGTGAGAGCGTCCGTGTATTGCGTGCGCACGAGTTTGTACGTTTGGCGCGCGCGCGTGTTGCAGTGCGTGTGTGCGCGTGTGTATGGTTATGCGCCGCCGTTCGGCGCGCGCACTTTTAACGCACATGTTCGGACAGCCGGTGAAGACGATAGAGCGACGACGCGGCCACTGGTAGCGCGTCGGTGACGAACTGAACGTGTGATACGGTGATAGCGGCAAATGGACCCGCGCGTGCCGGTTTTATTGTCGCAACGTCGTCGCCACCAAAGTTATCGTCCCAAGTACCTCATTTTTGCTTCTTCTCCGTGGTTACTTGTTTTCAAACATCATTTGTCCCGTCGTCGAGGCGAGTGCCCTCTTAGCGGACCTGCAATATTATTATTAGTTAACCGCAGCGCAACCCGTGAAAATTTCCTATTATATTATAATTTTCTGCACATATGATAAAGTGACTAAGTGTGACTAAGTGTGACTAAATAATAATATGATTATTTGGTGTTGCAATCAAGGCCGTCCCAAAGGAATAGTTGGTTAACAATCCTTTCATGTCACTTGTTTATAAACCCCACTATGATTACCATTGATATTTTAGCTAGTAAAACACAAAATATTAAAAGAAGAACAAGAATAAAATAATTTTATATTTTATTGCCACACATGGGGATTCGGAACTTTGAGTGTTGACATTACAGCAACGCCACTAAAAGACACGTACTGGCCTGTTTGTGGCTTGTATCGGCAAGCGAATATTGGAAGACAATGGGCTTATCCTTTGCATCGCTTGACTGACTATACGGGTATAGAACAATTAAAAATAATTAATTTAAGTTGAGTTATGAATTATGATACAAATTAAAAGCATGCAGTGTACTGAGCGGAGAGCGAAAAATGATTTTTCAAGTCGGTTAATAAATTAACTTACCCCCCATCAATTATTTTTCGGCGCAAGCTGCTATTATGTCCTACATTACAACTACAACGATTTGATATACATTTTTAAAATATGTAAATAGGTTCTGAAGACCGAGGTACTTGGTACGAATTTATAACGAAACTAGCTGATATAATTTTATAAAGCTTGTTGTTTTTATAATTCCTATTTCTATTTCGATATTGACCATTCTTATTAAATCGCGAAACTTTAAGCAAAATCTTTTATTTATTTAAATACATTTTACTTAGGATATACTTCTAAGTGACCAAAAGGTGAAAAATTAATAAATGTTGTGTCTTTAAAATGAAGAACGAAACGATGTAAAATTGTATAATTTCTTTATACAATAATGATTTTTTTTTAAATATTTTTTCTAAACACTTATCGAACAGCTCTGCAGGAGTGCTCTAAAAAGTTTCAAGCAGATATAATTTACTAGGTGCCTACCCAGGTGTCTAGGCATAGTCAGCATAGTCTTATTATCTCGATAAGAAATAATGTTGTATACGGGGTTGTATATTAGTACTGCGAAAAGGATATTTCATGTTTGTGTTGCATAATTTCTCATGTTGCGATTTTCTAATTTTGTTGTAATTCAAAAACGAATAACTGTAGACACTTGAAATTTACACCATGTGTTTATTTCATCAATTCATATACTTGATAAAATTATCAAAATACTAGTTTTAAGCTGTTGACGGACATTTTTTTTGCTTTTTTTTTTAAATGTTAGTAAATGGGTTGAGTAAGTTGGTTGAGTCAAAAAGCATGACAATTTAATACAAAAGTCTTGATATATTGGTATAATAGTAGTTGAAAAATATTAAAAATACATAGGCAAGGTTTTTTTTTGTAAGCATATTCTTAATATGTATTAATGTGTATTCTTGAGTCTAAACTAATATTATGAGTATTTTAAATAAAAATGATGAAATGTCTTTATACTAACTAATTTTTAATTTTCTTAATTTTTAATAATAATATTAAGTGTTCAAATTCTTTAAATAATATATACAATCCTTTTATACGAAAATATATGTTTTTTAGGGTTATTTATTTTTATTGGTATAACTAAGTGGGCCAATTTTTTTATTTTCCCCGTAGATATTTTTGACCCAGTCCGGCCCTGCCTAATGTTCAGCCGAGTGACATCCACTTACCCGCTTTTTTAACTTATAAGTAAAATATAAAAAATATAAAAACCACGAATATCCTATCATAATATTACATTTTCGTATAAAATATTATATTAAATCTAGGAAAAAAAATTCCGGGGAAAAAGACCCTTACCAACGAGGCAACATACACTAAACATTCGCCACACCCGGAAGCTATTCGTTCAAAAAGTTTCGTTTACTTGATTTGGTACGCAATTCGTGTGCGCCTGGCATGCACGTGGCTTACGAACATATTATCTATGTTGGTAATCCCTGCTTTTTGATATACATAGTTAAAATCCATTGTTTTATCAGTTATCGCCATCATCCAAAGTCGTAAGCAAGGCGGATACATCCACCTTGGTCGTAAGTTAAACCTATATTATACTCAATGGTCTATACGTGGAACAGGGTTCCCTATTAAATTACCCATACTACTCTGTGCATATTTTTGAATTATGTTTGCGGGACACGAAACTTGACTATTCAATTTACAGAATTCTAAAATATGTACAGGGTAGGTACTGAGTAAAGTTGGTAACTGAGTTATAGGATGTTCCCAGTTTTCGCGGAAACATGATATTATATAATATGAGATGTATACGTATAATAGTTTAATAGCTGTTACTTGTTAGGTCTGCTAAATTTAATTTATAAATAAATATATCTATGAGAAAATAACCATACGACGGCTGTTATATGTGACGCTTGTTTAAATGTTATCATGTGGAGTGTGCACGACCGGCAATTTTTGTTGTGGCGACTTGCTTTACAAATAAGTAGGTATATTTTACGATCGAGTGTTTGGCTAATGACGTTTATTGGATAATGCTATATTGCTATAATGCTATCACAGTAATGTGACAATAACGATACCGACATCTGCAGCTGTTATATTTTGCGATAGTAACATTATGTACTTTTACCAATAGCATAATATGATGAAAGCATTGAAACCATGAAATTAAAATTAAAATTTGATATTATCCTCAATTGAATTAAAACTGCTGTTCTTGACTAGAGTCTACCTTTAAAATGATATACTTTTCGTTTTTTACCGATTACCATTTGCCATATTATTATAACATAAAAAATTATAATACTCGAATAATTCAATCATTTCGACTTTAAAATTAATATCACTTAAAAAAAGACTTCACTTTCAGTACGCTCAAACACAGCTTATATTCTTATCTACAATTAATTATAATATTATATTATGTCGATTTGGTCTATTATTAACCATAAATAAACTTTGAGAATCCAATAAGCAAATTTGAAATGTTACTTGTGTGTATAAGACGGAGACATTATTTACATGCTGGTACTGAAATATTCATAAGGCCTATGGACTATGGGTACAACACTGTAGTCTGTATAACGTCCTCTAAGTATAATGACTTAATTAAATAAATAAAAAAAATGATCATTTATTGAGTTCCAAAGAGTAATATGTTTATAAATATGTCAGTTTGCATATGATAATTTTAATCAGTTTTCATTTAATTTGATTATTAATAAATTGTATTAATTAATAGAACCTATTTTAATAGCCATAACAATATTAATAGGTAACAATATAATAGGCATTCATATTTTATGTGTACCAAATTTAAATTTAAAAAGCAGGTAAGTGGGTAACGATCTGGTGACTAGGATTGTAATTGATGTGTTAAATTTGAGTTGATAAAAAATTATTGTACCTATACGAAAAACGATTCTGAGCAAAGACGGTCTGTCAGCCTTGAATATTACTAAGTAGGTATATTTAATGATATTATTGAGATTAAAGTAATTTTTTTACTATATAATAGGCAAGCGTAATGTAGTAGGTTAGATTCATTTCTGTCGAAAAATTGCATTGAGAAATGCTATTATGTGTATAAAATATAATAATATACCTACTCTAAAAGTCTCAAGTACCCACGAATAATATTTTAAAATGACAACAAAATAACTAAATCTAACGATTCAAGAATAACTTCTTGGTTTAAATATGTAATTTTGTCCAAATTTTAACTTAGAATAACTATAAAAAAGAACAGTGTTATATATTTTTTAAATTTTTTGGTTATAGAATTAAATGCTTACTTGCAACCTTATTTTAAATTTTCAATCCTTATAGTTATAAAAGTTTATTGACATTTGAACTTTAGGTACCTAAAAAAACGTGCCATGTATTTTTAATATTTTTCAACTTCTGTTATAAAAATATGTCAGGAACCTTTAATTAAATTTGCAAAGCTTTTGACCCTAAGAGTAAATGTTATTGACATGCATAGAAAAAAAACAGAAAAAAATTATGGCTGAAAATGTCAGTAAACCGCTTAAGGCAAAACAAAATATTTTTAAAATGTTATCAAGTATAGGAAATAATAAAATAAACATTTGGTGTAAATTTCAAGTATCTACAGTTTTTCGTTTTTGAATTACAACAAAATAGAAAAGTTGTACAATGATAAATCGAGTGAATATTTAATGTTGTACCTAAACATTTAAACTTCAAACGTTTAAAAAAATGTCATTTAACTTTCTAACAGACATTTTTTGGGGGTAAATTAGACAAAAATTATAAAGAATCTCGAATTAAATTTTCAAGGTCTTAGATTTAAGAAGAACAATTTGTATGAGTTTTTAACTCATAAAAATATGCAAATTTTCTTGAGTTTTACATATTTTGTCGAAATTTGAAGTTCAAACGCTCGTAAAAGATTATTGTGTGGATTTATGAACTTTTTTTTTGATTTATTCGAACAATCTTACAAAGAACTTTGTATTACATTTTCATGTTTTTTGACCCATCAAACATTTTTTATCGACAATAATTTTAAAAAGAACTGATAAAAATCAAAAGTTTCAGATGTCTATAAGCAGCTGAACATAAGTTAAAATAAGTTGAAAGTTATATAGTGTAATGAAAATGGTAATATAGACATTCAGTATAAATGTCATGTATCTACGATATTTTTTTTTTAAATTACAACAAAAACCAAAATCGATTTTGTCAAAAACCGATTTTACGTAAAAATTTCCGTTTTTTCTTAATTTTTTTATTGTTTTTTTCTGGCAATTTTTAAAATTACTGGGAATTATTAATTACCAAATGCACCAACTAGATTCACCTTTCCCATCGGAAAAGATATTGAAGTTGAAAATAAGAGCATTATTTTGACTACCTACTTATCGTTTACACAGACACAAAAAAACACAAATTATTGTAAAATAAATAATTCATCACTTCGCTCAGAATCCACATTGTAATCCTTATATAATCTCCAAACATTTGGAAAACAATAAAATATATTTTTTTTACATATTTACCTACTTATTTTATTACTCATAATAGTCAAATAACATTTTATTATGGAAAATAATCATAAGTACATTTTTACTATAATATTGTATTAGTGGGTAGACGTTTTTCTCCGAACCAACAACAGTAAGCACTTATACAATGGTACTTCGGGCATTCAAATTAAATTACCCTAAAATTTGTTTTTTAAACTTAATGTACTAAAGAGGTTTTACTGAATTGGTTATATACATAACAAGTTGTGGAAAACCCATTTCGAAAATATTTCAGGAAGAAAAGTGAGGGTTCAAAACTGTTATTTTTGATGTATTATTTATGAGGTACCTATTGGCTTTTAACCAACTCTGTTTTGTGTTTATTCCAAATGTCTGATTAATAAAATGATTGACAACTACAGTCCACAGTCCAAAAAAGTAATTGAACAAGGAACAATATATACTATAAATAATAAAATAATATAGGTACCTTATAGATTTGTATTTCCATTATTGAAATAGTTTGGCGTTTGGCTAATGGATAATTTGGCAAACATTTTAATAATTTAAATATTTAAAACATTCAATTTATAGAGATATTATCATTTATAAGTTTTTTAGATGGCTTAGTACAGTGGTGGCTAAACTTTTTTTTACCATGGTCCATAAAATAAATTTTACTTTAGTCATCAGAATTTTAGGTATATAGGTGTATAATTTTATATTTAACGAGGTTTTTATTGTACTCAATAATCGTAATGACTTTCTTTTACTTAGCTTAATAATTTCTACAAATGAAAAAAAATTATATCGGCTTACATTTCCAAAAATTATTTGGCGCAGACGATATTATCTACACTGTAGATTCTACAGCCATCGTGATCGTATGAAAATGAGATAAGGAGAACCATAATGCTATTTATATTATTAAAAGACATTGTAACAACAAAAACGTTACGGTATTAAATATGAAGAATGTATATACTGTATTTTTTTTTTTACTGAAGTATAAAATATTATAGTTCTTTCGCGGGCCAGATATTAAATGATGGCTGGCCGTAGTTTGGCCACCACTGGTTTAGTATAATATGTACCTTGTAGTTTGTACCCTCTAATGTTTTTTGGGATACTTGAGATGTTTTTTAAGATTATTTTGCAATTTATTCCATAAAAACCATCGATTATGTATTGGTAGATATTAGAATTGGAAGCACAACATGAACTTACATTGCGGACTGTGGAGTATATTCACATTAGGTAGGTATTTTAAATAGCTGATTCTCGCCTGTTTCAACTCGATCAACTTTCTCGGTCATTTTGCCTTATATAGATGGTATATAAATTATTTTTAGTTTTAAATATATTGTCTATTATTACCTGTGAACTCATATAATTTCAATAATATTATCGTCATTCATTTTAAGGTCAACTTCCTTGACTTTGGCATATTAGTTATTTCGATTGATTGCATTTTGGTACAGTATAATAATATGACACTATTATCGTTTAATGCATTAATATTATACTATTAATAGTTTACATATTTAAATACTATCCAGCTCGAATAACGGAGACTTATGGTATCTAGGTGGTACACTGAATATTAATATGTGTAATCTACGATTACGATTTACTTTGAAACGATTGTAACTTGTAAATTCTCAGTTAAGTATTTCCAAGGAAACCCAAAAATCATATTGTTTGACTTTAAATTATACAGTGGGTATTATCACTACTTACTAGTATTGATGAGTGCTGTGTTTTGGAATCATAGTTCAACCAAAAACTCTAACAACATACTAATCGTTTTCAATATTTATTAATAAAAAAAAACTACTTATATAAATTACATTTAGAAGTAGACCCAGGAGAAGTTGGGGGTCAGCTGACCCACAGTTTTTTTTTCAATAAATGTAGCCCCTATTCTAACATATTAACTATGATGATGTATACATATGTATATATTATACGACGTATATTTTTATTGAAACAGATAATCGTGTACACAGATGATCATTTACCATTTTAATGATAAATTGTACACATGCATCTCTTGAATCTGTACAATAAAGTGTAATTTGTAATTATGAATAAGCCAATAGGTATTATAAAATAGATAATCAATACAGTCATACCGTTATAGAGGCAGTGAGGCACCAAGCGGATTGCTAATGAAGGTTTAATATTTAAAGTGATTAAAGACTATTCACTCAAACTTTTCACTTACCACTTTATGAATTACAAAAAAATACCAAAACAACAAGTGATCTACTTAATCTACAACAATAGGTACCTATTACCTACCAATAATTTCAGCTAGGTTAGGGTAGGTTTATCATTTTATAAATTTGTTAAGCAGTATAATATAGGATACGCAGGGTTCAGTTTATTTTTTTTTTTTTATCTATTTTGACTTTTAAGTACCTACCTACAGAAAGAGATATTGCTCATTTTGATCATTTTTCGAATAAAAATAGCCAATAGAGGTGAATAATTACTTATTAATTATTTATATAAATTAATAATATTATCTATTTTAATATTGTATTTTTTGTACATTCATATTTACAAAGTAGGTGCCTACATTAGAAAATAAATCACACAAATTATACTATCCGCAATAGCTGTATAAAATACAATAATATTTTTAAGGCGTATCATTGTATTTACTTGTTTTGAATAATTGATGTCATTCTTGTTTAAGTTTTACCCGGTAGCACATTGTTCGATTGAAAACAAGAAATCTTAAGCCCACCCAGATTATTCACTCTAGTTGTGGCCTTCTGTGCATCGTATTCATCATAGGCGTGACAGTACAGTGACGTCGTATAGTTACGTATGACTGTTTGAGACATAATGTGCTGCCTCTGCAATTTTCAAAATCGCTGCCACACTGGTCGATAGCTATCATCTGTAGAAAAAAATGTATAATAAACTTGAGTAAAATAACATTAAAATATATAATGAATATGTTATACGTTACAGATATTTTTATCTGTTTCAGACCTATTTTTATAAATATTTGTTAGCCGATCGATAAATTCTATTAAAACAGTGTTACGTCTAACTATATATTAATAGACTTATAAAATCGCAGCCACACACATACCACATTTGCACGTGCCCAGTATCTTAGTAGTTAGTATAAACATACACGAAACATATAAATCGAGAAGATTAGAGGGCATGTCCGGGGAGAAAAGGCGGATAAGTCCGTGTAAGCAGATCAGCCATATGATCAAATCTCTACAGATATTTAAAATTTAATTTTAAAATATAAAACTGTGGAATTTTGGTAAATAGGGCCAAATATAAAAAATAACGCTAAAATCATTTTTTTTCGCATTGTTCGAGGTTCTGGGCAAAGCTATGAATGTATTGGTTTTACAATGATTTTTTATTATTGTTTGCTTGTCATCACCTTTTAGAGCAACAAAAACACTTCAACCTTCTGTAATCAGTTTTAAATATAAGTCTCTGGTAGAAAATTAGATCTAGTTGGTAATACGCACTGTTTGATACAAAGGAAAAAAATCTTAATATCTACTTTTAAAAACAATCCGGAAAAATGAAATAAAAATTGACTGAACTATTTACGGAATACCAGTTTTTGACAGGTTCATAATTATGTAAAAATAAATCGCCACAGATAGGATTTTGCAATTTCCACGAAATATTTAGATTATAGTTCTTTTGGAATTTAATTATATTATTCAAAATATTTCAGCTCTCTGTGAGCAATTCATAGATATAGATAATTTAAAATGTTTTACTTTATTTGTGGTACTTTATTTATTTATTCTGTGAATAGAGTATACTTTTGTGTATCTGCATTCTGCAATACACATAGTAACAATATTATATTGGTCTTAGTTTATTTTAGCTAAAATTAATTAATTTTTTTTTGAATACGTAAATTTTTTTTTTATCTAACTGATATAATATGAACATGTTCGAATAAAGACAACGAATACGATGAGAGGCCGTTCCGAAACTCTGGGTGTTATAGGTTTACGGACCACGGATCGTAGTATATCACAAATGTATGGCATCTGGTGAGCAAATTATGTGAGGGCGTTTCTGATGTAAATGCGGCTATCTGACTATTGATATAATATTATATTTGTGTAACCAGAACCAGGTGCCCCGGAGTCCCGACTCGACTTTAATGGAAAACAGTCACCAGAAAAATCCGGCCTAGAAATATTAAATCATTTTTTTAAATTTAATATAATATAATATTTTTTATAATTTAAAATAACATGTAAAAAAATTCCTTGTACGAAAAATACCAAAATATAGTTCACTTAAAATTGTCTATAAATAATCCTAAAAAATGTTGAAGTTAAATGAACATACATTTTTTAATTAAAAACGAATGGCTATTACATTCGTAAACATGGTATTATTTATAAATAATATGGCATTGATATAGTTAGTTACATGAATAAAACTTATACCTAACAAAAGCTAAAATTAATACATTTTGATTCAAATATAATTTATAGTTGTATGAGGTCTTGAGTTGAAAATGGAAAAAAGGTTGGGGCCTCAGCTGCTATAGTGCCATGTTAACGAATACCTATGCCACATATTGTATGCAGATTTTAAAATGCTGTCATTTTATTTCTACCCATTACAGAAAATTAAATATTTATAGCTACATTATTACAATCGTTTAATTGAAATACACTCATAACTCACACATACATCATTCACTTTCCACTCATATAAAAAAGGTCGTATTGAAATATTAAAAGAAACCTTTGCCGTCAAATGAAATTGTTTTGTTTTTCAGTCAATCCGGCTAGGTTATTCTACTATATAGGTCTCTGTCAAAGAATTACTATTTACTGGCAGTTGATATACCTAATGACTATTGAGTAATGGACAATAAAAACGTAAAATACTGCAAATATCAAATTCAGATAATTCAATAGTCATGTAGCTATAATACGATTGTGTATCTGGAATCAAAACGCATGAGCACTGATGTAGTGCTGTAAACATGTATAATGTATGATATAGGTAGTGTATACTCAAAAATAATACTAACGGAAATAGAAATACGGTAGCTCAAGTGGCAAGTGCTATAATATGTTCTTTCCAAGATAAAGGTTAGTGCATACAACATAATATTATTTACATAAAATTATAAGAGTAAAGTCCGAATTAACAAATTATTTTCTGTTAAATCAACAGTAGGGTTACATGGGCCTATATTCCAGGAATCCAGGGTACAGTATGATGTTAGGAACATTAAAATAGAGTCTCTTCAGTTATATCTAAAAAAAAATATTCACACTACAGATACACAATATTACACTACTATTTACTAATATTAGTCTAATAGATATCTGACTACAGTTAATACTATAAGAAATAATGATTGCATTAATGTAAACATTTTAATTCTGAGTTGTGGTTTAATTAATTATTAACAAAGTCTAATAAGTAATAACCAATAACTACATCACAAACGCGAACCCGCATATTGATTATGTGCGTGTGTTTGTTTTTAATGCATAATGTAATGAAAAAAAAATCATAATTTTTATAACAATAATTGTCTACACCAATTAAGAATAGTTACGCGTGATACATCAAAAAATATATAAAAATGATAAATCATACAAATTGTAATGCGTATTACGTCAAAAAATTATAATAGATAATTTTAGTAATCATAAAATATGAAGGTATGTATAGTGTTTAATATTTGTGGACTAAAATGACGTAATACAATTTGCACCTAGATATTTAAATTTCTAAGCGTATATAAAATATAAATCCATTATTATAACTATTTATAGAGTTCACTAACATCATTGCTTTTTTTTTAATTTTTAATTTTTGAGTTTTTTTTGGTTGAGATTTACTATTAAGTTTTACATTAGTAAGGTCTTAACAAATGTGAAGTTTTCATAAACACATTACACGTAAGAAAATAAAACTGGTGGAATTTACATTAGACCTTTCCATTACTTTTTATCTAACTAGTATTCTGGCGGAGCTTATAATCACTCAATATAATATCGTCGTTATATACTGCTGTTAAATAAATTACATATATACAAATGACAGATAATTTACAACAATAACAAAAAGGAAGAAGATTTACAAGCTTATACAACCAAGTATTATTATTATAATTATTTATAGATTTTGTATTATTTCATTTTATTATTATTTTGTTATTTAAATAATAACCAATACAACTTTAGGTAGGTACATCTTAAACGCGTAACTTACTGAATATTGCTTTAGGCATCTATTTATCTTCTTTATCCTAGCTTTTTTTCCTCAAGTCACTGGTAATTTATCAACATTTTTATATCAGAGACGCAATTCGTATGCAGCCGATTTCAGCGACTATTTTACCTATTACCCAGGTGAACAGTCAGTTACAAAACCCCCGAACCATAAATTAAATTTTATGATACTATATTATATAGGGTAGGTATCTTATTACCAGTTGGCGGCAGATCACGTGTTCTTTTCCACACCAACACCGCAATTCGTGGAAACCTGCGTACGGGGAAATCTCGTTTATGGAAAGAAAATCTAGCAAGAAAAAACACAATTTCCATTTTCCGAGACTTCCCTCTCAGGCATTTTCGAAACGACAATAACGCGGACATACGTGAATTGCAAGTGGCTGAATATACAGAGTGATTCACCAATCATGCCAGTTATTCGAAATCTGATTTTTGGAATTTTCATATATACTTTTAACACCTTTATTTTAAAATTTTTGATATTTTTCGAACCATTTAAGGATACATGTCCTGTAGAACTTCTATTTTGAAATGAGAAGGGGGTTCAATAAGGAGGGCTTTCTTCTGTAAATTATTAAGTGATTCATTTTTCAGAAAATATTTTTCAAAATCAAGGACTCAACGAGTTGTTTTTGAGTTATTAAACTTTGTGTAGTAACTACTAAGGGTGACATATTATAAAGTCCTGCGAAGTCTATGATCTTCGGTTTGTAAGATAATGGGGCTATGGTATGTTGAAAATTTTAGTAATTAATACCAATCTATTAAAGTGTAAAATTTGGAAAATGTTTTAGTCTAAACACCAGATCCAATACTACTTATATTTTATACATTTGTTACACTATTTTTAAGGACTATTATCCTTAGTATGAACACTTACATAATTGAAAAATTACTAGTTCAAATTTTGAATTAAGAACATCAACATTTTCAAAAAAATTCACTAAATAATTTGCAGTTAAAGAGGGGGCTTTCAATTTTATTGAAATATAGAAGTTTGTATTGCCATAGTACACTCATTAAATAGTACAACAAATCTCAAGAATTTGGAAAAATGGTCTTTCGGTAATTATGTTTAAAAATTCCAAAAATCACTGTACATAGCATAATATCTGTCATCACTTTTCGAGGCATTTTTTTTCTTTCATTTTGGATTGAAACTTTTTTTGATGAGGACTCTTGGATTTTATTGTACATATCTTGTAAATATCGTAAATCAGGCACTGCAGGAATGCGTCACCAACCTAACCTCGTGAGGGAAGTTACAGTACTTCCGACGGCGGATCATCGAATCGTGCCCGATTGACTTTATGATATAAAATACATTGGGATCATGGTCATATAATATTTTAGACCGTTAATATGTAAGAATTTTTCCATAAATTAGGTCGTCAAAAACCAGTATCTATCTATAGTAACGTTTTCACTCCCAATTCTAGCCATTGAATAATGCGTTCAGGTATTTAGATTTTCGATGATTTTAATTATCCAGCCTATGATGTTTAAGAAAACCGGCTTCCGGGGTATCCTATAGGTATGTGAAATCATAACATAAAATTCTATTAATTTTTAAAACAGATATCTACCATGTCAAGCATTATGCATAATATTATATTATTTAAAATGTTTTGGTGTAAATTATTTTATCTATAACAACTAACAAATACAATTTAATTTAATTTTTAATTTTTTGTAATCGTTCTTAAACATACATACTTAAATATAACTTTTTTGTTTTTTATAGACTGAAGGTCAAGAATTATTTTTAGTGTATGGAATGATGGTTTAATATATATTTTATTTTACTAACTTTGTGTTCTATATAGGCTTATAGCCAATAATTTTTAGCACTATACTTTTTCAACTAATGTTAACAACTAAATTTTTCGTTAAAGTTATAAAACGTAAGCATTTTATTTTAAATTTTTAAACTGAGTTTTTTTAATACACATAGTTAAGATAAAAAAATAATCATGAAATTATTGTATATATAAATTTTTAAAAAAATGTAATGCTCAATACTTAAGATAAGCAATACGATTACCTACGTGTTCTTTCCGGCTTGATAAATAGTTTTATACATTATACATTTTAATATTTTAATATTACATTTAATAGTTTTAAAAATAATTCTAGACTACACTAAACCAATAATAATTTTAAAAAAATATAATTTACATCAGTGAAAAATATGTTCTGTGGAAGCAAACGCAGATTTGAGGGGGAGGGGTGGGCCACATCCTAGACTCAAGTAAAAATTTGCACCCTCCTAGTTTTGTAATTATTTAACGATAAATATAGAACAATTTGTTTAATTGAAATTTACACATAAATTTACTACCTACTAAAAATGTATGAATAAACGGAAATTTATTTTTTATTGCATTTAAAATTAAATTTTCATCAGACAGTGTACCTAATAGTATTTTCAGTGGCGTAATGGCCGTGATTTTGAAGGGCAGTTGCCCGATAATTTTAAAGAGGTGGCGGTGGGTGGGTGTCGGGTGGATGAGTACTGGATTTAGTGAAAAATTGTAGTACCTACATGACTAACTTCATCTGCATACAATATTCAATGAGAATAATAACTTTAATAATAAGTATAATTATACTAAATACCTAAGTATTCGAAGGGTGGTAGGTCATTTAAAAGATACATTGCTCGATAAAATATTTCACTTCACCACGCCACTGGGTATTTTTGTATAATACATATGAAGCGTAGTGATATTATAAAAATATGCATTCGAATCGAAAAAAAAATAATGATCAATGTCCTACAATCTAGATAAGACAGGTTTTTGCGCCGACCGCGATGTAATTGCTTTTATAATATTTATTAATTAAATATGTGGGTAGCTATAGAGTAGGAACTACGGAATTCTTTAACACAAAGATGATTTTGCACTACTTAACAGTAAAGAAAAAATGTATTGTTGTGTTTTTATATATGTGGCCATGTAGGCCCCCACAATGCATTGCGCCCAAAACGGCAAAGGCCACATCGACCCACCTATAAGTCAAGTCCGGCCCTGAATTTAAAAGTATAAATATTGTAGAAAAGTTGTAAAAAAATGGGTCATAATATTTAAACATTTTTGACATTGAATATTGTTGTGTATGATGTGTATTGCAAATATTATTAAACCACTGTAACGATTATTCAAAACCCTTCTATATTTGAAATTGAGAATACTGAACTGTATTATCATAAGCAAAGTAATAATTACAGAGTTTAGATATTGTACAGTTATACATTCCAGTTTGAAATAGTAATGATACAGAAATATAATGTTAGTGTGTATACTGAGTTGGCAATTTGATTCAGTGGAAAACAAGATTTACATTTTTATACATTGCACAAAATATGAACAATATTTAAGTATAAAATATTACGTAATTCAGACACCTGTGGCACTAAGTTCATTTTCATTTTTCGTATCGACGACTACTGCGGAGTATCTACTTACCTATGTACTTTACAATAAAAATTGGAAATTCTATTATTTTCTCATTTCTTATTATTTTTTTTTTTATTATCACTTGGTATACATCTTGGGACAGTCGATGACCCGCATGATTAGTATTTCTCCGTGTTTAAATATGGTAATAAATTACACTTAAAAATCCATTTGTATATTGTGTATATAACAGTCTGCAGGTATGTGACAAGGAGATTATTCTTGAATCTTGAGTAGGTATATACGTCCAAATCAAAACGTGTAAACTAGTTTTTTCGTTTCAATGTACCGTTACTTTTACGCTCGTCGCTCATATATATATACACATAACTATTACGAAATACTGAAACGGTTAAATAAATAAAATTAAGTATTAAAAACCCATAGAAGTCTCTCTGCTGTATAGTAGGCTTCGAGTGTTCCTCGTCAAACAGTAGGTCACTGCATATTTAATGTATACAAAAAATGATTCTGAGCGGAGACGGTTATCCTATATTTCTAAACAAATTTTGTTATAAATGTATTAAGATTTCTATTGGTAATTTATGTTTCTGAAAGTAATACGGTAGATTAAACTAATTTTTGACAAAAACAAAGAGCATATATTGTACAAGAATATTTACAATACAATTTCACATATAATTACAAGCTGTTAAATTAATTTAATAATAAATATACCAGTAGTCCGTAGAAAGGTGTGAATAGACAATAGGTCATAGGAATAAATAGCTAAAAACAAATCTAAATACTTTGAAAACTTAATTGTAATATTTAATACCAATAGTATTTAGAAAAATGTTACATGTCCTTACGAGTAATTTTTTTTAAACTACAATAAAATAACTGAAATCAATATTTTTGTTAAAATATCCAATTTGTAAAAATTTGAACTCAAAATGTTTATAGACAATTATATGTTGTGAAATTTAGATAAATTTAGTATGACAACTTGTTAATACACCTGACTAGTAAAACTTTTGGATATTTATAGTTAGAAACTGTGGAGGTATTCAAATCTTTTTTGTTTAGACAAATTCTTATCTACTTGATTAAGTTATATTTCTAAAAGACTTATTGCATTGTCTGCACAGCCCCTCCCCTATGTTTATAATCAAGCCTTATTTAAAAAATGATTTGTTCGATGCGGAATAAACTGTGCACTTAAATTCTTTTGGTAAGATTTTTTAGTTTATATACATTTTAGAAATAACTTAGGTACTTTAAAATACTTTCCAATCAATAATTGTACCTTAATACGTACTTTACTCTGGTAACTCATTCATCTTTAGGCAATTACAAAAAATACAATTTACTTTGCAATTGAATCACAACAGTGTATCTATATTCTATATTGTATAATAATATTATCAAACAGTAGGTACCTATGTAAGCATTAATATTATAGATAATGCGACTAATACACTTTTACTTATAAGTTATATTTAAAGTCAATCACTAACTCAAAAATTCTTCGAAAACTGTATTTACTTAAACAGTAGCTTCTGCGCGTTCAACACTTTCCCAAGTATTAGTTGAGAAAAGGTAGGCACGTATCATCTGTATACGTAAGGACTGAGTGAATTAGGTACACTCAACTTTTTTTTATAATTCTAGTAAGCAAAACTTATAAGGAACCTTGTACTACATTTTCAAACCTATTGGGTATGGTACGAATGATAAAATTGTTTAATTTTTTTGGCTAAAAAATAAAATGCAAATCATCACAAAAATTCTAAGTCGTAAGACATAACTTATCAAAATCTATTTATAATTAAGTACCAACAGTTTATATATATTATTTGAAATTTAAAATCTACAAAATAACTATTGATTATTTATTTATTATGTCCAATGTATTTCTAAGATATGAATGATCCACCCTCAAAAATTCAGGTAGAATCATACCTAACTTGTCATCATTAATATAATATTATCATTATTATAATTATTCCTACATATAATTATTGTTTTATTTTGTTAATGACTGTTTTCTAAATCTAAAAAGTTAAGGTTAATGTGTTATAACATCAAGTCGTCATGTTGCTTATATTCCAATATTTTATTGTGAAATTATTAAAATACAACAGGTATTTCAAAATGATGTAAATAATTAAATCTTAAATAATGAATTTTATATTCATATCTATTATACATTATAATTATTGTACAATACGGATATACCTCTTCATTGTTATTGCAGTTATAGATAGTTGATGGTAACAAAATAACTCAATTAGCTTAACTACTAACTAGTTACATGCGAACCGACATATCATTATTCCATTATTTGTGTTTTTCTGTCTTATAAATAAGGTATAATTAACGCACTTCATTAATGCATGGTCAGTAAGGTCACAACTAACAATTAATGAGCAGTGAGTACAATTAAGCTACTCTTTACTTTGCAAAACACCATATATTATATAGGTTTATAGGTAACTTGTACACTAGCTGTTAACAATCAAACATATATACCATGTAGTTGGTTTTATGATCTCCTCAGTTTTTGCAGAAATATTTTGCTCTTACCACTGCATCAGTGTCGTATTTATGAATATATTATTTATTTTCTGTACACGATTTAATTTTCAAAATATTTTGACTGAATTATTTTTAGACATTTGAAATGTTTGACTTTAAACTTTTTCGGTTAATGTCGATAACATTTTTATCGCAAATTAAAAGGTATGAACACTTAAACAAAGTTCCTCCTCATAATCGTTTTTGATGGAGTTAAAAAAAGGCTCATGTTAAGTTGCCTTAATTTTTAATGAGCGTTTGAATTTTACATTTTGTGGAGATTTGTTGAAATCACAACATTTTGCAAATTGTTTAATACAATTAAACTAGCTATCTAATTGAGGGTTCTTGCAGCAGCTGATTTTGTTTTTTTCATACAAATGATACGGTCTTTTGCATGTCCGAAAATATTTATTTTTATTTAGTCAGTGCGCAAGAGGACTCATAGGTAAGTGGACGGCGTGAATGTCTAGTATCTAGTAAAAAAAAAAATATAAACAATAATTAAAGAAATCACAGCCACAGCTTTTCAGTAACATTAGCGCTGAAACACGGGGTTAAACACAGTTATACGGATAAATTATGAAATGAAATATTCTACGTAGGTATGAAAAAAATTGTATTTATATAATAATGGGAGGCAGCAGTAGAAATCATAAACAGAAAATGCCGAAATAATTCAATAGAAGAAAATAATTACAAGACAAAAAATAGCACTTACGTATATGGTAGGTATACCTTATTTATTACTTTAATAATACGACGAAGGATAACGAAAATGAAATATTTATGTTAAAACATGGCAATGCCATGAAAAAATGTCTTAAAAAAAAAAGAAAAGTTGAGATGAAAAAAAAGGAAATAATAAGGTAAACCTAACCTAAAGAGTTGAGACAACAAGACATAAAAAAATGGACGAAATTGAGAGGCGACGATTGAGTGTTCATTAGAAAGCACCGGAAAAAAATAATTTATTAGGACTTATAGAAGGTGTTTCGAGTGACGACAATATTTAAAATACTCAACTATAATAATATGAACGACATGACAAAAATACGGAACAGTCGGTGTCAAGTGCAAATTCTAACTATAATATTTTTAATTAATCAGATTTTGGATATTCGTATCATAAATCTGATGATACCAAGAGGCCCACACGGGCTTTGCAGTCAGCAAATTTTAAATATTTTGCTACTTAAAAAATCCACCTCTGTAAAATATGACATATGACTTGTATTTGGTGTTTTTTAACGACTATATACTACGTATTGCCTCATCGATGATTATAAAATTACACTTACGTCTTATCACAATCCACAGGAAATGTATTTATACTTTTAGTGGGTAGATACCTAATATGCTGACAAAAATTTACAGACTCAATTTTAAATATATATGCGTAAGGCCCTGACTGCGGCTTTCTTCTTTCTAATAATTATTGACAATATATTCACTATTCAACCATTCAGTTTTCAGGTTCAAATTACATGGACTACCAATTACCATTTACCAACTGTTATGAAGTTTTTTTTCGAAATTTTACTGAAAGTTTTATTCAGCTCATCTAAATATCTACAAATGTATTGTTATACAAAAACTAAAAAGATGCTTAAATAAATATTCGTAGTAGCTGTAGTCAAAAAAAATAATATATATATAATATAATATTTAAGAAAGAAGAACTCTTAAGTAAGCAAATGATAAAACATGAATATAAAAAATACTAACATGTTTTGATTTTACAAAAACTGTAAAATGTATAATAAAAAAGTTTATTATTCAATAATGAATATTAAAAAGGAAAAACTTTTGAAGTATTTCGGGCCACATCGAAAGGGTTCGTAGTCCAGGTGTTTCAGGCCACTGATATAATATGGTAGCATTGATTATAAAAAAAATAATTAAAAAACAAAAATGTTTAGACTAGTAACACACCTGCACATGGGTGATAGATGCGTATACGATTTTTTTTGAATAAAAGAAAATAATATTTAATTTAATGATTGTTATTCAAATATATAAAACAAAAAGCAATGTCGTTTTGCCTATCGATTTTTACGAAAGTTTCAGAGATTTCAGAAAAACTTAGAGAGAAAATATTTATTAGTTTGCACCACGTTCGAAAATGTACCAAGTATAATATCCATCTCTGTCGTATTAGTTCACAGAGTGAGAGACGTGCAATAGGAAATAGTATTTCGCTTCAATTTTATTAGCTGTAATTTGCACCACAAATTGGTACATTTAAGTGGGTATGTAATGTGCTTGAAAATATAAAAACAACATGTAATTTGTACCACATCTAAATATTAATTTGGTAATCTACGTCACGACAGCAAACGAAATGTCATATAATATGTAATCTGCACACGAAATCTTTCAACTTTAACTACTAAAATGTATCATTGTATACATTTAAAGAGCTCTCTTCAGTTAAAGCACATAAAACGTGGATAAATAACATAGACTATTAATAATATGAAATTTGTATTATTTGACAATGAATTATAATATTCTTGATTTATCCATATTTCGTTACTATAACTTAAATGTTCATTTTACACTAAGTATTAAGTACGTATACCTAAAATTATGTATAATTGGCTTACATTTTTTATTTTACTTTATACACATTAAAATTTTTATTTTAAAATGCATCCATCAATGAAAATGTCTGATGAGTAAAATATATAGCAGTATGAATAAGTTAAAAAATATATAATTGTTTACTTTAACGTGGCGAAATTTACAATTTTTGTGGGCACAACATTGCACAATGCACAGATTACATAATGCACTTTTATATTTTAGTTTCATATGGGTTATTATCCAAATTAATTTTTACATGTGGTGTAAACAAAATTTCATTTTATTATTTTTTTCATTGTTTTTGGCGCAAATTACATGAGCCCTAAATACAATAATGCTGATTTGTCTGTGAACTTACGTTAAAACCAAAATATAGCGTATTTTATGTTTGTTCAATTTTTTCCAGGGCAAAGTCAGATTATACTGCAGCTATTATACTATACAACTAATGTAAGTATATATATTATAATCATTTTTTTTAAACTATAATTTTAATACATTTTATGAATATTTAGATCATAATATAGGTACCAATATGTAGAAAGAAACGGTGAAAAATAATATCTTTAACCTACCTTTACTCTTCAGCAATATAATATTCAATACTGTTACTGACAGTCCCAAGTCCGTGTAAATGGGAAGGAAAATAAATAATAATATATTTATATCCGGCCTCATTTAGTATTAGTAATTAGTACTTATATACTTAGTTGTTAAATATTATCGAGACGAAATTCGTACGAAAACGCGATCAAGATGGACGCAATTTGTTTGCTGTGCTTTTATATCAGCTCTCGTAAATCGTTCATTACCGTGTCAATTCTGTATCCATCTAACGTATCTCAATATTAAATGTTTATAATTTATAAATCATTAACTATTGGTTCAATATTTGAAATAATTAAACTTAATATACAATACACATTGCAAAAATAACTAGTAACTACATCAGAATATGAAAAATAAAATGGGGTTCTGTTATGCTTAAAAAAGAATGAGAACTTAAACAACCTTGAACAATCAATTTTAAAGTCGTATTAAATATTCAAATGTTTATGTCGTTAATGATTCAGAAAAAATTTTAAAAAATTTACTTACCTAGAACATTTTAAAAAAAAAACCGAGATGTTGCTGTGTTGCGTATATACAAGGTTTTGACTGTTTTAAGTAAATTTATTTTGTTTTTTTTTCAAGTATAGGTCAATGTAATGGATGTGTTTAATTTGAATTCAATGATAAATCATTGATTACGAATAGCGATGCTGAACGGAAACAGTGAGTCAGTCTCTATTTCCAACGATATTTTGTTATTTATTTTTAATACAATTTACAATTATTAGTAATTTGTTTTTCTATTAGTAATATGGTAGTTAAACTAGGTTGAACTAATTATTGCCAAAAACATCGAAATAAATATGTTTTATAATTATGTAGGTATAGTATATTATTGTTATTAAATTATTATATAATATTAATAATGTATCATAGAACGGTGTGAATAGGCTCACAGTAAACAATAGTTAAATAAAATAGATCTAAATATTTTTGAACAACTCATTGTGTATAGAAATAACCATAACAGTTACTCAAATAATCAAAGAGTGTCACGTTTAAAAAAAAACAATAATAATTACAAGACTAAATGACTAAAATAGTTAATTTTTGTTTAAATAAATAATTAAGTCAAATTTGATGCTAATAAAAAAATTATGGATATTAATTTTAGGTACTTCCAAATTGGCACCACAAAAACATAATATCTAGTATCATGGATAAAATGTTCAGGACTTTAGACTGAGAAATAAGAAACATTTAAAATATTGTTTATATATATTTATCTATATTTGTGACATTCATAAAAAAAAATTGATTATCAAAAGCTTGAAGTTAGTCCAAATATTTTAGAATTTTCATTGATACAGATAATTTTAGTAACAGTGGAAGTTTAAACGAATAATATGTTTGAATTATAACGAAAATGTTGTGAGAAAAAAATATTATTTTACGTTCGAATATTTCGAATTATTACATTGAATTCAGTAAAAATTTAAACTTGCCTTCAGAAAAAATGGCTTTCACTAACCTTTTTTTAATTTCAGTAAAAGTAACTTATAAGAAATCTAGTACAACGTTTCCAAGCTTAAAGTATGAATTTAAAACTATGAAGTTATGTTCAAATTTTCGTGATTTTGACTTTAAACGCCGCTTATATTATAGTTTATTTATATTTAGTTGTGTATTTAATTGTTTATTGTCCTATAAATAATATGGTATACGACGAAATAATTTATGACAAAAACATTTCATATATTATTATAATTGTTATTTGTTTATAAGTCAGTACCGACTACCGAGTACCGTAAAACCTTAGTTCGTGGTAAAATATATTTGTATTTAGATAAAATAAATACCTACTAGCTTAGAATTATTATTTAGAAATTCAAACATTTTGGAATTTAGAGTTGTAAAGGTACAGTTTCCCTGCAGCGTCAAACAGCGGAACAGCATAGCTGCGTCAAACGCCGACCTATGTCCAAACGCTGCGGGGAAACCTACGGTACCTTAAAGAAATAGCCATCAGCTAATAATATTCTTATATAAAAATGTCGAAATAATTCAAGTCCCTTCGATTAATATTTTTCGAATAATTAGAATGAAGTGGCTGAATTCGAAGAAAACAATCTTGCGTTACGGCTTATCTTAACAGACGATTTTAATAGGAACGGTTTGCTTTTGAAATGAAATTATTCGCAAGATATTTTGATTTTATAGAATTTCCCGGAAAACTGAGATACGCACTAGAGAGCCACTCATAACTATTTTGTATTGTTTTGATAAAATCGCAAAATCGCTGTCCGATTACGTCAAACTTTGGACTTCTTATGTAGACACATATTTAAAAAAAATTGTGTACGTATTTATTTTGATATTTATAAAATACTGTAAATACCATAACTTATGAAGAACCGGGGATTATATTTTTGGAACTTGGAAGTTGTCTAAGCGAAAAACGTATCTACCGCGACCGTTCACATTTATTTTATTATCTACAATCTTCAATGAAGTAGTCTTCTGTGCGAATGTTGGTTTTTCGTGTCTTTAAACAATTTATCAAAACAGTTCTTGCAGCCAAACGTCCATAAAATATAGATTTTAAATACTTGAAATCAATTAAAAAATGTAATTAATACTAGATACAAAATTCGCCTTGATATTTTGTTTTTAAAATACTATGTTAAGAAGACACCACACTCACATGAGTCGTCTCCGTCTTACAAACGTACACAAATAACAAATTTAAATACCTTTGAAAAACGATTGGCTATTTGGCATAGTATGGATGAAAAATACGTAAATACTATTAAGGCAAAAATTATGAAAACAAAATTTCTTGATATAATTGTTTGTAGTTTTTATAATTTACACTAAAAGTTCTTACAATAAAATAACTCAATGTAATAATATTATATTAATATATCGTGCTTTATAAATTAATAAAATTACCCGAAAATCATAAAAAAAAAAAGTTCCCCCTTTGAAAGTTAAGTGATGCGAAGTTTGGAGCGCATTGTTTTAGAGCACTAAAGAAATAATGTACTTGGCGTTGAAAGCCGTTGAAATACTATAATTTATAAAGTTAAAACAAATAATGTATAAGTTATAAATACAATTATATTATAATATTGACTTTTACTTTATGGGACGTAATCAACAAATTAATATTGTCTACTAGGTAGAAAAAATTATAAAAAACGATTAAACAAATATCACGATTTAAAAATATTTTATGTGTCACCCATTTTTGTCCTCTAGTTATGTGGGTATAATAGCGTAGTAAGTAATACAAATGATAGGTTTTTGGATTCTCAGAAATCGTTTTTAAATTGCGTTCAACCGATATTATTATGTATAAATATAGTCATGGTCGTGTTGAAGACGTCTTGAAGTACATATTCCGGTTCGGTATGGGTAGTCTCGGTAGTGGGTTGGTATGTATACATACAAATATAACTTATAAGTTATATGTATATATATATGAGTACCTATATATGTATAATGTACACTCACTCTGATCTGACACAATTTTATCAAATGGCAATTCAAAGAACATGTGAAACGCAATCATCATTTTACCTCAACCGTATAACATAAATATTATGTTCGCGCGAGTAACTATATGTAAACAGTGAAACAGTTTATCCAAATAATCCGACGTTTGATTCAAATAGTGTGTACATAATATTAATATAATACGCACGAAACTTTAACATATCAAATTTATTGAAACATATTATATTATTTTGTTGAAAAGGACGTCGTGTTCGCGTGTGATGTCTCTGCTTTACCATCAAGACATATTTAGATATAATTATCATTGAAAATAATGGTAATAATAAATTAAAGTTTAGTTATTATTTTGTTATAAAATGGTCTTACTAATGCTTGCTATAGTCAATTTTGCGATCAGAAGAATTTGTTTTACTCTGTTATTTGTTGTTATTTGTAGTATAAAATGATTTGACATATTATTGAACTTAAATGTAAGTACATAATTTGTGTGTGTACATCAGTTTTATTACGATATTTCGATTTTGAAACAAATTATAAGTATTTTCAAATTGTACGTTTTGTAAATTTTAAAATGATCATAACTTGCTTTAAAATTAAAATATAAAAAAAGAGTACTTATGTGGAGCCATGGATTATTTGTTCACCTTTAAATTTCCTAATAGGTCACTTCAGTCAACCTAACCTATAACAGGCTACAGAGTAAAACGTTTTCTTCTGAACATAAAATTTGACATGTTATACGTTTGCAAGAGGGACACAGCTGCAGTACACCACTTGTGTATACGCCGTCCTCTTAAGTAGATTTCTATATTTTTAATGATAAATATTTTTATGCTGTTTTTTTCCCCAGGATGAACACTATATCAGAACCACTTTGTATTAGACAAAGAGTACCGATGCGTTCGTGTATAACAATCTGACGTTTGAAGAAAAAAATGCATATTATTAACTGGACCGAAAAACTTTATTTTCCATAGCTTCGAGAATTAAACTTTTCGTGCAAGTGTGGTAAAAAAATACATCCAGAAATGGAGCAGAAAAAATATCGTAAATCAATATATTCCAGCATAGCTTAGAATGTAAAATGAAATTATGTAACAACTTGTTTTCGTACCTAACATCGATATTTGTGTGAATTATAAATTATAATTATTATAATATCATACCAGAGAAAAGACAAAAGGCGGACATTCCTTTATGCTTCGAATATAGGTCGTTGTTTTGATTAGGTGGGTGTGTTTTTAAACTCGGAAGCGATTATTATCGTATAATCATATACGATTCGTATTCTATAATATTATCATGAGTCATGACTGATGTTATTTTTCTGTTATTTTTTTGTTTTAGAAAATAATATAATATCATTCTTTTCACCTGTATTAAATACTACTCGTACAAGGTGATTCGCCTAGAATGCTCACCCAGTTATTCTTCTTCAATAATGTAGTTATTCAAAATATGATTTTTGGAGTTTTTAACTATATACCTATAGGAACTTAAAGACTGGATCTTCAAATTCATGTGATATTTTGTTCTACTTACGAAGTGTCTTTTTCAAACTACTATTTTTCAAATTAGAACTAAGGATAATTTCTCCATGATCTTATGAGTAGAATATTTTAGTACTTAATATTAATCTGTCAAAATGTATAAAATATATGTATAATATGTAAAAATGTCTTTTTCAGAAATCTATTTTATATTTTGCTAAAACCATTTTTAAGGACTATATTATCCTCAGTATAAACATTTCAATAATAAAGAAACTACTAGTTTAATTTTTGAATTAGATACATCAACATTTTCAAAAAAACTATTCGCTAAGTAACTTACAGTAAAAAATTCTCATTTAAAAAAAATAGAAGTTTGTATCGCCACAGGACCCTCCATAAATAGTAAGCATTCCTGGTGAATAGCACCCTGTATACAAATTTAACAAAGCTTATAATATTTAATCTACACTTGTATCTAGTTTATCACAAATCACAAAAGTATTTTAGTTGCGGCCGTTAAGGGGGCTATTAAAGTAAAATAAAAATACATATTTGATAGTTATTTGGATAGGTTCTTTAATGTGCTAATAAAAAGATATATGTTATGATTGTGTTCATGTTCTCAGTGCGGCGAGTGAATCTTATCATTTAATAGGTATCTAAAACGGTGAACATTATGTTTTGAATTTTTGAAATCGCTTGTTGCTTCATACGATTCTTTAACTGAATAAGCCACTTGAAAAATAATACGCCGAAGCACTTGGATTTTTTACCAGCCAAATAAGTATTTATAAAGATAATGGTATAGTTATTACTTTATTAGTTAATGCAACTTCTGTACTCCGTTTACCTTGAGTTCGTTAACTAAAATCGAATGAAAATATTAAATAACACTGTGTATCTGTGTGTATGATAAATGATTTTTACCTACTTCGATAATATTTTATAATGATCAGAGACTATAGGCCCAAATGATAAATAATGAACGACAGAAATAATTTTTCGGGATTTCTAACTGCCAGCTGCAGCCTTATCTAGTTATTATAACAATATTTGATGTTCGATCCACCGGAATTGGGTTATTACACTTACACATTACCTATAACATTTACCAATTTTTGATAGAAATGATGAATATATTACTCAAACATTATTAGTATCAATGTTATATTATAAATTGTGTTTTTTGTAATATTACATATTATTATTAGGAATGTTAAAATTTAAAATCAATACTGTGCCGTAGAACGGAGTCTGTGTGAATTGGTTACCTACCTAGTGAAATAAGAAATTAAAATGGAATATTTTGTGTTATAAGTTACTACTATAGGCCGCAGATGTTTGCAACTTTTCTTCTGCTACTCCTCTTTATTACTTTGGTCCACAAGTTAATTTTAAATGCATGTGTGGAATAACGAATAAAAAATTAAAATGTTTCGCAATTTTCGAAATTTTGTCATTTTAGTTGCATTTTGTTGACTTTACTCATTTTTAAAACTATTTTTTCAATTTTTCACCTGATTTCACTTTTCTTATACTTTTAAAACGGTTTCATAAAATTTCTACAAAATTATCAAATGGCTTTTATTTAGTGTGAAATATATTATTGTTTAAACTACTTATTGTGTATTGATATTATTGTACTTATAGTCGTAACGTTAGTTTGATTATTTTAAAAATCGTATCGGTCGTGTTCTACACTTCTACCTAACAATCCAATGTAATATTTTTTTTTCAGATATATATTTTTATATTTTTTAGAGTTCAAACATTTGGTAAAAAAAATTTGTAAAATAATAAAATTACAACTTACGGTATTTTTTAGTGCAATTCTGTAATTAATTTTACTACTGTTTCGCTATTACAACATTCGAGCCCTAGTTATAACTTTTAACTATTAGCTTCTATTGTAAAAACTCCTACCCAAATGTGTACTATCGAGAGGACAATCGATTTGAATTTGGGTGCAAATTACAATACATATTTAA
Source organism: Myzus persicae (assembly GCF_001856785.1). Taxonomy (NCBI): domain Eukaryota; kingdom Metazoa; phylum Arthropoda; class Insecta; order Hemiptera; family Aphididae; genus Myzus; species Myzus persicae. Next base: position 200,050 of record NW_019102415.1, read on the forward strand.
TATTTTTTATTATCTACCTTTATTTTGTTGCAAAATACACATGTTCTATACATTTTGGATCAATTTTGGTGCAAATGTAATACAGCCTTTAAATCAACTCTTCATCCAGACTTCATCAAGTAGGTACGTACAATATAATAGTATATTTTATATATAATTTTTTTTTCTGCAATTTAAAACGTAAACCCAATGCATGCTTGTGTTTTTTCCTTATCTCGTCTACACATCATACACAAATACATAGGTAGTCCATAATATTTATTCAGATAATATTGTTAATACTTTTGTAGAAAAAGTATACCGTTTAACCTTTTGATCAACAATATTTACGCAGGAACTTAATTTTTGAGTATTTTTAATTTTCGAATTTTAGTGATTGTACCTATAATATTATTTGTACAGAAATCAAACTTAAAATGAAGTATGTGCTGCCATCTGTGAACAATATTTGTAAATTTTCTAAAATAGTTACTAGATTACAACAAATATAATATATTTCCGTATGAAATAGATTTTGCCTGTAGTGTTTATAGTAATTCACTCTGTGAGTAGTTATAGTAATGTATAATTTACTCTTTAGAGGGTTAAAAAAATGTAGAAATATACAATACATATATACAAGATTATGCTAATTTTTTTACGTTTTCGATTTCAATTTGCCAAAATTATGGTGGTATGGAGTGAGGGGCTCCAATTCCTCCAAACAATTGAGCTATTTTCAAGTATAATTCTGAAGTGGCCTACGTAATAAGAAACTCAAACCAAACAAATCCATATATAGCGCCCGAAAAACACATACATAGACAACAAACATGCTCTGGTTTATTTAGAAATGAATAGATTCATAAATACATTTTTTTTCTAGGTTCGTGATACATTTATAGTTAGCCGAAAATCTTTCGGACGATCCGATGATGCTTGAAAATTTATATGTCACTGGACTATCGAGAAAAACTTACATTAACGATATAAACATATAACAATACATTCGCATAAAGAAGGTGGCCAACTAAAAAGAAAAATAAGTAACTGGTGTAGTAATGGCATAGAAGCTATAGAAACTTCTCATAAAAATTCGATACGCGATGCAAATTAATTGAACTTAAAATTGCAAAGTAATAATTCGGATTTGCCTAATAGTGGCAATAACGAACAAGGATGTAAGTAGTTGAGAAGAGTTATAATGTTTTTTGTACCAACATATTATACCAATTATCAACCATTTGCCATGTACATGTAGATCATAACATGCTTATTACATATAAAACACAATTTAAAAGTTTACTCTTAGAATTATTAATTTTGTAGAGTAACATCATATAGGTAACGTGAAATAATTACATAATTGGCTTTCTTAATTCTCATTATGTAAATGCATTAAACAGAATGGCAATCTTAATGACATTGAATTTATATCAGCTTTTAAGTATTCGTTGCATCTGTCTCCAATTTTTTATGTTAATACCAATCATAAATTCATATGTCCTGAATAAATTAAGAAGTGGAAAATCATAAAATCTGACTTAGTAATTACTATGTTTGTATTATACATTCAATTTAAAAAAAAAAATAATAAAAGAATAAAAAATTATAATTCGGGGAAAGTAAACAGCTTTAATAAATAAATATACCGACTGTCCAACTAGGCATATAAAATCAAGGGCCTAAGACTCACGGCTCTTATAAAAATCTAAAGTTTTCGATCAATTTTCATAAAATTTTTGTCAACAGATTCAGCGAGATCCCTAGAGTTTCATAGCCTACTTTTTATTATTTACTCTTTTAATTTCCCGACACTTAAATGTTCTACATATATAGTTAATTTACGAAAAACTATAATTTTTTATATTTTCTATATTTTTTTATTCATAATATATTGTTGCCATTTATTGCAGAAAAATAATTATTATGAATAATTGATTGGATGCAATTTTAGACCTGCATTAAACAAATCCATGCAGTTTACATTTACGGTGTTCAAGAAGATGTAAATCCACGGGCATTAAATCTGTTACGGGCAACGCCGTGCAGGATCAAGTAGTATTTTATTATAATTTATTATTCAGTGACTAGTGTTAAGGCGTAACTGTACGCAACCAATCGTGCATACATGCGAGAAATGTATAGTGCGTAATTTTAAAGGAACTAATGTTTCAATCTGAATACAAAATAATATGCATATTACAATATTTTGATACTTTTTTTTATATAACTACAGTGTTGATTTTTAAGGGGCCTTTGAATGTGATGAATTACTTTATTTTTAAATTATCTTTAATATTTTAGAAAAAATACAATTGAATACTATGTCAATCGCAAAAGTTTCATTGCCATAATTTATCGGCACATCCCACGCAGTGTCGTAGCCAGGGGGTTTGGAAGGTTTAATTCACTTTCTTGGCTTTTTTAAAAATAATATTTTAAATATGCACAGTTATTGTTAACTATGTGACTGTTTGAATATAATTCAGCAATGTTTCACACTTATCATATTATTGACATAAATCAAAATATGAAGTAATTAAAGGACTATCCTAACTGACTAATGCGATTTTGGTACGTTGGTATTATTATTGAAGAACGACATATCAAGTTATTAAAAGTTTATATTTTCTCTAAATTAAATGTTTTGCTTGTACATAGTTATAAAAATTATAAATTCCAAAACAAAATAATTTGACTTATAAAGACTTATATCAGGGCAAACAGTTTACTTTTGCTCCGCTCAACACTTTCTAAATTTTTAAAACGGTCCTGGGTGTTTTGCCTACAACGATTTTTTATAACACAATACTCATAAGCAGGGTTGGGATATTATTACATTTGCATAATTTTTATACAATACTCAATAACAAATATGTAATAATATAGTACACTTAAAATCTATTTCATGATTCAGAGCACTGAAACTAAAAATTGTACTTTGCATATTTCTACATGTTTTGACATTTTTTAGATTTTATTTTTATTCCTGTATTTTTTGAGATATTTTTGCATTTTGGAGTAATTTTAATCGAAATGGCTAATATTTTACCAAATAACATTTTAATAAACGTGTTTTTCTTTATTGTCTAATTTTAAAATTAAATATACTTAGATTAAGTACAATAAACCAACTGCACAGACTCGTTGACACGACGGAAGCAGCAACGTTCATCATTTCGTATTATTATTTGTTTAAAATTTGGAAACTTTTGTTAACTGCCGATTTTTGGCCCTTTCGAGAATGTGCAGTTTCAGAGCGTGATCAATTCGGCCTAATAATCATTCAGAAGCTGCTCATCGACGATTAAATATTCAAATTTTACACATCTAACGATGTGGACTTAAATCACAAAAAAATTCAAGCTTGACATACGTTTTATGAAAATCTTGTTTCAGGATTTCGGGAAACAATCTTCCAAGGAAGTTGAAAAAATTTCCAAACACAGATAAAATTATAAAAAGGTTAGTAAATACTTATGATATTCAAAATAAAATGATACTTCTATAAGAGGTATAGCAAATAATATTGCTTTAAAATACAATTTTTGATCCTTATAGAGAGGCGATTGTTTTAACAATGATGTGTGTGTTTTTTATTTTTTATTTGTGTCTGTGTACATGTTAAGTAGTTGAAATAATGGTTCATTTTTCAAATTATGTATTTTTTTCGATGGGGAAGTGAATCTAATCGGTGTGTTGGTAGAAAAAAATTTAAAATTTAGACAAAATAAGTAAAAATCACGAACATTTGCAAGTTATTTTGAGTTAGAAATTCATAACAATTTTTTTTTTTTTAAATAATTTAATCTAAGTTTTGAAAATGTAATTCAAGATTTCCCATAAGTTTGTCTACCTTTATCAAAAAAAATATCTACTGAATAGTCAAATTAATTTTTTTTAGCGTTTGCAGTTTAAACTTGCGCAACATTAAAACAATTATTTTGTCGTTAAAATTTTATAGAATGTATGACTTGTATAATAGCTAATGGTTGAAAATTTAAAACAAGGTACCACGCAAGTAGGTTATTCTATAACCAAAAAATCTAAAAAATAAACACAGTTTTTTTAATACTAATATTAATATTAGTTTAATTAGTTATATTTATGTTTATACATTGTATGCAATTACGTATTAAATAACCAAGAATAACGATTGAAGTTAATTTGTTGTAATGTTGTGTTATTCGTGGGTACTTGAAATTTTTAGAGTATATTATTATATTTTATACACTTTTTATGACTTTTCAAATGTAATTTTTTTTAATAAAAATGAAATGAAAAATGTATGTTTAGTATTTTCGTATATATTACAATGTGTAAGAGGGATATAAGCTCAATATTTGCGTTGGCCCACACGCAACATAGATAAAACGCAGTCTTTTTTTATGATTTTTGAGAGATCTACGAGTAAAAGCAATTATTACACAAGTTATAGAGGCTAATTTTTTTGACGGTTTAACATATCGGTTATATATTTCATTGTTTATTTGACTTAAAAAGTAAAAATAAATGTTTCTAAATTTAAATGGATATTAAATTGCAGTGAGAAAATATTTAGACGTATCGTTATATGTTACACCCTCATAAATATTATACTCTATAATTTTTGTAATGAATGATTTTACCCTAAGATTACTAAAAATCATAGAAAAAAAATGTTGCTTGAATTATTTTTGCCTAGCCTACGATGCACGTAGGCTAGAAAGAGAAAGAACAGTGTTCTGACATATTTTTAAGTGATTTTGCATGTTCAAAGACATTAAATATATTTAAGCGTTCAGTTTGTTCATAAAATAAAAATATCAATTTTAAAAGAAATCTAATCTAAAAAATAAAAATAAAGAGCCTTTATACGATGCCTTAGCATCCTCATGATCAATCCATATTTTGAATAATACTATGGATTTAATGAATATTATTATAATGTAGGTATATAGTTTATATATTCAATATGAATGTACATTTGAGGACCTGCTGATATGCGTAAGCCGTTTTTTAAATTTACTATAGAATATTTAATGAAATTGAGTCAAGGAATTAGGTTAGATTTTTACAAAGATTTTGAATGTTTGTGAACAACATTGAAATGATTATTGACTTTGGTCTTTGGCTGATGCACTGATATAAATAACATTATTATGTTAACTAATTTTTTCCTAAAATGTCGGTCTAATGTTTATATGTAAGTATTTACCAACATTACAATGACAATCGTTAATGTACCTTCTGTATTTATATAGGTTTTTTCAAATATAGTACTTGGCAATAAGGCAATGCAATATCAAAAAGATCATGATTGAGATAGTAAGATTATTATTACATTAATTAATTAATTTACATATCATAAGGTTAGGTAGATTTCTCAAAAATATTTACTAATTATTTCTATAATGAATTATGTAAGAGTGTAACGGCTGGAACCAAAATGTAATTAAAACATCGCAATATGAGTTAATATATAATTTAGATTAATAATAAGGACGTAAAACACCATCATAAAATATATTTGTGATTTGGGGAGATATTAAATTTTCTTTTGTTTTTTATTTAGACCACTGCCCACGGGTAGGTAGTTACCAAAAAGTTGCATCTCTAGCATTTTTGTCTATAGGAACCTTTAAGTAAGGTAGTAATTAGTAACAGTTCACTATTTCACGTTGCAATTAATTTTCAAGACAGCTCAGAATTGAATTTATGGTATATCGGTATTATAGCATCTATATTAGTTATTGAAAAGGCAATGTATACTTTAACTAATTAACTTGATTATATGTGTGTGTAAGCGAGTAACGACCCCCAGCCAAGTCTTGTTAGTCACTCATGGCTACACAATTTGGTCACATAGGTCATACATATCTTATGTACGAGGTGCAAACAACTCGGAGCCTTTTTTTTTTAAAATTTTCCATTTTAAAGATTAGCTCTACAGGGATTTTTTGGCTCATAAAAACGATTACTTTTTGTTTAGGATTGACAGTAGTTACGAAAAAATAAAATGACTATTATAATTGAATATAATTTTAAACCTGTTATTTATATTTGGTTGAAAAAATCCAAATTACAGAGTTAAAAATATGTGTAGTTTATATTGAACGTAGTTTAAGAAAGGGTAAGTCCACTGGCATTATTTAATTTATCGTCGGCTACATCTTGTAGGATCATCTATAATAACTAATGGATGACAGTCTTTCAAATCCCCTGCAGTTTTCGAACGATTTTCACAAAATTGTCGTCAATAGATGTAGCGAGAAAATAGTTATTATGATTGGTTATAATTTTAGACCAGAGTAATTTGTATCTGGCCAAAACAACCCAAATTACTGTGTCAAAAATCTGAGCAGTTTAAATTTGACGTAGTTTAAGGAGGGGTAATCCACGGGCATCTAATTTGTCAAGTGCAACGTCGTGCAGGATTAGCTAGTTTATATTAAAACAAATGGTGACAGAATCGTATAATTCTTAAAATATAATATTATTCGAACATTGCCAGCAAAAACAGACAGGCTCCATCTCATTATGGTCATATTACGAATTAGAGTGTGGAAATCATAATATATTGCTTTAATATATTTTATAATTACGTGTTTCGATGTGTCTACGATTTGCGAACACTTTTATTTCCAGGGGCATAGGACGATGATTACTTCAACGGTTTCATAATAATAATGTATACCAAAAAAATTCTGTTCTATATATTATTCAGCGCGTTTGGTGTGTGAAATATATTTGGAAACTCGTGCGATACTAGTTTTGAATAAATTATAAATATCATCTGTTTTAATTAAAAACAAATGTCGTTTCAAAACAAAATAAACAATACGGTGTTGGTGTTTTAGTAGATAAATATATTGTAACATATCACGAACCGGGTCTGGTCTTTTTTAATTATTATCTGCAGTGTCGGTTGTGTGAAAAAATAAAAAATACAAACTCGAATTTCACGTCATGTACAATATGTACATTGTACATATTATATTGATAAACACTAAATTATAATATTATTGTGTCACGCCTATATTTTTGTCGTTTCCAGTTATAAACAGTTGCAGTGTGGTAAATGTGTTCATGCTGCAGTATATAATCTGCATACACTAATGAGTGAGAGCTATGGAGATAATTACGAGATAAAAATGTAAACCTCAGACAGCTAGACTGGAGATACAACAGGGACGTCCGGCACTCGTTTTTCTCGGTTCGCCTCTCTTATGCAGATGTATTATAGTGTAGTGCAGCGGTTCTCAACCTTTTTGAGTTCGCGACCATATAATGTCACCAAGATGTCCAACGACCCTTGTATAATGGAAGCATTAAAAAATTGAGCCAACTGTTATTATTGTATTTATTTGTGTATATTTTTTACAAAAAAAGGTATATTATTTACACTTCAATGAACGTTTTTATCGACTATCGGACTATCCAAAAAAATATATATATATTATAAAACTTACTATTAATTATAAGATTCTAAGTGAAACAATTTTTTTCCCACATGGATTGACGACCCTAAAATAATCTCGACCCCCCGGTTGAGAATCGATGGTGTAGTGGACTGTTCTACAATTTGTTGTGTTCAATTTGAAAGAAATAAATAAATCTAAAATCCGACAACATAACTGAAATGTCTCCGATGTTTTTCTTAGTAGCGGCTCACTCATCAGCCATTGCACTGTGTATAGGCAGTGGCACGGCGCAATTAACTTAAGAACCACTGGGGAGAGGTGGAGGGGCTCAGCCCCATTATAATATTAGTCAATTTTGATGCACGGGGGCTATGTTCCTGCGACCCCATATGGCCATATTATACAGTGCGAATAGGGGCAAATAGACGTTGAGACAAGGGAAAACCTTCTTCGGGTCTCGTGCTAACATTTTATAATCAAAGTTCTTTTTAAAAAATGCACTTGCCAGTATTATGTGTTCATAGGTACTTATTGTGTAAAATTTTTTGTTGCTCAGGATGATGGAGGCCTTTAAAAAGTTCATTGAAATTATTTTAATATCTGTTGTGTATTTTGACTGTCTTAATTTTTGGGTGCAGCAAGCAGCTTTCATTTTAAATAATTCATTGTGGAAAATAAATTCACATATTGAATTTATTTGGAATGAGCCACTTTTTTTGTATAAAATATTATATCTGGAAACAGTGAGTTTCTAACTTTTATAATCGATGACTATTTTTTAGAAATAATAGATACTTTGTGGTTAAACAATTAAATAAAAATATTTTTGCGTGCAGTGAAAATTTAATTTGTATTACTACAATGTTTATTGATTGATTGATTTATAATTGTAATTTTTTATTTTGACGTCCAAACTGCCAAGCGTCAGTTAGTATTTAATTGTCTTAGACCGAGCTGTGGTCTACTTTGAAATACTGAAAAACTCAAATCGTCTTTTTTCAGAAAGCGTAAAATTTATTTGCAATTTTACACCTTAGTAGTTGAATAACAATTTCCTGGTACAATATTGTACTCGTTGCAGTATAAGTTTCAGTTTGATATTCGACGCTCATTAATCATTATGTTTAAAATTGATTAATAATAATAATTATTTATTTAGCAAATGAAAAGGGTATTATTCTATATTTCAAAAACAACAGCGATCGAATTCAGTAGACATTTAGTCTAGTATCGTATTTAATCGAACGAAATACGATTACAGTTGATGTTTAAGATAACTGAACAGTATAAACTATAAACAGTATGAAGTATAAACTCACATAAAGTGGGATTTTTGATAACTATATAGCTTATTATCTCACTTTATCATAGGTCGTTTTTATTTTTAATTGAATCATGTTCGAAATTTGAGTGAAATGTTTTGAATCATATTTGCAAATACCTTACTAGCTATAATATCATCGCTCGTGTTTGTGCTAGATGGTGGTGTGCTTATGTAAGGTTTGCGGTTTCCGGTGAAACTAAAATTATGAGCATTTAAAAATTAATTATTGTCTAATGAAATGTCATTTGCACTAACTTATTCAAATAAAAAGCGCTCAGAGCATTTTGTATAATCATAATAGGTACAGATATCAACGAGTAATGGCAGACGGAGATATATCTTGGCGATGATGAATACTGTATAAGACAATGCACTCCAACTATTCAAACTAATAACAAAATATCCGACATTTTGATGGAAAACGGAGATGATGTATTTCATATTAATAATGCTGTACAAAATTGGAATATTCATAAATCATAAGCGACAAATAGTTCGTAATAATTCAAACGAAAAGCGACTGAATGTACTTCGGAGACAACGAATAAAATTATTCGTCGTGAGCCGCAAAAATACAAAACTGTCACATATTTACACGATAGTAATATGTCTAGTAGGCATGAGAAAATGCATGTACCTAGGTTACAGACAACGTCGAAAAATAATGCCTACTTATGATTTATGAACTCTTCCAACAATTAAAAATTAATAGTTTACTACACGTCGAAATTAAATATTTTTCTATCTAGATAAAAGTCGGAAAAGGTGTAATTTTCACGACACATAGTATTTGTAGTACAATTTGGAGTATTAGTTAGTCTATAGTAGGTAATGCTATTTCAGGCTATGATACAATTTAATGTTTGCCCCTCTCATTTGAACCACTTAATAAATAATAGCTTAATCCGGGCTGTACATAAATCAATGTACGTTTGAGTAGTAAGTGTATATTTGCTGTTTCCATCCAAAACAACTGATATTTATGAAAAACGTTGCATGTAATAAAAAATTAAAACCGCAAATGATAATTTTGGATTTTTAACTATTTGCTCATAATTATTGTTCTATGGCTTAAATGTGGACGTCTAGGACAAGCTTGGAACAGAAAAAATGTAAAATTGGGACTTTAAATTGAATACGACAAAAAGAAATCTAAATATTTCACATTCGTTAAAGTATTTCTTCTGACTGTTTGTGGGCTGAGCCACTTTCGAACGATCCAAGGACTATACCTCCAAATGGTCCAGAATCATATCAAAGTCACTTGGAAAGTTGAAAGGAAAATTTTACAATCTACAGTTCTACACCCATTCATTTTTTTATTCGATTGAGGTATTTAAGAAACACTAAGCAGATTCACTTGAAACTATACGATGAAATGGATGAAAAATGACGAATCACAGCTCTAAAGTCATCTCTAATATTAAAACATGGAACACGGAAACAAAAGTCCATATTAGACTTATAAAAACTGTAGGCCTCAAATTTCAATACTCATCATACAATATCACTGCAGTAAAACCTCAATTAATAATAATTATGATTTCAGTACAATAACTTTATTTTTATTTTAGTAAAATTAATTGGCGGTTATGGGATACAGGTGGCTTATGCCTGACAAAGTATAAATAGAAGGTAGGCTATTTGGTTTAATATTGTTATAATATGAAGAAATCATCTATAAAAAGGACCCGAAATACGGTTTCTGATCTATGAAAGTGCCAAGTGAAACTTTTTGGGCACTCCTTCTGTACGAAAAAAAAACATTCGCAGAAAAAGTAAAAACAAAAAAAAAAGAAAATAACGCCATTGTAAAATAAATACTCACTTCGTTCGAAATCTAAAATGTATGGTAACCCAATTAAAAACTGGTTTGAACATCAAATTATTTATCATCAGATTGTTATTTATTGTCAATAAATAGTCAACTACGTATATACAATTATAAAAATAAGAACCAACCTAAGAAATTAATTAATAGACTTATTATTATTATTATTCAAAAATCTATAGGTGGGGCGTGGTTCGTTGTTCTGTCTCAAACGAAGTTCTTAATTATGCTATTTGTATTTTAAACAAAACAAGAAAAAGCTTATTGTTAAAGCCCCTGCTACGACGGACGTAGAAAAAAAACGCACTGTCATTTGAAGATTATAATAATATAATTGTACACCCGGATAATTCATACTGGTGATATGGTAAAAAAAAATGCGGGAAAGAACAGTTGTATTGTTTACAAATGTTTTTTTTATGAATTAAATTCAATAAAATCTAGCGAACTTACTCCTGCGGGTTAGGAAAAACCAAAAAAAGTTTTTATAGGCTAATAAATTGTCAAGAAAGTCAATTAGTCAAGAAGCTTGAGGACTGAGATAAGCTATTTATCACACTTTTCATTATTACAGGTATAGATACTATTGTTTTGCTTAGTCATCAATTTTGAGCTCAAATGTTTTTGCACTAAAAAATTACCAAATATGGATTAAAAATTTTCAAGTGTGTAATTCTATACAATAAAATCTCCAAACATGCAAAACAAATGACTTAAATGTGTATAAAACTTAGCTTTAACTAAAACAACTTAATTATTTACAAACTAAATAAATATTATAAATGATCAGATTTTATTAAAACAATAATGTGAAATTCAGTCGTTAAAATCCTACTGACAAATTAATATTAAACATAGGGATTTAGTTTATTAGGTAAATTCTATTTATTGGAATAATTAGTGTAATATCCTTCAAACAAATACGTAGTTATGTACATATAAATACATTATGTCACATAAACATGGTACATCCATTTAAACACGAGAATTCCATCACGACACGCTATCATATAAAATCTAAAAATATATTTTGGAACAAACACAGTTGTACAAAGTAAATGTGCAAATACAAAATATTAATCCTATTTGAATTTATTAGTACTATATTATATTATATTTTATGTATCATACTGCTATTCTAAAACAATACTATATATAATGTACTTTTAAACATACGTTGATTTTCTAATAATCCATTAATATGCATTAGGTAATATATTAATATACAAAATAAAAACGATATCATTTGATTGAGTAGAAACATATGTATGTAATTTGTATCTAGGTTACCATAAAATATTGACCGAATAGAAAAACATCCGAATTCCAAGTCCTGTGATTACTTATCAATTATCATATTATGTACATTTTACGCAGGTTAGGTTAGGTTAAAATTTTTGTAGCAAATGGATACTTGATAAATCACAATCAAAATTACACCCGATATTTAATTCACCATTTATTGTGATTTGACTAAAAATATTTTTAATTGACGATAAATATTATATCTCGTAATACCAATCCAAACATACATCAAATACACACACAGTAAGCATACCTTTTTTAATGAAACAATTTCATAGGTAGGTAGTTAAAAGTCAAAAGATAAAAAAATAAAAAATAATTTATGTGTACATTAAAAATGTGCATAGTAAATATAAATTGGAAAGAATACTTAATAGAACGTTAGGATAATAAAATATTTAAGTAAGTATTTAACCTTTTTATACATAAAATAGTTCATTCACATTCTGCAGAAGAAACAGGTATATTGTAATATTACATATCACATAGATTTATTTCCTCTCGCATTTAGACGCTTGTAAAAACACCTCTATTTGTGAGGCCTGAATACACATTTTTCTCTAAGTTCACATACATTACCTACAATATTTAAATACCTACACATTATGTTACAATATTCTTGTATTTTTGTTTAAGTTCTTCAATGACCGATTAAGATTTATTTTAAAATCTTAAAATTTGAATGAATCCCAACTAAATTTATACTTTATTTACATTTTAGATTGGATTATAAGGGGGTCAGAGACTTTTTAAGGTTGACCCGAGCTCACCCTAGTGGTTCTACCTAATAATATTATTACGTAATGGTTTTTATTAAAAGCATATTTTTTCGTAAGAATGTTCTAATAGGCAATAATTGAGTTACATGTCGAAAATTGGAAATCCAGAGTCAAAGTACTTACATATAAATTATAAATCATTATATGTATCAGATACAGTGCTAACTTAATTACCTATTGATCATAAAATTAATTCATCGTACTTAAAAGAGGTGCTTAAAAAAAATGCAATGAACGTTGCTTGCTTATATTGCGAGTTATATATTATAAATGTATTTTAAGTACTGCAATGTTTACGGATATGCCCTACCTAAAACTCCCAATTCCAAAAATATAAACTTAAAATTTAAATACGTTACACGCTGCATGTACAGTAAAAGTTTATAAATACTTTTATAAAATTCTGCTCTCAATAATGTATATTCTGCAGTCAACTGTCAAGGTTAACCAGTCGTAAAAATCTATGTACTTACTTTTGTATATTAATCCATAATGTCTGTTAGTTGATTTTTATCCAAGAACTAGATCACAATTTTCAAAATAGATATTACAGTTAGCTATTACGAACAGCATTTATTGTTTAATATTAGAACCAGAATGAAAACATTGCGTTTTATCCAGTTCACTCCCAACATTCTAAGCATTAATGTTATAATAATAAAATAATATTGTATTATATTATATATTCTCTCGTTACTCATTAGCTGTATTATTTGTGACACCTGCCACGTTTATATATCCAATAGTTTATTCACATAGAGTTCGTCCGGAGTTCAGTTAAATGTATGAAATAAAAAAATAATATTTTTATGTGGAATTATTACAGTCGTAACTACAACTCCGGGATTAAAAACATGCATATAAACTGCAGCTTAACTCGAATTAATATTTTCAGCGAACATTTCAAAACGCCAAATCATAATAATATAATACCTGTCACTTCAAATATTTATGTATTTTGTAAGGTCTTACGATTGACCTTAATTGTATAGTGTTGGTAATAATGATAAAAACATATTATACTACCGTCGACCATTATTTTTACAGGTTTTAGCATTTCGTGCATACAGCTACCTCGATTTAAACTAAATTAATACTTTTTAAGTTATTAGATTCTGAGAGGAGTGATAATGTATTGATTCTACAATATTTTGTAAATGTGTTTTTTTTTATTTAATATTTTTTAAGTAGAAAAAAATGATCTTATCATCAACATTGATAGATGTTTTTAATAAAAAATTACATCTGGTTAGTTGTTGGTACTTGTAAGAGGTAAACGTTGAAAATTCTCAGTATCCCAGATTTTCAATGTCCAAGATACTAAAAATAGTTAAATGTTGGTATAATTATTAAAATGATTATTTGGTAACTTCGGTAAAATTTGCAAATACTGAGAGTTAAAAAAAAATGTTGATATTTTCAATAATAAATCTATTGTAGTACTATTAGTAAAATTAATTACTTTAAGAGCGATTTTAAAAAATAGGGTAAATGGCTGTCTTTCTTCTGTACAGTCGGATACGAGCGGCCAGTGGGTAATGGACTGGAGTTAAATTTTAATCCAATGATGTAAAATCTTTGTATACGAAAAACGCTTCTCAGCGATGACTGTTTGTCAGCCTATGATATTAATTAGTGTATTCGATGATATTATTGTAATTAAAGTAATTTATTTTACTATTAAGTTAAGGTTAACTTCATTTTTGATAAAAATATTACATTTGAAAGTTTCATTGTGTGTATAAAATATAATTGTATGCTCTAAAATTGACATAAGCCTACGAATAATGTTTTTAAATTACAACAAAATGACTAAAATTGATATTCTTTGTGTCTGTATGTAATATCGTCCAAATTTGAACTTAAAATAACTATTAAAAAAAACTGTGTTTATGTATATTTTTAGATTTTTTGGTAACAGAATTAACTACTTACGTGGAAATAAATATTGCTCAACTACCATTGTGACAATACATTAGGAGCTTTGTAATAAATTGTCAAGCTTTTTGAACTAACAAATAGGTTAGGTTAACCTACAAATTTATCGACAAAAATTAAAATTAAAAAAAATAAAACTCGACATTTTATTGTTCCTATAAATAGCTCAAAAAGAGTTGCAATATTTCATAGATGTTATGGTGCATAGGAATTTCTAATATAAACAGTCAGTGAAAATGTCATCTATGTACAGGTGCAGTTGTTTTGTTTAGTAGTACACTAAAAAAGAAAATCGATTTTTTCGAAAACTAATTTTGCCTAAAAATCTGAGTTTTTCCTTATTTTGTTGTTAATTTTTTCTGGCGCTTCGAATTGTTGAAAGTATCGAAATAAGTTCAAAATAATTAAAATTTACCTATAAGGCTATAAAGGCTAAAAACGACCTAATAATTGAAAAATTTCATAAAACTTCGTTAGAACCTTATTCGAACTTTATGTTAAGAAAACTATGTCCTACAATAAGCTAAAAAAAATGCACTTTCCTAAAATCCACAGCCTGAGTTATAAATTATAATACATACAATGCATTGGTGATAGATGCATATAAACAAGAATGGCTTAATGCACTTTACTATTAGGTAGGTACATAAACAACGTAATATTATACACATTTATCGTGGTTTAGTGTTTACTAACTTTAACATCATAATGCGTTTTGAAATAATTTGTTTTATTATTATTTGATAATAATCAAGATGTGTACTGCGATTTGAAGACAAAGTGGTTACAAGGTTATACAAGCACGGATTAAGAGTGACCATCTACTACCGTCTACCACCCGTTACCACCCGCGTTATACGTGGGTATAGTTATGTTAGGGTCACATTCCATCATCACTCATCCGCCTAGAATTCATACGCTTTTTCAACCCTTTTATAGAAGGTATAAAAATCATTAACAATAATTTTTACAACGCATATTATTTATTGTTTTTATTATTATACAAAGTACAATAAATTACTTTAATTAGTGCCTATAATAAAACCAAAATATAAAAATAACTAATCAAAAGACTTATTATTTAACTGTGTTATATTTTCAGTGTCAATCATAATTTATTTCATATATGTGTAACGTTATATACTTACTATTACTGCTATATAGGTATATAATATAATGTATATAATATATATATAATTATATATACTATATTATATATACTTATCTATATAATTTTTAAGTAACTTGTAAATTTATATTCTGGTTAAGATTTTAGTATTTTACTTTATAAATGAAGGTATTATAAGTTATAACAGAGCCTGCAGTAGGTTTAATATTACAAAGTTCGCAGGACCTCATTTAGAAAATTTGAAGGTATAAGTACGAAGTACCTACCCTAAATACGGTCCTGCAGTGTGCATGCCACTGTCATAATATATTCAAATCTTTGAGGAATATATTATTTGTTCATTTTATGTTGTGGGGGGTGGGGGAGAGGCTTAGGTTATTAGTAGGTTTTGAGCCCTGTACCTCTAGAGGACTTAAGTTGGGCTTACGGAGATGTATAGATATTAATATGATCACCAATACTAATATTTACTCGATGACCCACTATTATACACTTACATATTTCATCATTTATTATTTATAGTAGATAATGTTAAATGTTTATAAAACGTTGCACGCTAATAGAAATCGGAGCTTATACCCCCAATGGCCAATACACTTGGATGTTATTATAGCCATTTAATATATAATAAGTTTCTTTTTTTCATTATTATTCCTCGACGTCCTAATCTCCCAATCAGCTTTCTTCCATACATTTTGTACAGATCACTTAAATGTAAGTAGTTTTTGGATAAGTACAGACGCTTACAACAGTTACAACTATAGTACAATTGATAATTATTAATTACTTATCTGCTGTGTTTTGTCTGACATGATTTTTAATTGAAATAGTTTATTAAGTTATAGGTTGGGTAGTTGATCGCTAATCAGGTAGGTAAAGGTATTAGGTATTAGCAGCTATTAACTATTTGTGAGCAAAATCAGCAAATTGTTAAATGTTAATTCTTGTTTAGGCACCTACACATTATAATTTGTGTTGAACATTTTTAAGCAATCGTTATGGGAAATAGTGAAGACATCATATTAATAACAGTTTTGAATGATGGGAAGACTGCAACACGACTGAACGTGACTGCGCCGTATAAGTGTCAATCTCGATATTCGTTTTTTTTTTTATTATTATTACTATTATACAATCGTACCTATATTATAAATATTATGCATAACACAACACACATACGACTATACGAGTATCTTCAATATTGTACTGATATTTCAATACGATACAGAAATCGTATAGTATAATAAATATATTATTATGTTTCAATCAACCGCCTACCACACATATACCTACATATACCGTCTGCAATAACCCACAAGTGTACGATGTGCCAATAACTTTTTTTTATTTTCGCAAATGTATTACTGCGTCGACAGGCTTCGCATCATTGTATAATATATTTTCATATTTTTGTATGGCGTTCATAATATAAAACCCACATAAACGTTTCCTTCGATTACTTAGATATTTTCAATGGGTATATCGCGGTGTTATAATTATATAGTACTCCCGTGCCCTTTTATTGGGTAAACTGCGCAGGAAATCTTATCTAAAGCACAGATAAATAAATTGCATTTTCGATCGTTATTAGATGTGGGTCACATCTGCACATCGGCTTTTAAGGTTTTTTTTTACCGCCTATACAATTTAAAACATAGACAATTTGTAGATTGTAAACTAAAATAATAGTTGATAACTAATGGTGTTTATCACGTGAGTGCAATAGTGCAAACTAGTTGGCGGTAGCCTCCTAAAATATACGAATTGCCTTCCATCCCTATCGTAAACCAAAAGATTATTAGTATACTTAATTTTAAAGTAAACTTCAATTGCCTCAGATAATCAGATATTTCATAATTAAATACGAGTTGCCTCCCAAAAATGTTCACACTCTTTACCTCCCATACAAAATTAACTAAAATAGAATTAAATTTCATGTTAAAATATACCATGTAAATAAACGAATTTATTTATGTAAGTACGCTCTATTCATAATAAACCGAATTATTACAGGAAATCTTGACAAATAAAAATAAAAATTGATTAGTTAAACGCATATTAAAAATTATGAAAATTAAATGGATGATAAATAATTTAAGAAATATACTTATATTAAGAATTTTCAAAAAAGTTACTTGGTACCTTTCAAAGTAGTTTACTCAAAAAAACGTTGTCACCATCAAAATTTGTCTAAAAATTAAATTTACAAATTTGGTATTTTGAATTTTTACAAAAAAATCAAATTTAATAAAATTTTAAAATTTTTATTTTCAGTATTAAAAAATAAAAATGTTATACTGTACTTGTGGCGCAAGTGTCCATACATAATACAGAGAAAAAATGTTTAAATATTGATTAGAACAAAATTCATTTCATTCGTCGGGTATTTCTGTTACACCTTGCGTCTTTGTAATTTTCATTATAAAAAAATGAGTTTACATTATAACGGATATTTAATGTTTTATTATATTTTCAATAATAATTATTTACGTAGAACGATTCTATAATATGATTGATGACTATGTACTATTATTGTATAACAGTATGGATTAGAAAACGAGTAACTATTGCCATTGGATTACAATACTCCAAGCAAATGCCATTAGTCCATTAGACATTAGTCATCATTACCATTATTTATCTTTGAATATTAAAGACTATTCATGCTATTCACTCGTTTTAATTCTAACGATTTATATCATTTAAATATCATTATAAACATTTCTAAACGCAGCTACTGCTACCAAGGTACATACCATACCTACGCGTAATTATATGGTTAACTAGGTAGCTGTTTCTTTGGTTGAAATCCCATTTAATTTATAACATCAAATGTCAACGTGTTTGCGTCCAATTTGAAAGTACCAAGTATTGTTCGCGAGAAATTATTTCCCCATCTGGAAAACCTGCACCGTAAATTAAAGATCGTAGTTTTTAAAATGTGTGAGTTATATAGTTTTTAAACATATTTTGGTTGAATCTTGAAGCTATGATCTACTAAAGTAAATATGAATCAAATATCAAATAACATATTTTAACCTAACCATATATAATATTATGTATATTTATATTACGAAAAACTACTATCTATTAAAATTGCTTGTGATTATAAAAATAAAACCGTAAATTCAAATATTATAAGAACATGCAATATAATTTTTGTTTTAAAAACATTTAGTAGTATATTACTTTTGCCCAATAGGTTAAAAAAATTATATTTCATAATTACTATGTATATGCACTGTATGCAGTATGTTCATCGTGTAAGTAATAAGCAAATAGTACCTAACGACTAACAACTAACAGTATTAAGATATTTTATATAATTTCAAAATGTAATTTGAGATAAATATATAGTAATTCGTGATATCGATTTGAGATGGTATATGTATATTATACATTTTTTCGATCGTGATCAATGACGTGACTATACTTAGTACTTACTGCCAATAATAGCCAATAGATATACAACTTGTTTTGATTTATTTACTGTCTTAATATCACGCAAGACTGATTGAGGACTTGTCACGACTCCTGCTTGTCCGCTTTGGTATCTATACCTACTGATAATTTGCAGTGGAAAACATAATCGCAAAATCCCAGATAGGTAAGTAATCCATTTGTTTCAATCCAGATATTAAATTTAGAACTAGGTTTATTGTTCAAAAACGCCAAATGTAAAATCTTAATCGGCAAATGTAGGCATTATATCTGTTACAATAGAGAGTCAGTGTTTTTGTGTTAAAACATTATAATTTATATTGTTACTATAAGTAATTAGCAAGTAAACGTGAAAGCTATACCTTGGTGATATAATTAATTTCACAAAATAAGTATAAAATACAAAGGAGTTTTATGCATTTTGGTAAGTGAACAAAAATATAGATTTTTACATATAGCATGATTTTCAATATTTTGAAATATGTAGTTTATTGATATATTGGTACAAATCGTATATCGTTTTTGCATTTTTGACTCTCATATCTTACTAGTTTTGGTGCAAATGATTTGTATTTTTATATCTTTGGCGCATACTATGTCATATTCGTCATATTCATATAGCCCTAATAGATGAGAGAGTAAACCCATAATAGAAGCGCCAGTCACTTATTCGACGGCCATGTGTTCAAAAGTTCATGTCTTCGGAAAATTGTGTCTTCAAAAAGTTATGTGGGTATTCAAAATATTATCCGTTTGAAAGGTTATTTGTTAAATTTTAAAACCAAAACTGGTTATCTAATTGGATCTAGAACGTGGTCCGGTATTTCACATGAAAAACTAGTTTTTCATGTATACCTATATATACTATATACTTTCGAGTCTCAATAACATAAATCTCAAGGGGAATAAAAATAAATTTGACTTAGCTATTTTTCAAGTTATATACCTTAAACATAACTTAAAAACACTTAAAAGGCAAATAAAAAGGTTTTCGAGTTATCGAGACGCTGTACATAGGTTGCCAAAAACCATGAACTTTGCAGAATCGTGGTACAAGAAAATAAATACAATTTAGATTCTTCTAATCCAACAGGTAATTTGAAACAATTTATAGCGTTGAAAGTAATTAATACTTTTATGGTTATTTTTTAATATTATGAATCAGGTGTATTTAAACTCATTAAATTAATAAAAAAAAGTGCAAGATGAAACATAATGAGCAGTCGTACAGCTAATACAAAGACAGACTTTAAAAATAATAAAAAAGAACTTCAATGTAATAAATGTATTTAACAAAGAAGTACGATGACTATAAATTAGAATTTTTAAAAGATATTGCACATAATTTAAGTTAATAATATATTTATTTTAAATCATACTTAAAATTTTAATTTTCTTAGTAATAGTACCTACTTACTTATAATTAAAATACAATTAAATATTTTATTTTCATTAGAATGTGAATTTGCATTGTTATCTTTTTATAGGTTTTTATTAATTATTATAACAATTGTTACTTATGATGTATACGAGTAAACAAAGTGAAAAAATGTTTATTCAAACAAATAACCTTTCAAACAGATAACTAATCCAAACCAAATACATGAGTTATTGATGACATTAATTTTCAAACACAAATTTTCGAGCAAACGACTTTTAAACATATGAGATTTGGACAGTTGGCCCACACTTATCTATAATAGAAAAGAGTTTCGGAACATCTTGTAGCCTTCCACCCGAAATCAAAGTGCTTTCTTGATAGTCGCTTGGTATTTTACTATAATGTGTACAATGCAAATATTGTAATATAGTATTTGTATAGTATTTTCACGTAAATACCAACTTGATAATTGTGAATCGTTGTATATCATAATGCATATATCATATGCCACAAAATCATCTGAATAATTTAGATACGGTCATGACCAGGGTTCATAACTATTTAAATTTATTGCTCTGAAAAAGATTTTTATAAGCGCAATAATACTCATAAAAATATTCAGATGTCGATATCTCCTTCAATTATCAACACACTAATGTAAACGACTAGCCAAAATTCATTAAAAATTAAACTATGCCCCAATCACATTTCAAAAGTATAGGTCCCCATTTTAATTTTAAAAGTTACCCCTCGAATCTCCTAAGTAAAAAAAAAATATTTAATATCAAATTAGTTTAGATTATATGATTCAAAAAGGTTTTCACACATTATACTTTTCTCTAATTTAAATATATCATGCTAAAATCTGCTGTCGCATACTATTTGGAACATTCTGTAATTCTGTATAAGTGCATACAAATGCACTAAACTTCGAAACATGCAACAAAAAATTTCACTTTTGACTTCTTGTGGTTTTCCAAAATAAATGTATGTCTTACATAGGCTAGAACTCATCTCTTAGGACCTCTTAAAAAAAATATTATGCAAATGCTAAAAGTTATATGATCTTGTAATTAAATTTCATTAATAATTACTAAGGCATAGAATTTGTAGCTCTAAAAAATCACCAAATATGCACTAAAATGTACAAAATATGCTTTAAAAATATGCATTAAAAAATAAGAGTATTTGTATGAATATATTTTATTTACATTTTAATGTCTGCCACGACTGTCCACATGGCTCATATAGTTGTATTGATAATATCTCATGCAGTGAACAATATCTGTACATAAATAAAATTAAAAACGAGACGTGTCTCTAGGAAAAACATGCCTGTGGGAACAGTCAACAACCATATAATATGATCAACAATATTTATATAATTTTAAATTCAACATTATTTTAGTTGTATATTAAATATTTAAATTAAATAAAAACGTCGACGGTAAAAATATTGATAAAACGATAAATTATTGAAAATATGCATCTTAACGTATAGGATCGAAGAGATATGCAATAAAATCAAAGAAACCTCGAAATATGCATTTATATGTAAAATAAAATCTCAAAACTAGCTTTTTTCAGCATGAAACGTATTTGTTTCTTCCTCTGCTATTTTTGTGATCGTGCAAAACAAATATGCAAATGCTGCAAGTTCTCTGCCCTACTAATTAGTAATTACGAATTACAATACCCATTTTTTCTAAGTTTTTCTTACAAATCACGTCATTTAATGTTAATTGTTTGGTAAAATGTTAACACACTTTGGTAAACATTATGTATAGGAGATATAAACAATATAGATGTAATAAGGAGCATAAATAAATATTTTTACATTATGTTCTACAGTATTATTGCTCATACTGAAAATTGAATTTTTTGTACTGAATTACAAAATGAGAAGGAGGTCCTAAGAATTTTGGGGCCCTGCAGTGCTTGTGCACCGCTTGTAGATGAGTTGATCAGGGTCTTTAAGTTTTTCTTGATTTTCAATTAAATGAGATTGAACAAATTACTCGACTTAAATAAACGTTTTTAGTGTTAAAATTTGTTTAAAAATTAGATTTACAATTAATTGGGTAGGTATTTTTAATTGTTCAAAATAAAATTTAATAAAAATTATAAATTTGACTGTCAATATTAAAAAAAAATCCATACTTGTAACGCAAGTGTCTATAAATTATGTTTATTAAAAAATGTTTTTAAATATTGATCCAGAACAACAATTATTTAATTTGTCAAGTCATTCTGTTACATTCTGTATATTGTAGTATATGTGGCTACATTATGTTGCATGCTCTATTTACAAAATGTCAAAATATACAGTTATCTATTACTAAAGTCGGTAAATTTTGTGTATAATATTCGCATACAACTATACTTATATAATATAGAAAATGATACACTGCAATGACATTGGTATAGTATTTTGTCCATATTGCAATATCACATGTATTGTACGAAATCCAATGGTATATATCGTCGTATGGAATGGAAACAACATTTAAATTGCTGCTGTTTATTAATAATTATTATACATACCTAATGTTAGATTCAATTAATGCTCTGTGCTTGATTATATTATGTTAAACGCGAGACATCTGGACGTCTGGAGTCCATAATGAATCCCAGCCGGTCCTGTCTGTAGCATGTTCATTATCAATAATGATTATTGTTGTAATTTAATTTCGAACATTGCGACACAAATGAAAAAAATTACCCCAATTATAAACTAATTTAAAACATAATAAACTAAACGTCCGACTATATACAGAGGTTATGACTCGAGCTTGTAAAGTTCATTTTAACAACTGTAGGTATTAATTGATTTATCGAAATTACACCAAATTCTACAGACAATAACTTTAATATTATTCAACACGAATTTACTGTTAGTTATTGGTATAATCGAATGATTAATGAGCTCATATATAATATAATTAATTACATGAACTGTTTGGAATAGTTTCAGGTATCTCGTATTGATATATGTATAATGTATATACCTATGCCATATATATTATTTACTTATATTACTATATAAGTATAGAGAAATAACCAACGAACATTTTACCGAGGTATTTTAACCGTTGTTAAATTCGAGTGACCCCTCATCAGTCATTTTAAATGTTTTGACAAGCGTAATAACTATATTACGACAAAATATAAACATTATAATGAGTTTATTTACAAATTTTGAAAAGGTTAATACTGTTTTAAAGGCATGTGATCAATATTATCATAACTATCAATATTTCCATGGCATACATTTAAAAATACTTAATATTTAAATTGTATTGTTTTGTTTTTAGTAGGGATAGTTATTGAATATACTACTGTTGACATTATGGAATTCTCGTATAGTAATTCAGGAATCATTGAGTAAAAACTCATTTTCAATAAGGACATTTATAAAATATTGATTTTGAAGCATTTTTTTAGGGGAGCATAAAATAATATGTTATAAGATCCAAATATCACACACCATTTATAATTACTTAAAAATTGATATATTTTTAATGTAAAATATGTTATTTCATATTTTAATATCCATCTAAAAGTATATTAATGAAGCTACCGTCAACTATAAGTACTCGTCACAATAATTAGGTAGGTACACATAAAATTAAATATTTTTCACACATGTTACAATAATAATTTCATCTTCTTTGTAAACATAAGTATTTTTTTTTTTCATTTTAGGTAATAAGAATATTACTATTTATAATATAGTTTAGGTTAGTTTAATTTAGTGTTTCTACAAAACTTTTTTAGAAAACTTGGTAAAAGTCTTTGATGCTCATAAGTCATTCATCTGATCTGTAAAAATTGTATGTCGCATGAATTAACCGATAAAGTGGGCGGTTTCGTTTTTGGCTGTCGACTTTTTCGGAGCCTAAATCATAAGTGTGTGGTTTTTGGATGTAACCATGATTATCATACAGTATTTGATTTCCATTTGATTGAGTGTTTTCAAAAAACTCACGAAATACATAATATTTATTAATTTGGGAAATGTTCAAGCAAAATCTCTTGATATTTGATTCTTATTTCAATAATGGTAAAATATTTTTGTTCATTACAATATTTATTTGAGATTCGTTAAGATAAAATTTTAATTTTAAAGGAGCACAAAACACAATAAGAAATAAGTTCTTTAAATTTGGAAGAATGTTCAGTTCTAAGAATAATGGTATAAGCATAACGTTTCTTTTCTATTTCGTTTATTCAACTAGTTATGAGGAATTGAAAAAAGACGCTCGACGTTATTGGGCCGGACTCTAGGTAATTACCTAATTATACGTTTCAAAATATTTTGATTTTTTTGTGCTATTTATAGCCATCAGAAATTTTTTTTTAATTATTAAATTTGATTATTTATACTAGTATACTAGGAATCTAGTTTATAACACAAAGTCTCCGTTTAGAATGGTTTTTCGTAAGCAATGGTTTTTGATTGAATTCAATTTACATAACACATCCATTAACATTATGTTCCACAACTACTGTACAGCAGAGCGGTTCCCACTTGCCAACGTTTTATAAATTGTATTTTGAAAAAATCGTTTTTTAAAGTTCTGATTACAATGATATGATAACTAATAATGAAATAATCATTTGAAGAAAAAAAATTACGTCGTGTGTCCCTTTAAGTATGGTTAGTGTGGACTATAAATGTTTATCCAAGCCCCGAGGATACGACTTAAGACAGTTTAAGTACCAAATCTGAATTATGTTTAATTAACTTCAAACGTCGTTATCATTACGTTTTACATTTAAAATTTAAAAACAATAATACACTGAGGTCTAATTATATGTATTTTTCGAGTGTGGTAACTGATCACTGATAATATTGTAATGGTCCCTTTATTATCCGCCGTTGTGAGGCACCGCCCACTAATATGACAAAAACATACACTTGCTTTAAACAATGTTTATTATTCTGATAATTTGAATTACTACCGTCTGCTAATAAAATTATAGTTATTAAATACAACTATTATTTAACATTTAGTACCCTACCTATACTAGATTATAAAATTTATATAAATTACATAATTTATATTTCTCTCCATAGAGTAATGTATAATATATATAATACACACCATTGTATCTAAAGACGGATAAAATGAATAATTTTAATTTTAAATGTTTACTTACCTACATTTATTACACAATACGATTGGTCATATTTCCTTGATCTTTTTACATTTCACCTAGATGAATGAAATATTGCGAAAAAATAAACTGTGTTTTAAAATGTTTATATAATGCACCTACCTAATGATGTATAAACTATTTAAACATGTAAAATAAGCTCTACATTTAACCAAATAATTTACGGTACATTACGATTTACACTACATTATTATTTAGTATTTAGTTATAGGTATATAATATCATGAACAATTATTTTCGGTTAACATGTCATGATGTCACCTTAAAAAACGATAATGGAAGATATTTTAACATTTACCTACCGGTGGTCATTAGAAAATACTGTAAACCATATTTTTCACATAACAAAAAAAAAAATTAAAGAAGTAAGTAGGTATTTCTAAAAAAATATATGTTTTAATTGGTTTCTATTCCCGTCAACGATCCCGTTCCACCGAGGAATTCTTGTGAATGTTCCTGTTTCCGCAAAGGGCTTGCTATTCAAACAACGTATAGCATTGGTTATATAATAATATGTTCTTACACCTACAGTTTATTTCCTTTCTATACATTAACTATAGGTACTTAATTATTACTAGGTATATATATATATATATATATATATTCAAACTTAAACACTTCTCCGAAAAATTGAAGCGGTATCGCACGATTGCGTACTATGTGCCTTTTTGGGAACACAATTAAGTACCTGTACGGTTATATGCATAAGTACTACAAAAATTTAACTGTCGAAACTCAAAATCACACGATTGCGTATACAAAAATAATATGTTACAATATTATTTGAGATCGAAAATGAATAATAAAAAATGTAATATACTTATTATTCATTATAAATTATAATCCCTTACTTTATGAGATAATTATTGGGATGATAACTTAATGCATTTCGTATTTATTTCCAACCAACTATTCCTAATACATATACTACCTATACTACCACTAGTATTAAAACGTATATATTTTTTTTTTTTGGTTTTCTACCGGCTATCGCTACAGCTTGGTATAATATACAGATTACCATGGTATACGGTCGCCTATGGTACACCGATTTAACGAATTTACACATTTGAGTGGCTGGATACTGGACTATCTTGATCATTACATAATATACGCTTTATTGCGGGCTTACCAGTACCTAACTATAAATGTACGTGTTTTATCTTTACTAGTTCATTTATGACTTTCGAAAATAATATTTTGTAAAATGCACATAATATTATAGTTTCTGTACGCCTGTCACTTGTCGTATGTCACTCATTTCATTGTAAGTAGTGAGAAACAACTACAATTTTTTAATAACTAAAAATATTTTGGAAGACATTGCGGAGTGTAATACCTACATTTGAAAGAATTTTTACAACCGTAAACTGTAAAGGCATGAGATAAGAAAAGAGAGTTTTCGAAAAATGTTCGAAAAATATGTCAAATGTTACATCTCTTGATTTTAAACTACATTTTTGAGAAACTTTGATTTCTTTATAGTGATTATGATTATGTATTGCACTCGTTAGATTGAGAAACATAATTGTATACTGAAAGCGGACAATGAATGTATTGAATTTAATTTTAAATGTGTTGTACTTGGACAACCTATAGTATAATACTACCTATGCAGCTATAAGCCACTTGGGACTGTAGAAATAACTATAGGGTCTCGAAAACAGGTATTACACCGAGGAACTAAGAAATTAATAAGTGAAAGTAACGTAGGTGGTTCTATTTTACCAGATAACAATTTGAACTTAAAATGTCTATAAAAAAAAAAAATGTGTTAATATATATTTTTTAGATTTTTTGGTTACAGTATGAATTACTAGCGCAGAATCTTGTATTACGTTTTCAATTCTTATAGGTATATAAAAATTGAACATTATACCTATAGATTTTTAGCTATAAAATATTAGTGCCTATGAATCTTTAATATTTCTCAGCTGCTATTATTACTACTTTTGAGCTTTGTATTACATCTTCAACCTTTTTGAAATAACAAATAACATTTTATTGACATTTATAGAAAAAAAATTGAAGATTGAAAATGTCTGTAAATAGCTTAAAACGAGTCAAAATATTTTGAAAATTTTATCAATTATGTAAAATGATAAAATAAACATTTGGTGTAAATTTCAAGTACCCATAGTAATTTGTTTTTAAATTACAACAGTATAAGAAAATCGTTACTATTCAATGGCGGTCGCCTAGGTTTGAAAATGACCTAGAACAGTTTTGTACAATGTACTCTTAGTGTACCTATCAAAAACTATTTAGTGAATTGTTTACGAGGATAGTCAAATCCATCCATAGAAAACGTTGGTCTTTACCATTCTCCGTACAGGTTAATCACATTTCATAACATAAAACATTTATTTATTTTTATTTTTCCACAATATGAAACTACTACATTTAGTCGGCAGGTATTTAGATTTTTTTATGCAAATTAATAACATTATAGTTCACTCATACATGCATGTTTTCGAATAATTACAAGTATAAGTGCTTAATAATAAGCCATTTAAGCCTTTTTTTTTATTCAATTGAATAATATTAATATTATAGTTCACGTTTTCACGAATACACGCATGTTTGCGAATAATTACTTATTATATTTTACCCATGTTTTCAGAAACTATCGGATAAACAAATAATGTTTATTAAGGAAAACTTTAAAGTTCGTATTTTTTGCTAGCCGTAGACGACACACAAGCTATATTACTCTACTAAACGTCTAAAGTCTATACACAGAACATTTGGATATTTATAGAATCGTATACTAAAGGGACAGCGCAGCTGCAACAAAGTCGTCGATGCATTACCACGGCCGCACGTGAGTATGTTATACTTGTATATTGCTGTATGTATATATATATATGTTTATATTGACACAATAAAGACAAACCTATTTGTACCGTAAAAGCCGACCACTGCACTATAATAATACTGCAGCAAACACTGTCCAATAGACAACAGTATAAAAAAAAAATAAACGAAACAAAACGAAATAAAACTTTAAACTTAATTTAATTTAGATCTAGATTTATTTTTATACAAAATAATTCGTCATCACAGACGATGTTGAACGGGTAAATTACTTAAATCATCTATGTAGGTTATAGGTTAAATATTAATCATATAAATACGTAAATAAAGTCGTAAATTGACTCAAACGACTAGGACCAAGATGTGGCTTTCAATCCTTTTACGCATCTACAGCTGCAGCACATTGATTATATGGGAAAAATTTAAAATAGTGCATATTTTAATATTATGTAGGTATTCTTATCCTACTTAAAAACGTTTGATTTATTAATGAGTATTATATTTAAGTATTTTTAACTAAAAAAAAAACGTTGACTTTAACCAATAATTATCTGTATAGAAGGTGATTAACTAAGCATGCTATTTCCATTTTCCTTTAAAAATACTCAAAATTTGATTTTTAAAGTTTTTAAAAATACTTATTAAGACCATATTATTTTCGAGTCCTTGAGATTTGATGTACCCATATTAAAGAGGGCCCTGTCCCTTGTGGTGGTACAAACTTTTGTTTTCAAACTAGAAACATATTTTTTATTTCAAATATTACATTAAGCAAATTATTTTTTTTTAATGTTGATACCTAAATCTAAATTAAAATTTGAACGAGTTTTACTAGCTTCTGATTTATTATAATAATAATTTTTTTTACACATTTGAAGATACTTAGGATATTATCCCAGACAACCAGATGTATAATAATATTATATAATATATGATAAATATATGTTTATTATACATATAATTAAAATATAAGTGAATTCTATATTTGTTTGTTCATGTTTTTATTAGTTATTATTCAGATTGACAGATAATTACCTATTATTACAAATTATAAAACGCTAATAAATTAATACAATAGCTATAGCCAATCACTATAATTTTTAAATTCCTAACGAAACTCCGGATCGGACACACACACAAATTACTCACGGACCACAGTTATCTAATGAGTTAAAATGATCATCCAACATGCCTATCATGCGTCACCGATCTTACAACTAAGCTCATAATGCCTGAATGTCTTTCATTTTCCGGAACAAGATCGATCTCAAAACGTTCGGAATGCCTTGCAGAAACCCTTAGAAACTGTAGATCCTCACTCGCAGCCACCATCGAATTTATCAAAAAAGCAAAGCTTCAAAACAAAATATAAACAAATTCAATAAATTCTTTAAATATGTACAAATTTAATATCACTATAATAATTTCTCGATATAAATAATATTTGTATCGCAATGGCCTATGTCACTAAGAGTAATTCTATCAATACATTTTTTTTTAAATCAATTAAAACGTTAACTATGTATATCCTTGCTTTTTTATCGAATCTCTTATCAAACTTTTTTTTTGTTAATATAGAAAAAATATTATTACATACTGATCAGGTAGGTATAGGTACTATGTATTTGTATGTCATGTATATAAGCATAATTTATGATTATCCTTATAGTACCTTATATCTTTATCAAACAATTAACATGAAGAAAAAAAAATCTGCAGAATAATTTAAAATAAAAAAGGGTGTTTATCAATTGAAAAACCGAAGTTTTGTTTCACTACATGATTACATGACACAAAAAAATCTCGCTTATTAAAAAATATGGTCTTATCATCAGATGCTTATAATCAGGGTTTGAATCATTGCATTACTAAAGAAGAAAGGGGTTGAGCATGCTCTGCGAATCACCCTGTATGTAGTTATAAGTCGAGGATAGTTATCCCTACTAAAATGATCACATACCACGAGAAAAAATACTGCACACACCTATGCCTACACGACGTGTCTGACATAACCGTTTCAGATTACAATACTATTATCATAATAATACAGTCCCTGTAGACTGTAATAGAATAGCGTGCCGGCCCTTATAGTAATAATAATTTATGATGCGAATGCGTGCATGTGTGGAGAAAACTGCAGCGGGTTCGAATTTTGTTTTTCTCCAACTATATAGTGTGTACCTATATGTATTATAATATTATATAAATATGTAACGGAGTAACTATACAGAATGATTCACCAAACTAGCTCACCATTTTTCCTCTAATAATGAAATTATTCAAATTATGATATTTAGGATTTTTCATACCACTATTAATTAGTGCCATATGTAATGATTCAATTTTTTCCTTGAAATGAAATATCACCTTTTAGATTCTAAGCCGAATTGCACTGATCTTACAATGATGTGTGTTAGTTTTGTGTAGGTATACACAATAAACAATTTAAAAAAAATTCATTGATTTTCAACTATGAGGGTGGTCGCTGATAGCAAATCGGATCTAGTTTGTACGTTTGAGAGGTCGAGATTAAAAAAATTCCCCACATATTTTAAAATAATCTAAAAAAAATCACTACATTATTATATTGTCATTCAGGACTAAAACAATGATTACTCATCTGACAATTTTCTTATTTTGTTGTAGTTCAAAAACTAGATACGTGCAATTTTCACAAAATGTTGTTATAATTTTGATAATATTTTTGTTATATTTTGACAATATTTTCATGAGCAATTTATAGACATTTTACGTTTTAAAATTGTTTTGCTTTTTTTCAATAAATATCAATAAAAAAAATTTCCCCCAGTTAAATAGTTTGAAAATGTAATACAAAATTCCTCAAAGATTTGTTTAGCAATTTGGGAATATTAAATATACATATTATACATAAGCTCAATTTTTTTAAAGTTCAAATTTTAACAAAATTAGTCGAAATCACGAAAATGTTCACATTTTTTTGTAGTTAAAAATGTTGTGTTCAATTTTTATATTTAAGGCTTACAAATTTAGTACAAGGATCTTCATAATAGTAGTAATATTTAAAAATATATAAACTTGATTTTTTTCGTAGAGATATTTGAAGTTCAAATTTAAAAAAAAATGTTTTAACTATTTTAGTTATTTTGTTGTGGTTCAAAAATACTAGAATATTAAAATATTTTATGTAAACAATGCTATTTATAAAACATTCAGATTAATTTAATGCAATTTTTTACTTATAGTTTATTCTGTGATTAATACTAAAATTAATTACTACCAATAATAATTTAAAGAAATTTAAGTATCTTCACAAGACATTCTTTAAATGGTATACATACATAAATAATTGTACATAATTATTATACTCACCATAGTCTATATACTTAGAAGTTACAAAAATCAAAAAAAATTATATAATTCCATTTTATAGGAAAAAATGTAGGGAACATGCAGCATGCTTGGTGCGAATCACGCCGTATGTATATGTATAAATTGTGATCGAATTACATGCAATCGTTTTCTGCGTGTATATGCATTGGCGTAAGTATAGAATAACAATTCTGGTAGGGCTTCGGCCCTGTCTAAAACTATATGTATGTACACTATACCAACAAATCAGTCGGGGATTTTCACCACCATATTTCCATATTTTCCCCTTGCAACATAATTTGGAAGAATAAAATGTACGTACAAATACAGCAATCACTCGTGTACCCATGTCACAGAAATTATTTGGTTGTATTGCTTATTATTATTCTTCAGGTTAGAAAATCTAACCTGGAAAATAAATAGAATAAATATGAACTAGATGCAAATTATTTTTAGGTGCTGATCCTTGCTTTAAGTTTTTGATCTTTTGACACCAACTTTTATTTATAGTTTACAATGTAATATGTTATGTTAATAATTAAATAATTTTAATAATTTTAATATTTTTATGGATGCATCGATTATCATAATATATTTATTATAGATTCTGAGTGTCGTGATAAATATATATTACCTAGTCTTACATTGAGGTGTATTTTCTAATATATTTTGGACCAAAACAAATGTTCTAAAAAAATAACCATTTTTCTCTATCAATTTCGGTCATTTTGTCGTAATTAAAAAAATATTAATTCGTTGAAATTTCAAACGAATAGTTTTATTTTCTATACACATTACACCGTATTCAATTTAAAAATATTTTTTTCTACTAAATTAAAATATTATTAAACTATTTAAAGCTCTACCTTTTCACAATATTCAATGATATACATCTCTCACTTCGGTACTCGATATTGACTTGACTGGCGCAAAAGTCTAAATTACATTTTGTAGCAACATAATTTATTTTGGAACCACGCACTCGTGTATATAAATACTGCAGACAACAGTACACATTATCCTTCAAAAAACACATATATTATGTACTTAATTTTATATCTTAAATGGTGTAGCCATCATTTCTTACTACACTGTTTTGAGTTATTAGGTATTTGGCCATTTTTGGCTCACCAGAAAATTGTAATGGTGGCCCTTACATGAAAAATCCGCTATAATCGGTGAAAATTTGAAGTATCTATAAATATTCATTATTCGTTTTCGTATTTACACCAAATTTAAAAAATCTTTTTTTTTCAAAAACTAGTTTTTCGTAAAATTTCCTGTTTTAGCATATTTTAAATTCTGAACGGATTAATGAATGTATTAATTTTACATTTTCTTTTTTTTTTATAGTGTAGGTATAGGTATGTAAACGACTAGTATTCGAAGAATGATCGATTTTCCACTTTAAAGGTGGCTTCTGGTAACAAATCGAATAAAGTAGTGTCAAGATTGAAGATTCTCAGTGTTTTTCATTAGACAAAAAAAAAAATAAGTGAAAAAAGGAAATTTTGAACAGGGAATTTTAGAATGGGGTATGGATATTTCAATAATTTAATAAAATATAATATATAAGAATTACTTTATAATTTATGATTAGATGTTTTTATACTTAACTTTATTGTAACTAAATTAATTAGGTAACTTAATGTTAATTTTATTCTAAAAATGTATTGCTTATTTATAAGTAACACTACTAAGAATTTAATTTAGAAAAGTGTACTCTACCGATCATCTAATATTCATTTTATATTGGGCATTTGCGACGATCCAAATAAATAAAAATAAATAAATAAAAAATCTCTTTTCAAATTTGTATTGTATATTTGTGTAATATCAATGTATAATATGTTCATAATATGCACTTGTAGGTTTCGTAGTTACTATGGTTCATATACTTATACTCCATATGAACTCCACCAAGGCGTTATTCCATCAAACGACGAAAAAGGGCAACATGGCCCAAATACGGAAGGGCACCTCAGGAAATTCCCTGTTTCTTTGTAAGCCTATCCGCCCATATTTTAGGTAATAATTAGTTCAACGTTCAGTGTTAATGTGTTACTAGTTGAAAAATAAATTAAAAACAAATAATATAGTTATTTGTGGAGTACCCAAGATTTTTAAGGTATTTTTTTTTCGTTTTAAATTATCATCATAGAATAATATAGAATTGTACACTAAATACCAGTGCAGGCGTAATTATGGGTGGCAAGCGTATCATTTTTCTCAACTCCTGCCTCAGATATATGTCAACAAAAAATCTTTAATCTAAAATAAAAAATATTGCAATACATTTAAAATTAAAAATTTTTTTTTCTCTCAAATTATTACATAAAGTACAACATATATGCGTACAGCTCACATTTATTTTACATTTCTCCAGTTGTATAATATGTTGACGTATTGTCAACGTTATCGCATTATTTGGGTTAAGAAATGAACAAATAATATTATTTCATGAATTATAATTTCAGGATTATCATCACATTATTTTGTTTAAACTAGTTGTACTTAGCAATTTTTTTATGAACTCCTTCATTGTAATATGTAGCAGATACTCACTTAATATTATTTAACGATATGGGTACGTATGAGACTTATTTAAAAACAAACAATTAGGTTATGATTTCGATTTCGATGGATAAATTATTTTCCCCACCCTTAGTTTTTTAAATTTAAATAATTTAATATGATAAAAATATATCCTACAGTAAATATACACCTAACTTAACACCTTCATGCATTATAATGATTTATTTAAGTAATACACTATGCACTCATTATTTTCAAAAACATTAAACATTTAAAAAATATAAGATTTATTAGAGTTTTTACTTTTTTAAAATCACTATATACAATCATTACTACCTACTTACACATTTTTAATTTCAAATTCCGAAACTGAATAATTCTCAGTGTATTCAATGCTTAAAAATCAAATTTCCAACAAGTAGTAAACAAGTTGCAACTTGCATATGCCTATTTAAATTTCAGATAAGTCGAGTATAGTAGACTATAGTCCATACTCCTATAGTGCAATGAACAAACATATTGCGGTTTTTTTAGATGAAGCCTCCTTAGCCCTCCCACTGGGTACACCACTGTTAGTTGTATAGTTATTAAATTATATAAAACTTTTAATTAACTTGGAAATAGAGGCTGGCACACCGCTCATAATCGTTTTTCGCATACAATGATTTATTTTTGAACTCCAATTTAAGTCATCAATTACAGTGACCAATTGGTCCTCGTACGAGGAACACTCCGATACTCGAAATTTGATCTGAAAACGACGTATTTAAAATTAAGTTTTACTCCTTCGCGTATGAAATAGTGAGTTTGGTTTATTAAGCTACATAATAAATTTAGAACTTAACTTAAATATTTTATTCATCTATAAAAATATTTAAAAAATCGTTATTATTTATTACTAATCACCTATAATTATGTGTTTTCGTACACATAAAAAAAATAGATGTCTATTTCATTATCTAAATGAGAATATTGTGGTTTTCATTTGTATCCAGATAAGTTAAAATTTTTAGGTGTTTTTTTTTTGTCTGGACTCAACAGTCAACGCTGGGCTGCCAATATTACACGTATTAAATGATAGAAACATTATTATAGTACATTTTTACCACATAAAAAAAAATACACGCGGTAGTCGTTGTCTTGGCCTCCCAAAATCTCCCTAATTACGTCACTGACTACATACTATTATTACCGTGGTAGTGTGGTACAAAATGCATATGGCACTCAGCCGCACATGTCAGCCCGTCCGTGATTCGTCCATCCAACCACCGTCTTTAGTGAGTTCAACGCGTCTATAATATACAAACCGGAAACCTATAGGTATATCATTTATACTTGTGACGTGTTTGCGTGTATAGGTCGTCCACAATTATTTATATTCCCTCCTCTTCCCAACACCGTACCGTTCTTCGCACCGTCACACGGTCGCCATCGGTCTGCTGGTGGGGCGGACGTCTGCAGCAGTAGTTGAACGCATCGTCGCATCGTGTAATATAATGATAATAATAGTAATAATATTATAGTGGTCCCCTGATCGCATGATGTATACGCGTCACGTCTTGGGCAAACATCGGTTCGGCGACGACGGAGAAGGAAAGAACGAAATAAAAGCAAAAATTACGAAGAAACCTATGCCAGCTGCTATACAAACTCGTTTCTCTCGGACAATGCGGACTGGACTGGTCGCGGCATTGCCAGTCGTCGTCGACGTCGTCGCGTGCGTGCGTTTTTGTATGCGGGTGGATGGGTGGGTTACGTTGAAACTCAACAATGTATAATAATTACAATAAATATTATAATATGCACACACCTGCAAAAATATATAGCTTTTTACGTGGGTTTATAGTACATTATGTGTTTACACGAATTTACACGGTGTCTTAACATTTTACGTAAAAATAAAAAATAAAAAATAAATCTTTCCGCTTCTTATGATATGTACGGTTGCAGTGGGCATGGAGCTATGGACAAACCAGTTGCGCCAAATTTGACATTTGTATTATAGAATCAGTGTACCACAGTGTTGGCGCTCCTTATATTTAACGGTCAGTAGGTACCTTACCAAAAATTGCGAACTGCGGTCACCCACACCCACACCCACCTTCAGGTGTGAACCATTGAATCATACATTGTTGTAGGTATACACGCAGGTATTAAACAATGTACATGGAAATAATTGAAAATTAAAATCTAAGGTCATTTCAAGCGCAATTAATAAACCCCCATAACTGAAGACTGCAACTGTATACGCAGTTTTCGGACGAAAACAATGCTCGACCACCGGTATCTATATCGCCACTAGTTGCCTATTAGCAATGCTACTAGGTGCATATTATTATACAACTCCCGAATATTCGAATGATCAGTCGTCTCGCAAATTGCAATCCGTCGTAGAATAATAACAACAACAATAGTAGGATTACAACAACAACAGGCTGGCTGGCAGAGCGACAACGGCGGCGTCATGACCAGCAGCAGCTGTGTAGCCCCGATGCCGATTTTATTATTATTTCGGTTCGAGAGAGTATAATAATAATAATAATAAACGGCGGCGTCATGACCAGCAGCAGCTGTGTAGCCCCGATGCCGATTTTATTATTATTTCGGTTCGAGAGAGTATAATAATAATAATAATAATAATAATAACAATAATAATAATAATAATAATTTTATAATGTGCAGAGCCGACGGTCCGTCGTACGTAGTAGGTAGTCGCCGCGTGGAAGAGGCAGAGGCGGTCGCGGCTGAGGACAAGGAGGCGGTAGTGGTGGTGGTGGCGGCGGCGGCGGCGGCGTCGGCGGAGGAGAGAGAGACACCGTCCTCGGCCGGCGACCAGACAGTGCAGCAGCAGCAGTCGCGTACGTCGTACCGCAGCCGGCCAGTCACTTCGGCACTGCTCTTGTGCAAGGTGTATTCGCCACGCGTCGCCGTTGTCATCGTCATCCACCACCTTCTCGCCCTCTGTCGACGAGCGTCTCGCGTTTTCCTGGCCGACAGTGCTCGCGCGAGACAGACCACCTCGAACCTCAAACCGTGAGTACACGTTGTAAAATATTAATACGTACTTATATTATGAATTACGATTCCTGTCTGTAGGCAAAACGCACGTTTGTTAAATTGGAAGTTTATTTTTGTGTTCTCCGACGTGCAAGAACAAGTAAAACCGTTATCGCCGCATTCTATTGTTGGTATAAAATTATAATTTCTTTCCATATTAACAGACTTAGGACCGTCTTGTTATACTTATTATCTAGTTACAGGTACGGGTTAGATATGTTATTCTATTTTGGGTGTTTTTCCTTAAATTGAATTACTTAATGTTTAAGCATTTTCGTGAAGTTATGCAAAAGCAATTGTTCGTCGTCGGGTTAAATACTAAGGTACATAATTATTTAATTTTATCTTATGATACATGTCGGACACAAATATCTTGCACGGTACATAGTGCTATCACTGTACCTATATCATTGAAAGTTGAGCGCGCAACAAATTGTCAAAATGTTCACTCGACCTCGAACCGGGTTCACGAATTTATGATTTTTTCAAAGCCAATTTTAATTCCGATTTGTATCAAGCTAGATCGAGCTTATGACGGTTTGGATTCGTACAATTTTGTTCTTGCGTACCTACTTGAAATAACGCATGCGAGAAAAAACGAACGAATATTACATAAATGAGAACTCAACTAATAGTAGCTATAACATTATAGAGGTACGTCACAACATTTAAAACTCTCGTGAGACAATAGCAGGACCAAAAAAAGAAGGTTCTGAAATATCACCTATATAAGGAATCATAGGAATCATATCAACTAATATTATATATTAGTTTAAATAAGTAAATAATATGGTAGGTATATATTGCTAGAACTTGGAGACTTGCTGCAGGGTTTTTGTATATAAATGAAAGGCGTCTTTAGAATAGTATTTAAGGGAGGAGGCTTCAGTCCCCTTAGCTAGAGAGGTTCTTAATTGTGTCCGCCCCTTTTTGCCCACCAGAGTTGAAAAAAAGATCCGAACATTTGGACATAACATAAAGTAATACATACACGTACGTATGTTTAAGTTATATGTATACACACCTCACAAGTCACAGGTGGTTATTGTTAATATAATAATCGACGCAGTATTTTAAGGTACCCACTATCATCATGTTCTGTGTGGTCGGTGTTCAGAATTTTCTTGTTATTCACCAAATTAAATAATTTTGTTTTGGTAACACGTTTTGGTAGTCATTAATAACCACCAAACCAAACATGAAGTAGTATAGTATTTTTAACTATTTATTGTATGTTTTCGGGATTACACGGACAATGGTGACAGTGAAAAGCATAGGCTCTATTCGACGTCTGCAGTATTCGCTTAACTGTATGAAACACTGAAACGATACTCAATGATTGGTCACTCATAACATGGACCAATTGGTACCACAAAGGTTATCGTTAAAATATTCAAACTCGATCGACTGTGGTTACTGGTTACAAACTGTCGGGGCTAATATACCAAACTTTGTAGGTTTATATCAAAACCATGAAATACTTCGTATGCGACACGATAATAACTAATAGCGAAAGCTGCCGTATTGATAGTAGGTACCTTAACAGCTTCGTTCATACGCAGATACATGGGTAGTGGTATACTGCATTAAATGTTAAATACTACCGCCGAAAAAATAATAATAATTACAATATTATAACAATATCGTAACCTAATCTAACCTTTAACTGCTGTAGCCTCCGCCATTTCGCATTCGATGTCAACGATTGGCGGCACACTTGAACACTTTAGGCAGGCAATAAATAATAAATAATAATAACAATAATAAATATTATTAACGATATTGGCGCTATGTAGAGGTACGTGTCCGGGAGGATGTAACACTAGGACACAGATTGAGCACGTCAGATGAAAGTATATACTATAAATAAACGCCAAACAGCCCGACTATACCGCGGTTGAAAATCCATGGTTTAAGTACCTATACATACACATTTAGCTAAGCTAACACAGTAACTCGTCGCAATATTATCTGAGTGTGTTATTTTATTTATAGAGCAACGCAATTATGATATACCACCCCGTGTCAATGTACCTATGTGGTAGCTGACAGATGGTAATCGGTTTATTATTATAAACCCAACGAGTCAGATGATTACGGGTTTGATTAACAAAATGTATGTGACTACATTTGTTTTATTTTTATGAATATTTTATATCATTTAGAAGGTTTTTTCTTATCAATTATGATTTAATAAATAATTGTAATTTATAGGTATAATATAATATAATAAGTTTAAATGGGTTTAATTAATAATAGATGTTAATTGTGCATGATTTACCGCGTTACATTCAACAATTATTATGCAAAGTGGTGCTTACAACTTGAAGTCAAACTATAAAATGTACGTCATTAAGATTAAACAACAGTTGCGTATTTAACATTTGAATGAACTTTCATGAACATTTTCGCAAACTACTTATTTATGGGTTGTAAATTGTAATTATTGTTGCATTTTTATTTCAAAACAATTATTTTACATGTAAACCGATTTAAAGCGTTCGGAATTATAAATAATAAATCGTTAAATGCTCGTCTTTTTTATACCTGTCAGACCAACGTATATAAATATTTAAAAAATATACTCATGTATTATGTAACACGCATTTGTTTGATTATAGGTGGGTAGTGGGTATCTACTTTATGTATAATATATTATAGGTGTTCATTTTACTTACCCAACACAAATCAATTAACAATTCTATTATACGGTTAGTGTTTTACTGTATTATAATAATTTGATTTATGTTGCAAAGCTTTCTTTACAACACATTCAAAACTCCTAGTACAACAATCAACATTCATTAAAATAGTTTAAAATACATAACAATGATAATATAATATAATATATGCAATATAAATATAAATGGTATATACCTAATATAATGTATTAGATAAGGATCCTGAAGACAGTTTGCATTTTAACTTTTGAGTGTGAACTCGAGCTCAGATAGCTCGGTATTCTTTTATGAGTTTTACCAGAACTCATAACTTACAATAAAAATATTTTTCTTGTACCTATGTATTTATATCACGCGTATAATATTAAAATGTGCATAATAATACGTACCTATATAAGTTTATTATTTATATAGGATGTATGAATGTATAACTTCTCATATACAAATATAAATAAAATATTATTCAAATTTCACTTTATGATTTATTACATTTAGTACCTGTATTTTGTTGCATTAGTTAGCGCCAAATGCAATTTTAATGCATTTTTATAAACCATAAAAGTTCTTGATGTGTACCATTTTAGATGGTTGTATACTTATTCATAGGAGCAAGAAAGTTATGAAGGTTTGATAATTTTTTTCATGGAATATATTTTTATCATTTATTTTTTAAAGTAAACAAAGTTTTTTAATGTTCAATTATGGATATCAATTAGAAATGATTTAAAAACCCGTTTAAAAATGATTAAATTTCAATTTTTTGAAATAAAACATCTGAAGCAATCAAATTGTCGGTTAAAAAATTAATTAGTCCGTATTTTTGTTTTGATTAAAATTAATGATTGATTTTTGTGGTTTCGTCAATTTATTTTAAAAATAATGGATTAATTTTTTATAACCTTATAAATATGCTGCTTACAAATTTCAATGTGATAAACATGTTTCTAAAAACAGTGAGGAAAATACTCCAAAAATTCCCTAAGAATTTTTTTTTATTTACTTTTTAGTATATTACTTCCTTACTTAATTATAAATATGAGTCCAAATTTTGGTAGTAACCTATAGTTTCAAAGTTACTTTTTTTCTATAACTGTTAATTTAACTAAAAAATGTATGTTTAAATATGACTAAACTTATTAACTTAGTTAGTTCTGATTAATAATAATTTTACTTAGTTATTTGTTTTATAATTAAAATTAATTCAAAAAAGTTATTTTCTTATTTTTAAAGAATGGGTTATTATTTTCATTAAATACATGGGAACTGTAAAATTATTGCCTTAAAAACATTTTTAAAGTACAATATCACAGTTCCATCAAGTGCTCACGTAGAGCAATCCCTTAGTGCTGTCGGTGACTAGCTGCTTTGCCAGGGAGATGGTCTACAACTGACCACAACATCAAAAACCTTCATTGTTAAAAATGTAATAAATGGTTTTTGTAATATTTCAATTGTGTTCCTATTTATTTTACTTTTATTATTATTTATTATTATACAATAATATATTGCCAATTTTTTTTTTTTTTTAATAAGGTTTGTTGTGCTCATATTAATCTACCCCAAAATGTAACTGTTTTTCAGTTGGCACCTACAAAATATGAGGTTGAGTAATTTAAAAAATAGTAATTAAACTTTAAACTTAACTTAGTTAACTTTTTTGAGAATAACATATTTTAAACTGGTTAAAAATAAATGATTAATTTAACCAAATTTATAAAATATTATACAATAAATATGATATGATTTTTTAAGTTTATATTTTCATTGCGTTTATTATCTTCTCTAAATTATAACAATACATATTATATGAACATCATATGCTCTATGACATTCCCAGTAAAATTAATTAAATATAATCGAAATATGTTACTTAAACTCTGATTGTGATCGTTAAATAGCTAATGAATTGTATAAGCTTAATTTTTGCAATGATTACATGAAGTATACCTGGGAACTTAATGAATATCCACAAACTAATTACTCCAAATTATCTCAAACCATCGATTGTACCTTGGACAGTAATTACGTTACTAAAAACATTTAATACAGACATTTAGGATCACTTATTTAGTTACATCTCTGTATTCCAAAGTGACTTTGTCTGAGATGTAAATTTTCAATTTAAACCAATATAGTTTTATAATATTAAATTGGTGACCATAAACAAATATCACAGTTCCCCTCGATTGGTTACTTTATGGTGATTAAAATAATACAGTATATA
This sequence comes from Myzus persicae, assembly GCF_001856785.1. NCBI lineage: Eukaryota > Metazoa > Arthropoda > Insecta > Hemiptera > Aphididae > Myzus > Myzus persicae. Next base: position 242,409 of record NW_019102415.1, read on the forward strand.
CTTTTACCTGAGTTTGAAATTAATTTTGTAAAATGTTTGTTTCAATTACCTACATAAAAATAGGTGTTCGAGTATGATATTAATTTATTACCAATATGACCATGTGGGATCATGTACCGAGATTCGTATAATCACTACGACGCATAACTAGTATGAGTAATGTTCGAGTATTTTAATATTTCTACGGATATTTATTTGTTTTGTATATCATTGGGAGTTGATTTTCTATTTCTTTATTTCAAACTATATTATTGATCATGTTCTATTTATTTAGAACATTTTAATTTATGTTTATCAATCTTTTGTCTATCATGTCACTAGACATGTTTAATTTTACGAAATAATCGCATAATTAACCTCGACTTTGTACACACGAGATAAAACTTATAAGCATTTTATCATAACAAAATGTAAATATGTTTCATGTCAGCAAAAAAATCACTTCATTATTTTTTTATTAAACATCTGTTCCAAGGTGTTCGTATATGACACACAAATAGTGACTACGAGTCGCATTAAAAGTGACAAAGAAGTTGTAGAACTAGAAATACATTTGGGAACTATTATCTGGTATAGTCACATATATATCGATGTACTTAACCCGCGTGGCCTATAAACAACTACGGGACATTACTCTCATTATACGTCTTATCTGACCACAACTCGTTTGGAGAATGGAGCAGTGAAACATTTTTGAGGATTCAGATGACCTAAACTACCGTAAAAAAACTGAAAAAAGTGTTTAGCAGAAGTAAAAAGTATGTATATATGTATATTCAATACAATTGTTATTTATACGTTTCGATTTCTTATTATTTTTAGTATAAATAGATATTACAGCTAAAAATATATATTTCTATAGTTTTTAAACTGAAATAGAAAATATAGATAGATACTTCAAGTTTGGTTAATGAACACTGTTTTAAATATATTTAAGAATAGTGATAATAATATAGGTATAGTATAAATTATCTACTTTATCAATTAAAAATACAAATTTTTAATGCTGTAACTGCAGTACCTATTATGTAAAAAACTTCAACAAATTTTCAAAATTTTAAGACTTTACCTATATCTTAATAATTTTATTATAAGTATTAAAGTATAGCTAAAAAAGGACCTATGGAAGAAATGAGATGCATAATATATTTTTTATTTATTCATATAGATAATAAGGTATAATGTGTGGTAGTCAACATATAAATACGGTTTTATAGTCTTATACAATATAAGAATAAGAACATGTGTTGCTTTTGCATATTAACAGTAGTAAGGCTGTATATAGGCTTGTTTGAAGAAACCGTACATCATTGATGGAACTTCATGAAGTGGAAATTTTGGATTTAGTCAGCAATAGTATGTAATAGATCATTATTATTACAAATTTAAAAAAAATAATGTCGTCTAGACATTAGTCTAGTAAATAAACACGTTGAAATAAACATAATGAAAGGTATGTGAATACCAAACGAACACCTTGCCTTAAAGTACGATAAAATTAATGTACCTCGCGGCAAATGTAATTGCTGCAATTAAATTGGCTGATTTCTATTATAAATATTGGCTATCGGTTCTTACCTATATAAATGTATAGTTGAATTATTTAAACATATATATTATGTATTTATTATTATGAATGAAGAATTCAAAAAATCTATGTATTCAATATATAACTACCTACACCTATACAGCATCAAAATCAATTACAATAATCTAACTTTATAAAGAAACTTTTATAACTGTTATGTTGTAGGCATTAAGATTTACAACGTAGGTTTATATTTTGAACTATTGTAATTTATTGACTTATACCCCCATCGTCAAACTTTCAAGTTTAAGTTGTATTGTCATGAATTTACCTTAAAGCAAATGTCTAAAGATTTATTAACCAATGTACCTAATGGTTTGCTAGATTTTCTTTTAATTTCCGAGGTTATAAGCTGAATGCGTGGTTTAAATCTTGATGTAGGACTGTAGGAAAAAACTGTATTACCCATACCATTCATAATAATATATATTGTATTAATAGTAATGGCAGTAATGACTATAACAATTAAAACCAAAATGTATAAATTAGAGATTTTTAAATTTCCATGAGTTGAACTTAAAATTGGGTGTTTATACAAGGTAATCTTCATTGTTGTTACAAAGGTTATATGTGTGGGTGGTTAAATATTTCTCACAATTCGTTTATTCATTTAAATGTCAAAAGACTGAAATGTGTTTATTCTCGAAATCGGAATTGATTGTATAATAATATATATATATCTACCTTATCGGTCCATATCGATCTAAGACTAATATATTTATCGTATGTAACCGCAAATAGTATTCGACAAATCATCGTTGTACAAGGTGATTCACCAAATGCTCACCTTCTTTTTTCTTCAGTAATTCAGTTATTCAAAATCTGATTTTTGGAATTTTTAAATATAGGTACCTAACCTTTCTACTTAAATTCCAAATTTAAAATTCGTGAGATCTTTTTCTTCTACTTAAGGAGCGCCTTGTGGAGAAATAAACTTTTGTTTTAAAATGAGAACCATCCAGCAGATCATTTTTCTGAAAATGTTGACGGATCAAAATCAAAATTCGAACGAGTATTTTTTGAGTTACCTATTTAATTTTGTACACCTATTAAAAATAATATGTCGATGGTAGTGGAATTTGAAAGTATGAGGCTACAGAGATTTAAAAACTGTAGAAATTGATATTCATCAGAATTTATAATTTGTAAAAATAGTCCAATTGTAATGAATACTAAATCAAATATTACACATATTTTGTATAGTTTTTAGATTCATATTTAAGGACTAATATTATCTTTAACATAAAGCAGGGTGGTCCAATATGCCACCACCAAGCCTTTTTTTTTGGCCCTTCTTAGAAAATATATATTTAATAATTTTATTGTTGTAAGTGTGATAAATTAAAAAAAAGTAAGGTGGTTAGAGCCGTGAAAATATTAATCCCTACGTATTCTATAATGTGATAACTTGTGTATTATATTATGTTATTGTAATATGTTTGTTACAAAATAAAATACGAATAAAAATATTTTATTTTGCTGCTTTCCTAGTGTTTATAAGGTTTCATCACCCTTAAATAAAGTATAAAGATTTTAATAACTGAGAAACTATGCACGTTCCAATTTTGAATTAGGTACGTCTACATTTTTTTAAAATAATTCACTTCATAATTTAAAATAAAAAAAAAAGTTTTCAATTGGAGACAGAAGCTTGTACACTTCTTAAATAGTATAAAAAATCTCAAGAATTTGAAATTATGGTCTTTAAGTAAATATACTTAAAAATGCCAAAAAACAGAGTTTGAATAAATTCCTTATTAAATGAATAAATGGGGGTGACGGTGACATGCTTGGTGAAATACGCTGTATATTATTATGTATTACTTACTAAAATCACGGAGTTGCCGTGTTATTATAATACAGAAAAATAACAATTGACATATTATCTTTGTATATACTGTGCAACAGGTGACGTGTAGATATAATAATATAATACCATGGTATCGTCACGGCGTAAAGCGCAGATCGATCAAATAGGAAACATAGTATAACGATATAGGAAATGGCGGTGGCCGGGAGAGACAATCCGTTTATTAGTTATTATATTACCTATATAGATCTATATTATGTACGATTGATGGCGGCGGTGGCATATACGTGCGCGGGTCAAGTGAGAGGGACTTCTATTACAATTACTACATACCTATATATATAATATATTTATACATTATACGTGTACGGTGCAGGTTAACTGCAGCTCGCAGTAATCGGACAAACATTCTTGGCGTAAGTACCACTGGCGGGTAGCATCGTCCTCCGATATTACATTATAACGACGAAAGCGATACTTGTGGTTACCGAGCCAACAATTCACACGTCCTTATAATATAAGTTCAAGCTCCGGGATTTTATGTCCGAAAAAAGTCAAATTATGATGCTATAATATTATTCTCTTGAAAACGAGAAACATAATCAATGAACACTGTACTTAAAAATATGCAAATTTAAAAATTTATAGTAATGATACGTAAGAAAATCTGCACTTGATAGAATACGTCATTGCTGTGTGTGTATCAACATTTTTGAATGCACAATTTATGTGACCGACTTAAACAATTTTCAAACTAAACTGTATTGGTACAACTACTTACTTATCTCAAAATTAAACTTCATTACAATAATTGAAAATTAAAATAAATTACACTGTGTTTTTCTCAAATATTCCAAGATATTATGTTCAAGAATCTGAAATTTATTCCATAACTCTTGAAATATTTTCGAATAGTCAAAAAATATGGACTTAAAAACTTACTCTTGTATATTGTTTGACGTACATATAGCATACTATAATATTATCATTAAATAATTGGTACTCCGAGTGTCCGAGAATCTTAAGATGTCTTTATCTGACAAAATGCCCAGTTTATTAGAAATAATGTGCGTATTGCTACATACACTGAATGATTATTTTATCACAAACTGTCTTCGGAAATCCAAGTAATTCTCGATTTTTTTTTTCTGAGAAAAGATCGATAATCATAGAGCAGTTTTAAATACCTATTAAGTAAATTCCCTACTGTATTTTCTGAGACATTGCTAGATTCACTGCCTGTATACCTTTATTATATAATAGGTATAAGCAACACGTTTCATTCACTTACTGCAATCCTTAATTCGCTGAATACATTCTGCATACCTAGACTGCAGGTGCATTATTTCTAAGGGGTTGGGTTTTAATGTTCCCCTTTGGGGGGCTTTAAAATGTAAAGAATACATCACACATAATGCATTGCACGGCTGGTGGATTACGATAATGGTATGACAATAGGTAACGTCCAAAAATTAAAAATACGTAAAAAAAATCATGCTCAACATAATATTATGTATGAATTATGCATTAATAAATATTATGCTCGTAGAGGCACAGCCAGAGCAAGGGTCTCACGCGACAACACGCGTTACATTATTAGCATTAATCACCATAATGTGGTACCTACTTAGTAAATAGTATTACTATCATTTAAACATTTTCTAAATTGCCAGGGCTCTTTAATATAATAAACACACATATTAATCACAGAAAATGTGAAGTCTTAAAAAATATTCATATTCTGTTATATAGGATATTTGTCTAAATAAATGCGTTTGTAAATGAATTGTGCTGAAATTGAAAAGCTGCCTATATTGAAAGTTTCCTACTTTAGTATATTACTTATTAAAATATGTAATCCACATCGAACATAATATGTTGATCAGAGAGCTTCATTTAACACTACGTTCTGTCAGAAACCATAATTAAAATACTGAAAGTATTTGAAGTAATACTTTTATTAGAAAATCGAAAAACAATATGGTATATTTCTGTTTTACTAAACACCTTTTTTGCAATTTTTTAGTTTTAACTTATGTAGAAGTTGAGTATGCCGAAAACAGTCAGAATTTGGCAGTCTGCGGACTTAGTTTTGAACTTATAACTATTTGAAGTCCGAGACCCACCCAAAGTGGTATTTAAATAACAATGCGAGGGATGTTTTCGATTTTAATCTATATAGCTGCATTCGGAGTGACACCACGTACTGTATATGAAAATACTATACATTTCAATTAGCTATAACTTTAACTAAGTCCGACATCCAATTTCTGACTTCACCATTGCTTTCACAATGCTTAACTGTACTTACATTCAAACAAAACAAAACTGCAAAAAAGACTCACACAAACACACCTACATGCTACAACACAAAGAAAATACATTTACTAATAATGATAAACGATATCTTAATATCTTCACAGAAATAGTTTTTATGTCAATAAAAACGTCAATTTTTATGGCACGACGTCTGGCTTCAGTCACAAATTTGTTCTGTCTTTCTGAGTGTAAGCACCGACCCTTGCCACTAATTCCCGGATGGGTGACCACCCGGGTTCTTATAGTGACAAATCTTTGCCACACATAGGTGTTCCAAACCAACCAATCTAACCCTGCAAAAGCTAATGGTCGTAGTTGCCGGGCTCAAGATAAAAAAAATACGTTCGTCTCTCCTCTCAGAATCTAAAACTATTAATAAAAGAGACGGTCTATTTTTCATCTTCTCAGACAAAAAATTTATGTTTCATTGTCATTCCATCGTAATTGACAAATACTTCATTTTATACACACGTTGAAATTTTTATGACATGACGTGTATTTTTTGTTCTAACCATTTCTAAGCTGGATTTTGTTTATCCTCGGGGGAATTTATTCCGCCCCCCGCCCCATCTCACAACTGCATTAACATGTCATCGTGATAGTTATTCGTGCCTAAATGAATATAAAATAAAATAATTTTTTTTTTAAATGTTTGATTTAATATATTAATACCAAAATAAATACTATACTTGTAAAATCTTTTTTTTCTTTTTTAGTTTGTTGTTCTCTTCGTATACACCTCGAAGTATATACATTACTATATTATTTTTAAGTGCTTGCCTACATAGTTTATCCGCTTTGCCCGTAGGATATTATACTCAAATAATAATAATGTATGGATGAGTGTTAAATCGATACAATCGATGTGCGACGTCTGTTCATCGCCCTTCGAATGCGAACATCTGGAAATGAATTTCATATCGTCAAAAAGAGCGATTGATATTATCATGGGCGCAATAATGTGGAGGAATTATTATTCTACTCGTATATACACGCCCAGTGAGCGGGAATACATTTTACAGAATTATAATGATTATAATAAACGTAGAATCTAGGTTAGGTGGGTAAATGTATACTTAGGGGCAATCACTTTTCATCTTATCATCTTAGACGTATAAACTGCAGCGATCAAAAACAAATGAGAACATTAATGACTGACGATGATGGTAATAACTAATAAGTAATAGCTAATAACTAATAAAAGAAACTGATAAATTATAGCAGGTAATAATTAATATAGCGACACAATTATTTTAACATATTATCCGGAATTTGTATAATTATAACACTTTCTGCATACACTTATATATCTACTTAGTCCTTACCTATACTTGGCTGCTGTTTAGTACCTTCAATGCGGTAGGACTCGAAATCGTACAGGATATAATAGTATCGTATATATATTTTGTTTTTGACTAACGCTGTTTAGAAATAGATACTCAGATACTACTATACATAATACCATCGTACCATAATATAACCATCGTATTTAGGTTAATTATTAGTAATTTATAATTTCAGTGTTTAGATTCCATTGGGGTTGATATTGTAGTTGGAAAAATTGTTTTAATCAAATTACAAATATTATTATTTTATTGAACGCGCCGCGTTATTATTATACTATATTATGACTATATACAGTGTCGTCGTATATAATACCTATATATGCGTGTTGTCTATATCAGCTATATACGTTATAGTACATTTACCCATATAAAATCGTATTCTGCAGATGTATATAGAAAACTGTGGACCATGTCGATTTATTTTTTTCCTTCGACGCGACGCACGTAAAGACGGATAAAAACGAGCAACACTACTCTAATGATGACGTATATATACATAGTTGACATTAAATTCTTTAAGCACGTCTCAGGTACTGTTGCTCGTGTTTTTTGTAAATTTTTATCGCGCTGGTTTTGTGCAGTAGGTACCTCTGGTACCTATATATATAATATTTTATATTATTATAGCCTCCATATATTCCGCTTACGGACTCGCAATACCAACTGGACCGAAGAAAACGATATGATTTACACTGCATTGACATTATAATAATATAATAACAATATAAGAATATAATTTTACAGGTATCCGCCCAGGGGTTGGTTGCAAAGGGGACATCGATTTCCTAAACCTGCAACCCGTTGGCTACTGCTAGCCAATTTTCAATTTTCAGGAATTTATGTTTTATTTTTATACTACCCATTATATATTATAATATAACGTACAAGTACAACATATTAAATCTATTATTTTTTTAATACTAAATGTGCTGTTAATCAGGTTTTAATTATATTATTATTATTTCTAATAATTACTCATTTTAATGTTACAGCATTAATATTTGTAGCACATTTTATTTTAAGCTCATAATTTAAAGGCATATTTTTCTGACAAAAACAGAAAATAATGTATTCATTTTTACCAACAGTTTATTTCTATACATAATTTTTTGTGAAACATTATTTAAAATATTTCACGTTCGTCTCCCTCGGGTTAAGAAACACCGATATATATATATATATACTGCGGGGTTTCACTGATAAAATATTATGTTATTAACTATGTAATAAACTAATAACTTTCGATCTTGTGTTGATAAATTTCGTTATACTGCTCATTAGATGGACGGGTATCACGTCCTCTTAAGTATATTTATTTAAAGCGCGTGTGTGTATGTGTGTGTGTTTTTGGTGTTGTCAACACCACCGTAGTCTGTCGTCTCATTTCCCGTCGGGTACATAATGACCATGGGTATAAAATTGTAAAACATTATTATTATATTATATAGGTGCCTTCTATGGGACGACGATAAAATATTATTAACGCATATTATAACGTCCTAACCTAAACCGAATTGGTTTAGGAAATAGTGAAATACGTACATTATCATCATCATATATGATCCTACGACGCCATCCGTCTGGCCGACAAAAATGTGCTAAACATTACGAAACACGAGGAAGGGTTTGGGTGACGTCCCGTGGCTTTCGTATATATGTATATGGCCATAATATAATACACTCATGGCCACGAAAATGTGTGTGGACTGTATAGCAAATGGCTAAGCGAATTATTACGCACCATCGATATTTTGTTACGAGGAAAAGATAATATTACGATATAATTTATTATTATTTACACGGTGTTTTTCAACTCACATAATATACATTCTGGACAGTCAACTCGATAAGTGGTGAAAAATGATTTTAAATAAATATTTTTTTTTATGAGTATGTCACAATCTACATGTTTTTATTTATTTTTATAACATATATAGGCATTATACAACATCACAAAACCAATTATTTTCATCAGTGATATAACTTAAATCATCGACCATGCTCCATAACAAAAATTGTAGTTATTTGTTTATTATCATACTATAAAAATCATTGATTTTTATACAAAGTCCTGTCACCGGTAATACTTAGCTCAGATAAACTTTGAAGTTCTAAGAATATAATATTATGTTCGGCTTTTATAATTCAGCAGTATAATTCTTTTTTTGCCATCGGACTTCTTTTCCTCAGACTTTTCCTCGAAATATCATCGAGCCGAAGGCTGTCAACGAGCGTAATAAAATGTATTCGAATTTGTTGCATTACACTATGATGTGCTGTTGTATTAGGTACCCAAATGTGATGAGCAATAGTCAAGCAAAAACCTACATTTTATTAATATTTCATAAAACTGATTTTGAATACAATAATTAATAAATTTTTATCCGGCGTAAAATGTATAATATAATATATACCTCATATCAATAACCATAGATCTATGGTACTTAGGTCCTAGGGTAAAATAATGAATATCAATTATGCGCTAGTAGCCGTTAAGTTGCATTTAAAACGTTGCGGTCATTGAGAGTGTAAAATAATATAATATGTATCATTATACATTGGAAAAATAATCGTCATAGTATTCTAAACGTAAAAACTGTTCTTGTTCTATCTAGGTTATAATATAATATATGCCATTGTCTTGCGTTACGAAAATTAAAACACGACGAAACCGTTAAGATATATACAATACCTACGTATTGGCTACCTTGCCCACTGTATTATATTATTATAGAAACGCCGTTATTATGAATGTGCATGTATCGTTAAATCCAATTCGTTTTCTACAATAATAATAATTTAACAGTTCAAGTGTTATGCCGTCTTATAAGTACCTGTTATTAAATACCAAACAATATTTTATATACTATTATTAGAATTATTCCATGTAAAAATTACAAGTGATTTACAATTAATGATGCAGTTGTACCGTGAAGTGTACCCAGTTTTTTGTGTCTCGGAGTTCAGTAGTTGTTTAGGCGGGAGTGAAATCCCCCAAGACGGCGAGACCATCACCCTTAAATTTGTCACGTGAGTGGGTGGGAAGAAGCTTACTATAGCTATCTCGAGGGCTCACAAAGCATATAATAACTCGCGTGGGATGATGACCAGAGTACAAATTGTATCGACGAATCGAATATTCTTTTGTAAGCGAAAATATACGAACAACGAATCGATTTTCAATATTGTATATGTCGTGTAATGATGATAATATATTTAATATTTATACATTTTAGACTCTGGTCAGAACGACGAATACGTTGATTTTACAATGATAAGGTGTTGTTTTTTTTGTCTGTGTACACGATATGTATTCGAAATAGAGCTTCGATTTTCAACCTCAGTATTTTTTCTGGTGGAAAAGCGAATCATAGTTAGTGCAAACAGGAGGTCAAAATTGAAAATTCCAAGTAGTTGTCAAAAGCACTAAGAAAAACAGACCAAAAATGGCAATTTTTACGCAAACTCGGTTTTTGACAAAATCGATTTTGGTTTTTTATGTAACTCAAAAAAAGGATTGTAGATACATAAAATGTTCAATGTTTTACATTATTCACATGTTTATACAAGGAATTTGTATGCGCCATACGATTTTCAATATATTTTGACTCATGTTGAGGTATTTGTAGGCATATGGCATTTTCGAATTTTTATTAAGTAATATTAATGTCGATAAAAAAAAGTTTTCTCTGCCAAAAAACTCGAAAATTTTGAAGAATACTCATAAGTTTTTTAAGTGGAAATTAAAAAAAATTAAGAGTAATTTCACTTTAATTTTTAATGAGAATCTGAAGGTAGAATGTCGACAAAATTTGTCAAAATCATGGCAGTTAACTAATAATTTTGAGTACCTAAGAAATTCATGAAAAAATTTTTTTTATATCTAAGGTTTTAAAATGTAATGCAAGGTTCTTTATAATTTGCCTACTTTCAACAAAAAAAAAAGAGTTTACCGGAAAGTTAAATACATTTTTTATGAACTTTGAAGTTCTAATTTTTACGACATTGGATATTGAACTCGATTTCTCATAGAACGATTATCTTATTTTATTATTTACAAATACGTATAATAACGATAATTACTTAAAATTTACAAGTCCACTTTAGAAGTAGTAAAAACTTAAATATTGAGGTTGGTTTGTGGTAGAAAATTGGATTTAGTTGGTACTTAGGATTTAAAGGAATGAAAAGTAAAATATTCCCAGGACTTTTCATTTTTCAAAATAATTGGAAAAAACTAATAAAAAATGTAGGTACGTAACAACAGTTATTGATAAAATCGATTTCCTTTTTTTTTTGTAATTCAAAAATGACTGACCTCAAACATAGTGGAAACTGTCACTTACTATTAAGATTATCATTTTCAAGACATAATATAATTGTATCTCTGTTCGAGCTATTTCATAATTTTAAATTGTCAAAATGATATAGTTTTTTTCCTATTTATGTTAACAGTAATTTCAAAAGTCCATTATCACGTTTATGTTTTGTGTATATGCTAGCTGTTAATTCATTTCAATACATGTCATAATGTATCCTATAGGTACATTTTTATAGACAATGAAACTAATAATAACTAAATAACAATATCAAAATACTTTAAATTTTAAAAGCTTGGTTCTTTGAAAACTAGTTTTCAAATAGTTTTTGTAGTCTGTCATATTATTTACTTGTTATACAGTTCAACACTTTAAATCATTTTTTTTCAATCTGTAATTATTTAAAAATAACAGTGATAGTTTAATGACAAATGAAGATGATAATATGAGAAAGAATAAGAGGCTGAGCCGCACCTTATTATTTTTCTATAATTTGAATGACTGACCCGTCATGTTTAAGTATGTACCAATATACCTTAGGACTTAGCAAAAACACCCCATTTTAGAAGGTGCTGTGTGTTATCTGGTGCATTGATAAGGAATACATTGTTTAGATTATCTAGTGGGTATGTATAGGTAGTTATACGATTTTTCATGGAATTTTTCATATCGATTAATTGCTAGTTCTCTCACAGTTGGTAACTGAAGGTCTTTGTATGTATAAGGATAGGTTTTTAACATATACCTGCAAGGAGCATTTGTGATAAGCCTCGACTGCTTGGAATGCTTGTAGCGGCATGTTGCCCGATGTTAAGTTATAATTATTAGTGTGATACGTGACTCACATATTGACATTCCTGTTGGATATTAGTGTGCCTATAGTTGGCAGTGGCTATAAGTAAGGTACCTACATAATATTATAAATGTTGATTTTCTGAATACATAAGGAACCTATAAAAACGCATAGCTATAGTTAATTTCATTCTGCAACAACTGAAACGTAATAATTATAACGGAATTCGTTAAAAATACATTTCACAATATTTACATACACGCATAATATTATATACCTATTACTTTATCGAAAGAGGATGGATCAACAAGGTGTGGTAGGTACGCTCTTGTAGGTATATATGAAATTAATATTCTAATTACACCACTAAAAAGCATAATTTGGAAGTAAATACGGGAGACACCCTGTATAAGTCAAGAGTCAGAGTTTACTGACCCCCGCCGTTTCATTAGCAAAAAAATTGTGAAATGCTAGCCTATTTCGTATACCCAAATGTTAATTGTTTACAACAAACAATTTTTTTCGGTTTTATGGAAAAGTGCCAAAACATTAGTTTACCTCCCATTTTATTCCGATATAAATTCATGGTACATTGGCGAAACAATATTATATTTTACTGATTTTCCATCACATAACCATGTGCACACACAACAGGTAATAAGTACCTGTTTTAATAAATAAAGATACTATAATATCAACTATCATAGTTGTATTATGTATGCAGTTTATGTTAAAAGCAGCTATGTCGCCATGATAAACGAAAACACGACATATACGTATAATGTGGAATAATAAGTGAATAACGGAATAATATTTTAAACGATTAAATCTAAACGTCACATCCAGTTCCAAAAATAGTAAATATTGTCAACTGTTTTAGTTTTTACAAAATAAGTATGAATATACGACAATCGAATTGAATAACATTTGAACATTTAAAAATCAATTTCTCGAAATTCAACCCAGCTGCAACGGTGCTGTTGTGATTGATTGTTATTCATTATTTAATTTTTTATTAAATTGTGATTGTCTGTAAACATATGAATAGAATCTCAAACAAAATATTGTTTACGGAAATGCATGCATATACCTACGTGTATTATTGTGCATTGTGAAATATGTTGAACGGTATTGATTATAATTTATAATATTGAAAATATAAATAGTTATGCTCGACGTGGTGGTTAATTTCCTGCATGTTAACTATTGCACTGTATATGCATAATATATATCCAGGATAAGGTCAAGAATACGTGTATTTGGGATTTGGTTTTATGTTAATAGCGGAAGTCTTACCTGTTACTAATATATGCATATATTATAACATAATATTTAGACACGAAATATTGTTCAATTCGTAGAAATTTTTAATCGTAAAAAACTGAAGAAAGAGTTTATTATAAGTCATAACTGTATGTTACTAAATATGAATTGTTATTTATACATCTAAAAGATATGATTTCATGTTTTTTATTATAATTTTTAGTCTGAATAAGAAAATAATATAAATAGATAATACATGACGAGTTTGGTTATTGGAACCCTTTATATTATGTTATTTATTTTCTTATAACTTATAAGCACTTATAATATTTATGAACAATTCTTAATTAGTAGATAACAAAGAAAAACAATTTTTTCATTTATTTACATTTATAAGGTATAATGTATGCTATACAACATGTAAATACGTTTTTATACAACAAGAACAAGCAGTGTTCGTTTAAAAATAAGAATAAGACACTACGTATAGACAGTGGCGTAAATTGGCCTATATGCAAATGTGGCACATCCGAATTATATCTAAGTTATTGTTCTTGCACCACCAGATAATCTATATAATGTATTACTTATAAAGTTATCAGGTATATACTCTTTAATCAGTGTTGATCATAAAATTCTCTCACTTTTATTAAATAACAATAATAATCTTAAGAACATCTAAGTCCTCTACACCACCTCAAATTAAGTAATATGTGACTGAGTCAGTAGGAATATTTGTTTTTTTATTTTATGTGAATTGAGAAAGTCTTTCCTGTTTAGTATACATGTACGCAATTTAATATTTTAATATATAGAAACAAAATATTTTTTAAACTGGTTGATGATTGTGTAGACAAACAAAGAAAATACCGATGTTGTGTCTCTTAATTAACAGAACGCTAGTTATAAATACGTGTACCTAATACTTACTATATCACTTTAGATTCTGGGCGAAGCGATGAAGAAGACTAACGATTTTAGTTGCTTTGTTGTATAATTTAAAAATATTATTCTTAAGTACTCACTACTTGGACATTTAAAAATATATTATTGTTTTTTACACACACACACATACAATGACATTTTTTGCAAAAACTAATTTAGCCTTCTATAGTACTAATGTCTGATAGTAAAATAACATACGCTGTAATCACAATAATATCGTAAGATATAGGTACTTGGTAATATTATTATAGGTTGACAGACATCTTCGCTCAGATCGGTTTTCAATGATTGTATATCAATGAGTTCAAATTTAACACATCCGTTACAGTGACTTCTCTAGACGCCTCATGTACACCAGAGCGTTATCGACTTGTCCGGTTTTTTTTTTTAAATTTAATTTCTATACGTCTTTTTAACATTTATTTTAGTAACATTGGCGGTCGTCGGATCACGTAATTTTGTCTCGATTCCGTTTCATCTCGTGCTACTTCGACGCGGACGTGGGAATGAAAATTACACTCGATTATGTCCAATACGGCAATACAATAATATATAAATATAATAATAATAATACAATACCTATATATTATAGGAAAACAATATTACAACCGCAGTGTATAATAATACATTAATACCTACTGCGAGAGACGTATTTACTCGTCACGGAAGGCAACATGGGTACGACGGCAATCGCATCTTTTCACTGGCGAGCCGGAAACATATATAGGTACCTAATAATATCATGTACTTCTCCGTTTGCCGTGCAGTACACGCACAAGTTTTTTTTTTATGAAATAATAATCTGAAACTATGTATGAGCGGTATATGTATACATAGGTACAAACCGACACGGCATTCCTTGAACCTCCATATTCAGATCGAACGACATCGACGCGATATTGTTATCACGTAATATAATATAGTATAGAGACGGGTAAATGACAATAAATATTTTTGTCTTTCGCGACGATCCGCGCAGCTCTCGCCCGTCATCGTGACCTCGGTTCGGTGAATTATCCGGTCGCATCGAACAGATGTTTGTTGACAATATAATCGTTCGCGTGGACCGAACCACTCATCGCGCCACGATAATAATATAATAATTATTATTTCAACAAAAAAAGAAAAAAATGCATCTCATAATGATATCCCGGACCTCGACGTCTGATGAACCACTCGGCGCCGCGGTCTTTCAGATCCACGGGGAAGTGCGACGCCGCCGTCGAGCTGCAGGTCATAATAATTATATAATATTAAATTATCGTTGTGTATTTGTATTATATATTATTTATTTGTAACCTTCGATCGATGATGTTTATATTTTTTTTTCCATGACGTACACCTTCTCACTACCTACGCATGACGTGTATACGAAGAGTCATATAGCTCTAGGCTATAATTATTATTATACTCGATTTTTGTGGTTTAAAATCGAACAAAATAACGTCCATGGCCGATGCGTCGGAGGCAACAATGCTCGGCAAGTTTCTATTTAATACTTTATTAGTACTCGCTAGGTCCGCGTAACTATAATCCATTTGAATATTTGATTATTTCATAATGTATCGTATTAACGTCCGACTGTCGAAATGTTATAATGTTTTGTACACGGCGGTTCTTTTATCATGTTAAAATAGTCCAGGGGCGTGCTCAGAGTTTTATTCCATGACATGGAGGGGGGGGGGGGGGTTCGGTAAAATTACTGAATAATATATATTACGTAGTATACATCATATTCTGATAGGTACTTATAACGAAATATTGAAAACAATTTAAGGAAATCGGTATTGGTAAATATATAAGTATATATACAGGGTGATCTAACAAAATTACAGAACGATTTTTAAAAATTTTGAATTTACAAGTTTTATTACCAGATGATAATAATGAAAAATATATAACACCATGACTACATTTATTTACTCCAAATTGTAACATAAAATCATGTCTCATATGAATTTTGTAATTTTTGGCCCCATAATAATATTCACTATGACGGTGCTTAAACCGTTCCTTTCAAACTTAAGACTGAATACAAAGTAACAAATAGATATTAGAATCATATTACCAGAAACAATCAACATTTTTATTCTAAATTGATGCTACACTACTTTTTAAAACATTTTTAATTTTTAATACAATATTGTAACCATGTGGTATGCCTATTAAGATAGTGATATGTATTGATACCCATGACATTTTTTGAGTTATAGTGTACTAGGTAACAAATAAGAGGTATATAAAAATTAGATACATCATGGTATACCTATATTACTATATTTTTCGGACAAACCTTTGGTCCATTTCATCTTAGAAAAAAAATATTGTGATATCGGTACAAACGAAACACTTCATTTCTAAAAATGTCAGACACTTTTGCAGTCCCCACAGCCACCCTTTGTCGTACAGTATGATTCTGTAATCAAAGTAATCAAACCCTTTAATATTATAGCCTATATGTATATCACTGGACACGATTTATGTTTTGCGATATTGTGTTTTGCCATTCCGTCTTGTCGATTTTATGATTTTATCAAAACTATAGAATAACTTTGCAATTTACACACGGATAAAAATATTGCGGGCCAGTGATGGTGTGCTCAGGATTTTTTTAATGGATGAAGATGGACAATTTTATTACAAAGTTTACCGCATGGTCGATGCCCCCTTACACCTCCATACGAATCCCACAAATAATAACAATAGAATTATAGAATATCCATTAAATCTCAATAAATATTATTCATTTTATTCCTTGTAATTAAAAAAAAATTAATATATAAAAGTGCATATATAATACCTATATTTTTATTCCAGTGTTTCCTAATTACGGACAAAGTAATGAAAACCACGTGAATTGCAACACAAATATTTCCCTTCGTCGCTATTTTAAGACTTAGAAAAATTTGCCAATGAGAGTATAATAGTAAATACCTATACTTAAATCCTACTCAGTTGTTATAGATTTAGTTAGCAATATTACTGTGTTGCGTAAAAGCAATCGTAATCTTTTGAGTTTACCAAAATTACCCAAGTAAATGAAAAATCAAAAAAAATTTGTAAATTGACAAAAATAATACTATTATTTCAATAGCAATTTAAGTTTTGTGGCTTTCGTTTTTAAGGAACAGGCTGAATAAAGGTACTTACAAATATTTTTGTATCATAGCTAAAAAATTGTCGATATCAAACACGATAAAAAAAAACATTGCTACCTATATTGAAATCACGTCCACAATTAGTATACTGCATTAAACGTTGATTTAGACAATCAAAGCCCGTATTCGCCACACAGCAGTATAGTGATGTCAAAAATAATGACCTGTGGAATTTCGTCCTCAACCAGTAGGCAGCCTAATTTTTCTTGATTTTCAAGACATGAAATCAAGAATTTCTTCGGGATCAACAACCACTTCTCCGTGGATAATAATAGCCAATAATGTTACTCACGTTGACACTGTTCTTGAATTGACTTAAAATTATCAAAACTAAAAAGTCATTATTTATTTGTAAATGAGGTGAATTTCAGTCATCGTGCGTTTCCAATAGATATAGGTTTCAATATGTCCATGTATTAAAATATTTTGTCAAAATAATGTACGGTGCATATTGTTAGTATAATTAAAAAAAATTTTGTCGTAAAACAGATTGAATGATTACGTAAACGTAGTGCGTATCTACTGCCGTTTAAAAAAATGTACAATTTGATTACCGTTTTCCTGCCGCATTCTTAGTTCAGCAATTATGCAGGGTTTGAATATCAGCTGAGTCGCTACAAACGGTTGATAATTATAATACAAAAAAAAAAACGATGAAAAAAGATAACGAGTTATTGATCAATTATCATAAAATGCATAGGCATATCATTACTTTTGCCAGTTTGTCACATACTCTGTATAAGCTCATGTAAGACACTCAATACTTAGCAATAATAAAAGTTCCAGTTATTTATGATTATAAAAAAGTTCCTCGTAAGAACGCTCTAAACGATAGAAAATTATTATTGATTATTTTATAAGCATAATATACAATTTACAAAATCAACGATAGGTAATATAATATAATTATGATGATTAGGTTATTAAATGTGTTACCGGAGGAGAAGCAATGCCAACACCAGTTCTTCCTCCGGTTCTCGATAACAAGGAAAAAAAAAGGAAAGAAAGGCTATTAGATGTGATGATTGGCATTGTTTTTCAGAAGTCATTTTGTTTTTATCAATCGAACAGTGCGGGTGAATAATCTGATGCATGATTCTAATGATCGGAGTTTTTATATAAATTGCACAGATTATGTATTTTTACATTATAAAATTATAAATTATAGTTCATGTATCCGGGGGCCAAAAAAAGACTTCGTAGGCCGCTGGATGGATCACTTTGAAATCACACCTATAATATTATAATACACTATTATATTGTATTAGAAAGTCTATATAGGAATTACGAAGAATTTTTTCAATTATTTGTTTCTTTAAACTTTGAAGACCACTCACGTACTAATTCTTATTTTTCTAAATGGTTATCAGTAGGGCATTAGACCTAAGTCCTAAAGTCTAACGAAAATCATATTTTTTAAATTCGTCATTTTCCCAAAATTATTTCCTGTTTCCCAATAATCCCAATAATAGAATCGCTCAGAGATAATATTATTTGAAGTGTAATGTGATGGATATTATTTTGACGTCATCGTTTGGTCCAAGGCCCGCAAATAATTAGTAACGCTGTAGCATTTTGACCCTCTGGCCGGCCCTAATTTGCAGTATGCTCTTCAAAAATAGAACGGCCTGCCATTATTGCTTAAAATTGTGCGTATTTGCTTCAACCACGATTCAAATCATTAATTATTTCAAATATTTGTTAGGTGACCGACATAGTTAGCAATTGTGACCTAGTATAAACTGTTGGAGCGATTTATAACGTATACACGACTTGTTATTTTGCGTATCTAATATCTATATTTTAGTTAACCGTTATGGGTTTTTGTGTAATTTACTATAAAATAAAAAAAATTAGGTATAGTGGACAACAAGCGCTGATGCCTGACAGGATGAAGATTATTAGGTTTAGGTATTAAGAAAACGAATTATTGCATTGTTATGAGTGCAGAGCTTACGAATATTTATAACATGTAGAAACCAACTCAACAGATCGGAACGACAATTGATATATCTATACGAATAGGTAGGTAATCTGCAAATAATGAAGGACGAGTAAAAGTGCATCCTTTGGAACAAAATAACGCATTTGATTTTAATAAATAGAATATTTAATTACTAGGTACTTTTGAAATCATTAATAAAAGAAAATTGTTAAAAAAAATAACACAATTGTATATTTTTTAATGAGTACCTACCTCCTGCTACGCCCTACGTTTGGTTGTTCAACGATTTGAATATTATTATTATTGTAACTTTTTTTTTTTTTAATATTTCATACAGTATTAAAAGCTAGTAAATAGTTAGCTGTAAAATTACTTTTTCTGAATTATAAGTAAGAGTTGGCTAACAATAAATACAAAAGTATTGAACGGTTCACTGTATAGTTGTAATTTAATTTTCGTTTACCTGGATATATATAGGTGTAATGCGTTATTATATAATAATTGTTGTGTGCTTACTACAATAGTTGCCCACAATCAACAACGCGATGAGTTAAATATTACACCTACCAATACTATTATTTACCAGCAATAAGGTATAGAGTTCAACACGAGCACTTATTACATTGAAAAGTGAAAATATCACTTATTGTTATTTATACGATCTGCAAAGGTGATGCAAACTTTCCTGAGCACACATTATATTATTATTGCTCTTCGATCTGTGCACAGTGTTGTATTTATGCCAACTGGCACCTGCAGGTTGATACATAAATCTCATGTATATTGTATGGTGATTCTAATGCATTGAATAAATCTCGATTTGTATTTATTTTTTTTTTTTGTTATATTGTTGTAAGTTATACCTTTAACCCGATCGTCTAATGAACTGCACGATGATGGTTATAATTCTTTCACCGTTACCACGGTGCTAAACCATAACATCTCCCATACTTAATTAGAAAATAATTTAAGTATTCATAATCAAAACAATTACAACGTAACTATATTCAAATTAAATGTACGAAAAAAAGTAAAAGTATATTAAAAGTGTTAAATATAATAATTGGTTGTCGAATTGAACGTTTATAATTATTATACAGTGTATATACTTATGCAGTTATACCTAACCTATACAGTTTAATATATTATGAGTATGAGAGTGCAAAATGTCTAATATTGTATAATGTAGATTTATTGTTTAATTGCGATGCCGATCAAAATCTTCGCCGGTGAAACGATGATGATCCGCACAACGAAGAAAACTCTCCACTGGCTGCACACAGTGTTGAAATTCGGTATAGGTACCTACCTAAAATTATAATGTCTATGATGAAATATAGTTGTGTTGTTAATTATACTTATCATATGTCTGAGCACTCACTACCTATATCGTGTAATTATATAGGTATAGGAACGTATTATCATTGATTATAAATACCTACTAGTATTTATAATCAATGGCATTATGTTTCTTATTTTCTTCGGAATGTTTTCCCAAAATTAAAAATTATTTTTATATTGTACAGAAAACGAATACGTCTACGACATCATAGTCGTTTGAAAGTAATTAATTCTCAAGAATACCATAATAACTATGCAATACCTATTCAAATAACTTTTGTTTAACTTAAAATCAAAGGGGCTTAAAAATCGATTTCTTCGTTTTTTGACTTTCAAAATTTAAAGTTGAACGTCCTCGGCAGTCTAATACTATGGAAGTTAATTGTATTTGATGCTTTGATAATGAAGTACGCCATTAGTTGTTACGGTTATAACATTATAGGCGACAAGTTTATTTTGTCATATTTATGGAAAATTAATTTTAATATCATTTTTGTGTACTAATTTTTTAATTTGTTTATTTTTATATATTACGTATTTGATACATTTTATAGAGATTGTTTTGTGAATGGAGTTTTTACCGTCAATAATAATTAAATAATAATATTCATATTGTATTACCTACCCATTGTACTTTCCTCAAAATTATTAATGGAATCATTTATATTTTCCAGGTATGGTTTGGTCCCTCTAACGTCACCTTATGCTTACACAAAACTCAACAACCCGAAGTCATGATCAAATCTGTTATTATTGTGAGTGCCAAGGAATCTAGTTCCAACAAAGAAATCCATCATCATCATGTGGAAATAACGCATAAGCGGTAGCAAATACTGTTTTAGGTATATAAGCTATTATTGTTATTATTAATTATTGTGTATTTACGACATTTACGTATAAGCAACTATAAATTACAGATTATTATATTATAGTATTAGATTCTGAGCGGACGTTATGAATGTATTGATTTTACAATGATGAGTGTTTTTTTTTTTTTTTTATTATTGTGTCCGTCGGCTTGGGGCAGTAAAAGTGCTTCGATTTTCTTCAACAGCAACTTTTCTGGTGGGAAAGGGAATCTAGTTGTTGCGTTCAGAATGTCAAAATTTAAAATTCACAATAGTTTTCAAAAGTGACAGGAAAAACAAACGAAAAATTAAGGCAAAACCAGTTTTCGAAAATATTGATTTTGGTATTTATTGTAACTCTAAGACAAGTTTCCATAAATCCATGAAATGTTCACTGAATGTCTGTGTTAGTAGTTAGCATATTTCTATACACTACACAATTTTCAAAATATTTTAACTGATGTTGAACTATTTATTGGTATAGACACATGACATTTTTGTTTATTATTAGTTTTTTTCGATTAATGTCTAAAAATAAATATTAGCTCGGTAAGAAAACTTTAAAATATAATACAAGGTTTTTCATAAATTGATGTTAGTGGAAATTAAAAAAAAAAGTTTAACGTAAGTCCACAATAATTTTTTATGAGCGTTTAAATTTAGAATTTTTACAAAATTCATAAAAATCACGAAAATTTTTTAATTACCTATTTTGGATTAGAAGCTCATAAAAAATTTTCTTTTTACATCTAAGATTTTAAAATTTATTACAAGATTCCTTATAAGTTTGTTTACCTTAATCAAAAAAAATTCTACCAGAATGTCAAATTAAATGTTTATGAGCGTTTGTAGTTGAAATTTTTACAACATGGAATATTCACTAGATTTCTCATGTGGTGATTTTCTTATTTTGTTGTAATTCAAAAACTAATAATTATAAATACTTGAAATTCACCGAATTTGTTTATTTTATCAATCCGTATACTTGATATAATTTTCAAAATAATTTGACTCGTTTTGAGATACTTTCAGACACTTTCAGTTTTCATTTTTTTAGTTTTTTTTTATGAATGTCAATAAAATGTTATTGGTTGGGTCAAAAAGCATGCAAATGTAATACAAGATCTTGATATATTATAACAAAAGCAGATGAAAAGTTTTAAAAATATAAAGGGTACGATTTTTTTCTAAGCATTTAAAGTTCAAATTTTGAAGAGATTTATCAAATTGAAAATTGAAAAATGGTTTTTTAGTTAAAAATGTATTAAACGTTCAATTTCATAGCCAAGGATTGACAATTTAAATAAGGTCCTACGTGTGTAGTTAATTCTGTAACCAAAACATTTAAAAATAAACATAAGCAGAGGTTTTTTTATAGTCATGTTAAGTTCAAATTTTCACGAAATTACATATTAACCCAAAGAAAAAGTTTTTAATCATTTTGTTGTAATTCGGTTCTAAAACAGCCCAATTTGCCATAAGTATATATAATATTTTTCCCGCATCACTGATAATTTAAGAATAATATTAATTCAACTTACCGGCTATCGTATTAATAATAACTAATAATAATATAAAATATCCTTGACTGACATTCCGTCTTCACTCAAAATCGTCTTTCGTACCTATACAATGATATTATATAATTTAATTCAAATTTAATATCATCCATTACAGCACAGTTAGACACCTAACGTACAACAGAGCGACAACCTCTTATCCGCTTTTTGTTTATTGAATTTACAAAGTATGTACTCATACACATTTAATCATAAAAAATAAAATATATTCCCAGACCGTTATCAAATTATATATAATACTTCATTCATCATTACTAACATAAAAGTAGAAGTTTTTTACTAACCTACGTACCTTTGAACAATTATATTGTTTCTGAAGTATACTAGTATAGTTTTTCAACGATGTTTGAAGTTTAACCTACAATATTGGATTCATTTAAAATATATTGTTTACTGTATTTTTATAAATTCTCTATCACAAAATATTACTTATAATATTATAAAATAATAATTATACGCAATTCTAGGGGGTCGGCCAAATATAATATAATGTAATACAAATATAATCACTTTGACCATAGTGGAATTGTTCAAACCATAAAAATATGCTTGATAGACGAAAGTAAACCTTCTCGGTTTTATTATTATTTTGTAAAGTTAATTTAATAGGTAAATATTTTACTAAATGTTGACCTTATAAGAAACAATGTATAATAATTAACTTATGTATGTTACGGTCAAATACGTTATTCGAACAAAAACGTCATTGACTACGAAGAGCTAATTATCTACCTAGGTATATGAGAAAATGTTGTTAAAAATCAAAATTCTAACTGTAAATTATATTTATTTTTATTATATTTTTTGAAAAATGCGACTGCCAAAATTGTTGATAAATATAATAATATTATATCTTATTATTTATTTTTACACACAGAGCTGTAATAACATCACTTGAATGATTATATAAATAATAATAATAATAATATTCTATTAATTTAATAAAAATACGATACCGTATACCGATTGTATATCATTAAACTAAAATAACCAAACTTATTGTAGTCTATCCAGTATCCATTTGGCATTTATACTTTTTAATAGTATCTATTAGTGCAGTGCATTTTCCCGGTTTACCATAGTTACTATCGAATGAATAGAACACTTTTCATTTAAATAAATTCAATAAAGAAAATCGTAAATTCAATAAAGTTAAGTTAAATTAAATGTGTTATGTGTATCATAGACATATTATATTATATATATAGTACTCCCGGAGGTGAGACAAATTATATATAATATATTGACATATTGCTCTACAGTGCGCTTCAACAAGTTCCATACCACAAAAGGCATTACAGTTTACGACTACTACTTATACTTTATAATATTGAGTGAAAACATTATATACCTGTTTAGAAGTCGAAATGAATGCAGTTTCGAAAATTACTCTTGAAAATAATAACGTTTGTTAAAATCTAACAATATAATATATTATATTCGATTCCTCCGTCCTCGTCATTTACATGATATACAATTCAAAAATAAATATAATGTATAATATTATGTTATTATATTAATATTATATTTTTATTTGGTCCGATCAAGTTATCGGCCTATGACGTTATACTGCAATGGTCGAATAATTTAATGCTTGATAATGTTCCTATGTTTAGAGTAAGTATAACATTTCGTTGGCATTAACGTTATTTTCCACATTGGCCTATCTAATATATATTATTTAATTATTTATAAACAAACTCCGTAATAGTAGTCATACTTCATGGGGATCCATTAAAGTGTCTAGTGGTCTACAGTTCTACACTCATAAGTCATAATTTTCAAAGTTGTAACTTTTTTGAAAATATATTTTCTACATAATTTGATATCATTGTAAAACTACATCTTTGAAACTAAATTATATTTATGTCATGTCGTTATGATCTATTAAGATTTGTACTTGTTTGAACCATACCATACATTTTTCATTTCATATCCCTGAGCAGAATATATTTCGGAATAAATTGTTACATAAAAATCGAATTTCGCACAAGTTATCACTTATAAGTATTTAATTTTTAGATAAGCGGTGTAAAGTGGAAAAGAGGTAGGTACCCCGCAAGTTATTGGTCTATTACTCCATTCATCAAAGCTTCAAATACAATAAGTTATTATTAACTAGCCGTTTGTAATTCGATTTTGATGTATCGAAATACTCGGAAAAATATTCTGCTTCTGAATATGAAATTAAAATTATATGTTCTCATTAAAAAGTAAAAGATAAAAAATTAAAACGACAAAAATTGTAAAAAATAATTGTTCTCCCAAAAACGTTGTTTTGAAATCATATAAAATTATATGAACAATTATCTGTTGACATACAGTACGTTGCTAGTCGATAAATATGCTACCTAAATTTGTTTCGTTAATGCTACCTACACATTTTAATATTATTATAATCAAAATATTTTATCTTGCCTTACAAATTATTTTCAGTAAATATTTTAAGTGAACTTAATTGGCATACCAATTTAGATTTTTAAGTACATATTTGTTTTTTTACTTTGTTAAACATTTAAATTTATTCAAACAATATTTGCCTGTTTTACGTCACTCCAATAAAACGCCGTAAACACAATAACAGTTATGAATGTATTGACCGCCACCATTTCTCCTCGAGTTTCCACTGAAGTAGACTTTTTGCTCTTTTTGTATTAACTACATATTTTTGTTTTATCAACTGTATATTTAATATTATCCATTTTATTATCTAACTTAATTTACCTGCGTATACGCCGAAACCAATTGACACGATAATAAAAAACTACGATATTATGTTAAAATATAATAACTAGTCATATTATAATGTTATTAATTTTGTCGATATTAAATACACCCGTGGGTGTATAAAGAAAACAACTGTAGGTATAGCATACTTACAAAGTACCATAATAATATTTTCGTATTTATTTGGAATTATTGACAATAGTGTATTGATGATGTTACAGGGATGGTTGCGTCTATCAGGATCGGCGTGCTGAGGCATATGTTATACCGTCTGATATTTTGGGCGGCTATATTGTTATGCCTCGCACAACTGTTGATAACGTTATGGAGATCAGACCGGCCGATGGCAATGAAGTCGAGCAACATCAACACCAGGATGATCCTGCAGAATATGATTGATTTTCATACCGCGCGGACCACAACACCGCCGTACGAAAGCCTGTTGACCGTCGAGCCGTGGGTGGACAAGCTGTCCGTGCAATCGGAACAGCTGATCATGGACCAAGTACAAAAACGGCTGCCCAATCTGCCGGTGACGTATTGGAACCAGAACAAGAACAAAGCGATGTACTACAAAAACGAGAGTTGCGCCAAGTTTCCGAGTATATACGAATTGGAATTCAACAACGTGTACTGGCAGTCGCTACAGACGTCCAACGGGTCGTTCCACCTCTACAGCGCTTACTACGACGTGCGAAAGCTCAGTAGGATCGGGCCGGCGGTCCGGATACTTGGCATGATCAACCGGATCGAGCCGACGGTCAAGACTCACTGTCAGTTTTGGTTCGACGACCACAGGCAGCCGGTCATCGTGAAAATCATGGAATACAAATACATATGGTACAAGAAGTGGGGCAACTACAAGCAGGGCATATTCCAGCCGTACCTGATCGCCTGCCAGATACCCAAGTCCCACCACCACGCCGTGCCCGCGTCCGTGTCGTTGGTGGAGAACGTGTGCGACAAGGCCACCAACAACCTACGGGTGGTGTACAACCGACCGGCTGTGAAGAAAGGCTTCGCGGTGTGTGTCAAGGGCCTGGACTTCCTGTACGAAGACCTGTCGGTGCGGTTGGTCGAGTGGATCGAGCTGCTGCACATCCTGGGCGCGGATAAGATCTTCTTTTACCAGCTGCAAGTGCACCCGAACATCAGCAAGGTGCTCGACCACTACGAGTCCGTGGGCCGCGTGCACGTGACGCCGTTGACGTTGCCCGGCGGCCAGCCCAACGTACCGGGATTTCAGCACCTGTACCTGACCAAAAAAGTGAACCACAAGCGGCAGAACGAACTTATACCGTACAACGATTGCCTGTATCGGAACCTCTACTCGTACGACTACATAGCGCTGTTGGACATCGACGAAGTGATAATGCCGATACGGACCAGGACGTGGAAGGAGCTCATGGAAACGGTGATGGTCAAGGCGCTGGCAGCCAGGAACGAGACCCGCGCCTCGTACAACGTCCGGAACGTTTATTTCCTGGACGATCTGATCCACACTCACGGTTGGTTCAAGACCATGCCGAAGTACATGCACATGTTACAGCACGTGTACAGGAGCAAGAACTACACAAAACCGAACCAGTACGTGAAATGCTTTCACAATCCCGAAAGAGCGTTGACGCTGCACAACCATTTCCCGCTGGCGTGCCTGAGCCAGGGCTGCACGTCGTACGCCATGGACACGGCGGACGCACATCTTCAACATTATCGAGCCGACTGCGTAAAGACACTGAAGAAAACTTGCACAGAGTTTAGACAGAACAGCATAATCGACACGACCATCTGGAGGTACAAAAGAGATCTCATATCCAGGGTGTCGAACACGTTGTCGTCACTGGGTTTTTTTCCGGCCATATAACGAAAAACCGATTAAAATAACACAACATATAATATCGTTATATACCGTTTGTCCACAAAAACAGGGAACCCAAAAAAAAGTGAAATTGTTGAGTATGCGTAAAATACAAGAGTGAACCTATTGTAAGTCACGGGTATTTATAATCCAATAGTTAAGTCTCATGCCCCGCAAACCGATATCAAAAGTATGTATAGAGTGCTGAGTAAAGCCGGATTCAAAGGTACGCCGTGTGTCGTGTCGTGCGAGGGAGTGGTAACTATATGGTTGCAACTGGTAACCATATTGGCTTAAAAGCTGAGCTGTAGTCAATTATTGGTATATTCGGTTGCAACTTGGTTATTGATATGATATTATATGTTATTTACATGATACCAAAAAAGTAACTCCAATCACAATGTGATTTGATCGGCATGACACACCACACGACGTAGCTGTGAATGCGCCCTAGTGTACCATAAACCGTATACCCTGTTTTTGTGAACACACAGTATACATGGATGATAATAATTAAACAATTTTCATATAACATAGATATTTGAAAAATCGTATCTACAAGTGCGATGTTGTTCATTAAATTGTACATAGCTTATTACACGCGCGTCACACCCACAGAAATCTTAAATTATTACTATTGAAATAGGGCGTACCTCTTTTTCACCTCCAAGTGGACTACAATTAAAACGTGAATGCCCATTCACCGACAACTAAATAAATACAATTTGTATATATTCGCTGCAAAAGACTGGGCCCTACTAGCGAGTGCAGTCTCGCGAAATTCCGAATTTTATACGACTTACGAAACTGTATTTTTTAAATTGTTCGATAGGACAACTTTATACAATTATATAATTATCACGTTTTATTTTTCTATAATGATCCAATGTTGATTTAATCGGTCTTTTTTTAATACTAGAATTTATAAGATTCAATGCCAAAGGAGCGAAATGCAGGATTTGAGGTTCCAAACATTAATTACTTCTTACTTTTGTAAAGATTTATTTTTCCTTCGAATCATATAAAATAGAGTTCACCGTTTTTGAGATCCCATACTGTTCATGTATCCTTAAGGTATTTTTATGTTTATTCCAACTATTAGTACTATAAATTGTACAGGTTTAGTAAGATTATACCTTAGATTATATTTTATTGATATTTACCAAATGTTTTATTATTGATTTGCCTGATGTATTATTTTTACTTCAAAACACTACTCAATTATATTAATATTTCTGTAATTATTTAGTATTATATTAATTATTTGTTTATTATATTATTTGTGTAGTATTGTATTAAATTATAATATAAATAAATATTAATATGTATTGTATCATCATGTTTATTAATCATATATGTATAATGTATATCATGTGTATAATATAATTATTGTACCTTGTACCTACGTCTTATTAAAGTATTATTAGTTTTACAAATATTACGAGGGATCGAAATCCAATGATAGACGACCGATATATTCACGACTCACGAGTTATGAACACAAACTCTATGCTGTATAATTAATCATTATTTATTGTAATTGAATGAATATAAAATTAAGAAGTCCAATAATAAAATATGTACAAAGTTTAACAATATTATTCTTAAGCCCAAAGAAAATAAATACTATAGACTGATAGATATATCAACTATAACACCAAACGTATTAGCTCTTGAACAAAACACAAATTTACAAAAATATTTATAAACTTCAGCAATATTTCTCTGCGTACCTGTAGCACATTACTTAACGTAAGTTATTAGTTTCCGCCAAAATAAAAATTTTCGTTTCTGCCAAATTTAAGAATATATCATTTATAATAACTGAATACAAAAAAACCATTCTGATAATATTTTTAGTTTTGAACTTTGTTATTGCAATAGTGAAGTGTTTATAATCTGTTTCGAATAGCCTATCTTATTGATTTGTGGATACTTATTTAATTTAAAACCATGTATTTAATATTTATTTGTATCCATACATGTTCGTTTGAAAACTTGAAATTTAAATGTTTAAATATGTATTAATATTAGGTTGCGAATTGTACAACTGTTCGTTGAAATGTGTTCCGAATGATTCGCAATTATTTGTTCTGCATAAATCATCATTGAAACTACACTGTAGGTGGAAACGTACTGTTTTCGGAAATATAATTTTCAGAACACCAAAAAACAATAACATAAAACAAAATTATTGCCAGTGATTCTCAAATGATAACTTTGGAAGAAAATGGTTTGGCGGAAACGATGCGTGCCCCTAAGACGATGTATTGCTTTTTATTCATTAGTTCATTACAATAACAATATTTCCTAGTATAGAATATATTCACCACATACCTATATTTTAATGCGATTGAGGATAAGTACTTACCTACATGTGATGTGCCCAAGTTACTATAATATTATAATACTCAAATATTTTGTCACTCTCATATACCTACACTAAACATATTATACATATTATTATATAATATTTTATTTATTTATTGATACAAATATATTCTATCAACTGATTTGTTTAATAAATTATGTCCATATGAGCATACAATATTTTATATGACCTGTATTATATTTGTTTTTATTAATTATTTAAACACTTGTAAATGTTAAAAAAACATTTATTTACAATTTTACTATTAATTGTTGTTAAAAACTGTAAGTTCCAATAGAATATTATATTATTACAGTTCTGTAACTTTACGAAAGAATAATTATTTACCTATAATATTAAACGGCTGATGTTTATGCATTACATTTTTTTTTTCTTTAACAATAAAATTTGCAGTTTAGTATTATTCCTAAATCTATGATTAGCATAGGTAATACAATTTATTTTATAACCTTTTTATGGTGCATATTTATTTATTGTTGTATTAACCGGCATGTGACCCATTTCATAATACGTTAAATTTAGGTATAATTACAGACAAACTAAAACTGAAGTAAATTAAAATTAAAATAGTTAAAATGACAATGAAATAATTTGAATAATATAGTGGCATTGAACAACAGTAATAATAATAGTAATAATAATTATAATTATAAACTTTGTCATTCTACAAAGAATTATTTTTTAAATAATGTGTTGGACTTAAAAAAATGGAAAACTAATAGAAAAATTCTTAGAACTGGCAAGGCAATTGTCACTGTCCATTAATACTAAACTACTGGAGCATTTACATAAGAATTCATAATTTACTCAAAAACCTAATAAATTATTATCAATCTTATTCCATCAGCTCAAGTGTATTCATTAAATAACATTTAAGTAGAACAGAGTCGAAGGCACGAAGAACAGGAGTGTAATCATGTGTAATCCAAATGCATAGACCTTGTTGTATTGAATGGATGTGAATTTATATTTAATGCATTTTGTTAAGTTTTAATATTTTAGTAAATCAATGGATAATAAAGCATTGCACACGAAAAACTTATTTTGAGCAAGACGCTCATTGTCACTATCGCTGTACCAGCTTCTACTTAAATTTTCTAAGGGTTTTATAAATTTAGATAACTATTTATACTACCGTGTTTTAGGTGTTAAAACCACCACCGGCGGCCGCACATATGCAAAAAACATTACTATACTCGGCACATTTCTACAAAATATATTGTCATATTATGGTACTATTTCATATTTAAAAATCCATATCCATATTATTAATATGTAGATTCACGAATACAATAGATATTACGATGTGTAAAACCCCCCAACATGTTATATTTAAATATAAAGTTATAACACCTCCTCAAAAATAACCCTGGCTACTTGCCCATAATGTCTATTATTACTCTTATACAGTACGACGGCGGGTTAAACTAATTTTTGCCGCAAACTTCTCATATATTATATAATTATTGTTGTAATATTACATCATACATAAATATTTTGATGTCTATTTATTGTCCATAGAAAATTATAATACAAATATTTATACTATTTTAAGCTTCTACGGTTATCAATTTTTAAATTAGACAAAAAAAAACAAAATTAATTTTGTCAAACATTTTTAGTACCTATCGTTTCTTATTTTTTGGTTTTTTTCCGATTATTTTCACTCGGGAAATGAAATGTATTTATAAACTTAACACATATTATATATTCGTCACTGCATATTTATATCATTGCATCAATCATAAGCACAATACACATCGAGAAAATTATGAGTTGAGACTGTCCGTGGTTGGATATTAAAAGGTCGAAAGTTGTTCAAAACCTCATACTTGCCGTTCGTAACTACACTTTTTATACCGTTCAATACCTGGTACATATTTTATCTATTGCTAAAAATTAAAATTTGGATGGTTGATAATATTCTAAACTACATACATTATACATCATCGACAGTTACAAATTCAATACTTATTATAATTAACTAAATCGTAGTAAATAATAGTTACTGTGTTAGTATCAATTTATATAAAATATAGATATATATGTATATATACAAGATAAAAATATAAAATAGATATTACCTAATTAGCTGATAACATTTATCAATTAGATTGGAATACTTTTACATCTATAAGAGTTGTCAATAATTATTCAATGAAAGTTATTATTCATTGTTGATGAATCGATTACAATATACATTTTAAAATGGCTATTTCTTTGTAATTATCTATACTTTACTAGTAACTATGGATAACTTACTCTACGACTCTACGGTGCCTTGTCGTATTTTAGATATACATATATATGCGTTATTACTTGTTGATATATTTATCATAATGTGAGGTATTGAAGAATTGAGGGGTGTAATTTTGATAAAACTTTTATGTATAGATGAGAAAGGTGCGGGGATTTGAATGACGACTTTTTTTGCTATTATGATGACCGCCGAAAAGAGCTGTACCTATAATACAGCTGCGTTGCACTAAGTGACACCTCGGTACAGTATTTACGCCTCTAAGACTCTATTGGAGTTTACTGATTTAACAATTAGAAAACAAATTATTTTGATATTATAAATTGTGAATATTCATATTTTATCAGTTTGTATAACACCCACATTATTATTTACTTAATTTTCTTTGTAAAAAATAAAAATATCAATAGCATAATTTAATATTATTATAAACTCAAAAAAAATGTCATGGTAATCATCCCGTCGCCACCCTCCTTAGGTTTGACCACCACTGTACTATAATCATTATTAGGTACTATTAGTGTCCGATCATTATATGTGAAATAAATAAATAACAGAGTGTATCATTACTGTCATGAGTAAATAGAACTGTGTACTACAGTTCCTATACCTATACAATAATATCGACCAGCGTCAAAGTCTCAGCGCAACTTACGATATTATTAGGTAGTTAAATTGACATTGTTCGTTTGACTGACAAGTGTTTTCCTGGAAATCGTTATTTGTGTATGTGTGTGTGTGTGTGTGTGTGCGTGTGAGTAAATTTAAACAATACATCAATAGGATAGAACATTCCGTGTAGAGTGCATAATAATATAATCAAGGGTTCATAACGCATGTTGAAACATTTTGATCAGACGCATGTTACCAAATAGATCACACGTCGTATACCTTTTACTTCAATAGAGTTTGTTGTATCCATCAACGCAATTGCATATCTTTCAAATCACAGGTAAAACTACAAAATGTATTACAGATATAAATTAATAAATTGATTTCAGAACATTAAATGAGGACGCCACAGCCGCACGTGTTGTCTCTGTCTTGCAAACGTACAACATAGCAAAAACTGTTTTACACGAAATAGCACCACTCAAGCTAAGCAATCAAAAAGCAATAAAGCAATTAAAAGCAATCACACTATAAATAAGGGAACATTTACTGTGCAACATCGTTTTATTTTTTCGATATCACAAATACAATCAAAGTTCTAATTGTTTAAAAATTCAAAAATTCGTTATTTCAAACTTAAATAACTTTTTTTGTATTATTTTGTGGTATCGAAAAAATAAAACAATGTGGCACAGTAAACGTTCTCCTCTTAATAGTATGAAAGTTAGGTTGCTTAGCTTGGACTACACCTTGAATGGTTCTATTTCGCTCAAGACACTTTGTTGTACGTTTGTAAGACGGAGGCACATGCGGGTGTGAAGTAAAACACCATAAAACACAAAAAAACTTTTTTTTTTTTATATGTCTATTATTATTATTACGAATTCGCATAAACAAAAAATGTAAATAAAAACGTCTACAGTGATTCGTTTTAAAGTTACAACGTTTTAAAAATTACGCATGACGTCATAAGATCCAACTCTACGGCGCACCGCGGGGGCGGCCGTGTATTATTATCCGGGGAAAATAGACGCATTAACGGTTATCAAACGGCTGTTATTATTATTTTATTAGTGAAAACAGTTTTATTTATATCTAGCACGGAATAATAAAAAACTTTTTGTATAATTATCTTAATCCGAACTCCGTGATATCAATCTACTTATGTCTTATAAACATAAACCAATATTAGTGATTCTGTCGAACGTTTAAATCTATGGATTTTGATGAACATATGTATTACGTAGCTCTTGGACATTTTTTTCAATCTCGATTTTGTTTCATTATCAAATATACTCATGATCGTGGTAAGTACCAACCAATATCAAAGTAATACTGTGTAGAATAAATTTATATTTTATTTTATTCCTACTTTTTTTTGAGTCCTACTGTTAGTAAAATCGATATCAGTTAACAGTAGTTAGTTGTACAGTACTTAGTACTATTATTTATTTGTTTATTCCTTCATACTTAGCAGTTTATGGGGTATTATTTTATTTGGCATATACCGTATCATAATAATTTTTAATTATAATGAAGTTCCGATTATTTTGTATATATTTTTTTATATTATTGTAGCTACATTTTTAAGTATTACAATTTTTCAACTTCAGATTGTAAGGAAAGAAGTGAAAAGCAATCTTCATCTGGAGTTCATTTTCATGTGTTACCATGTCGATCAAAATCACCTACTAGCATAGGCGTTGCCAGGAATTTTATCAGGGGGGTGCATCGTGCAAGTATACGCTGATTTCTAAATAATGCTTGTATGCGTAATAATAATAGTAGTAATAGTAATAACCATAGTAATAATTAGTAATCATAATAATATGTGAATACTTAAAAATATTTCTCCAAATTGTAAACAATAGGTACAAAGTTATTTAAATTTTTTTTTCAACGGCTACAATGTATAACGAGGACTATTAGCTACGATTAAAAAATCCGAAATTCAATTGATGAATTTGGAAAAAAACCTAGGCGCTTACCTTTATAATTTAAAAAATAAGTATTATAATACATTATATAAATTATATTTATAGACAATTATGTAAAATAAGTAAAATAATAAATAACAGAAATAATGTAGATAATTATGCAAAATAAGACAGTGTCAATACCATTCAGTTTTTTTAATTTAATTTTTTCTTTTTTGAAAAGCCAGAGGGGTGCAAATGCAAAATAGTGAATGTGAATCGAGTGATGTTGATGGAGTAGAAGGCGGTAATATATAGTGGCGATTACAAATGAATTATTTGATTATTTGTGGCTGGTAAACAAAACGAGATCGATATACTATGTGAATTAGGCAGTGAGGTATTAAAAAGTCACCACGATTTATCATTAAATTTATCACTTGATGATTTTTCAACTTCGGAGGATGAAAGTTTTGAAGTTTATGATGAGGACATCGAAGTACTTCAAACTGGAAAAAATGCCATAAAGAAAACTAAAGAAATAGAAAATGATTCTTGTTGCATTGTTTTCTGGGAGTCTTTGTCAATTTTATTTACACGTTGTCATTACTGTAATGCTTAAGTGGAAAATATTCATAATTACACCAAGGAAGGAATTGATGGCCATACAAACTATACATGAAAATGGACATATTTTCAAATGAACGCCTCAGCCATTATATGATAAACGACTTGAAGGAAACATTTTAATGAGAGATGCTTTAACATTATCCTGTGTATTATTTAATCAAATGAAAACATTTTGTTCGTCTTTAAAACTTGAATTTTTATCAAGAACAGTTTATGATAAAATCATTACCAACTTTACAGCACCTGTAGTAAAATGAAGAAAAGAGTATCCTAGGTTTAAGTCATGAAAATTATTACAAAAATAAGTATACTTTTAGTTAAATAATGTTTTCAAATGTTTAAAAAATATATTACTATGTGACTATTATACATTGCCCCTATTATTTAGGTATATTCAATTTTAGTGTAATTTCGTGTGTTAAAAATAATAACAATGGGCTTATGCTAACTTTTATTTCTGGTGGTTTATTCCAACGTTTTCTATACACAAGTAAAATAAACTAGAGAAATTCCTTCGACATTTTTTTGTACACTGCGAATTACAATTTAATTATAGTTTTGAAGAATGTAAATTTATAGATTAACCAACTATTATTAAAACAATAATATTATCCATTGCCAGTTTATTATACATTGTTTACGAAATATCGATCAGTATTACAACAGTAATGTTTTAGTCTACTTTTAAATCAGTTGCTGTTCATTATCGAGAGTGTAAAACTCATAGGCGTGCGCACGGGGTCAGCAGAGGCAGGATATGCTGCCCCTGGACTTTCTTTGGAGCGACCGCGGCCAGCAAGTATTGAATAATCGGCCTCGGTAAAATTATATTTCCACAAATGATGACCATAGAAAATAAAAAAATTATAAAATTTTATTTGTTTTGGTAAAGTATAGATACATTTTATGATTATAGAATTTACCAGTATAAAACTAATAGACCTGCAGTCTACTATAAAAATAATAACCATGATTTTAAATCAAAAAAGTTTATGAATATTAATAAAAACTATCATTGTTTTATTTACAACTTTAATTATGTACCATATTCTTATCAATTATACTATTATTAATTTAAATATTATTATTTAAAAAAAATCAATAAACATCTTCAGTAATCTACCCACAGATTCAGTGTAATTATTTTTAAAATATATATTTTTTATTGTTATTAATATTTGTTTATTTTATTTTATTATAAATAATAAATATTAAAAATTAAATATAGGATTGTGGAAAAGTGTACCTTAGTGGCTTAGAGTCTGACTATACAAATTGTTATACAAAAAACAAATAACCAATACAATTTTAACTTTGATACCCAAAAGTAAAAAAGTAAAACTAAATGGGCCGGTTTTAAAAGTGAATTTGAAGAATGGGCCGAATCAATCTCTTGCTGCCCCTGAAACCGGAGGCTGCGCACGCCTATGGAAAAACCTTATCAATTTGAACCAGATTGTTTAAATGAGCGAGATTTAAACAATTTTACTGAAAATAATGATTTTGAAATTAACGTAGATAATCGAAGTGGTAAATTAAACTGGTGCAAATGTGTGGTCAGTACGTAGTTATGACGACGGATCAAGAAAGCGTCTGTTGTCATTTGTCAAGAAAGTGAAAAAGTAAAACAAGTTTGTGGAATATAGTTGGTTGTGTGACAAACAATGTTTTATCCAACAATCTAGTTTTAGACAAAGACGTTTTAAATATTTCTTGTCATAAAATGATTTTAAAGTCTAAAAAAAAAAAAACAGAAAAAAAAAGTTTTGTGTGTAAGTGAACACCAAAATTAATTCTGACGATACTTGGCTTACAAACAATTTATTTCGTGGATAAATACACGGAAAACGATTGAAAAGGGAAATAGGATAGTAATTCCATCATGTGTGATTTATAAAATAAGACAGCTATGACTTATCCAGAAGAAAATGGTGTAAATGTAGGATTACGGCCCAACGACAGACTTCCCACCTAATTTCTGTTTTTCTGCAGATTACTATAGGTACAAATATAATGTTTTTTTTTAAATACCTACATATATTACAAAAATTATATTGATTTTTTTTAATACAATGCTTACAATAATACTAAATAAATTTAAACTGTTAACAACGTTTGTATACATACTTGTAATAACAATAATAAGTTACCTAATAAATAATAATGATTAACACGTAATAAAATACATTGTTTTGTCACTCATATGAACCTGCAGATGTTATTCGTCATAAATAAGATAAAACTAGATAAAACTTACATGTTAAGAAAGTCATGTGAAATATTTAAATGTTTAAAAACACAATATAGGAATCAATTTATTAAGAACAGTAGGTACCCGATTACACAGGCATGTGTAATGTGTATATACGTCGCCGCCGTGAGTATAGGATCTTATGACGTCACGCGTTTTTTTGAAAACGTAACTCGTAAAATTTTATTGGTGTCATTTTTTAGTCTGATTTTTTGTGATTTTTCAAATACAAGTCAATTATGAGTGTTTTGTGGTCCTTTAATACGACAATATTATTTTAAAAACTACATGAAATCTAAGTGTCTGATGAATTTTTAGTACAAAATGCATTAGGCATTAGTTAGAAAATGGTAAATTAAAAAAATTTTGAACAATATACAATGTAAATGTAAACCTTATCACGGGCACAAACTATAGTTAACTATTTAGTTATATCTTCATAATATGAATAAATTGGATTTCTACATGTATTCAGAGGCAGATAACTATTGCCGCATGGAAATGTAATGGACTATGGACATGATTTATTTGATAATATATTATATTCATATAGGTAAGTTACTTGTTGATGAAATCGTCAACAAATAATCAGTAAAATAATCAGATAATATGATGATTTTTGATTCAAATGTTTCAACAAATTATATTATATGACTATATGAACAATGTCATAATATAAGCTCCATTTAATAGATTAATGGGGGACGAGGTGACCGAGTGGTCTGACTCTTCCGCTGCGACGCAGCCGGTCGCGGTTCGATCCTCGGCCACCGGGCGGCATTTTTCTCCGGACAAGTCGCGGTGACCGGAGAGCAAGTGCTGCCATCCCCCACCCCCGGGGCATGGCAGAAACCTACGGGTGCCCCATTCGAAATTCTGCCAAAACAAACACACACGTGTTCCCCCTACCGTTCCAAAACCTACAAACCATCAATACAAAAACCTACAGTACCTACTAATAGCTAATGGCCACAGTTGCCGGGCTCAGGATCAATTAAAAAAAAAAAAAAAAAAAAAAAAAATAATAGATTAATGAATGTGAGAAATGTGTGATCATCGTTGATAATATGCGGGTGCTCCTATTGGTACTTAAGTCACAAAAAAAAACATTTTAAAAAGGCTGGTCTGATGAACGAAATTAGGTAATTCGTTAAGAAGTTAGGATAAGAAAAATTTTATTAATTGAAGTCAAGTTAAAAGTAAACTAATATATTTCAATAATTTCCTTAAGTTAAGAATTAACTGATAACAAATTCAGGCGCTAAATTAAAAACATTATTGGATTTATTATTATTTTATAAAAAACAATTTTATTTGCTAATCGATACATCGACATGTCGCTAACCTACAAAATAGATGAATTTGGATATATTTTCAAGCTCAGAGTTATGTCCCATATGTTGGTACATTGTACCTATTACCTAGACATATAATAGATATAGGCATATTTTACCATTTATAGTCGAAATAGGCGCTACTAGAACTTAAATTTCGGGTGTTCTAAAATTATACAAAGCTCGAGATACAAACTACTTTATTCCCTTATTTAAAATAATTTTAATAATTTAATTTAGCAAATTACTTAAATAAAAGATTAATAATATGTAATGTGTTTATCTATATTACATATATATGTATATTTTTTTGTTTGATTGTTTCATTATCTGAATCTGATTTGTCATTAGTGATAAAGTATTGTTTGTGACATGTTTTCTTTCATATAGGTAGGGAATGTAAAAATTATTTATGAAATATAATTCGTAGATAGTTAAAACGAAATCTTACAGTATTCGTTTTAATCAATCAAAATTTAATTTTATATTAAAAATGCATTTTTAATTTTTCTGATAAAATTTCACCATTGATTTTGGTTATAAATACAACTAGATGTTTCAAGCTTCTTTAAAATAAATATGACAGATGTTAGTGCATAAAAACCAAATTATTTCGAATAATTTGATAACTTAAAAACGTTAAATATAATTATGAATCGCTAGGTTATACCAAGCATAATTTTCGAAAAAAAACAACTTAACTAATCACCAGTTATAAAAAAACTAGAAAACAACCAAAAATAATGATAAAAAGTTAGTTTTCTTTTTAGATGATATACTTGTACGTATATGATCTAAGGTCTTATCGTTGTTTACACAGGCCCTCCTCTCCTGTTGGTTTAAACAGAAAAAAAAAGCCTTATAAATACATATTATAATACCAATAATATAGGTACCATACTTATTAATCGGTTAATACCAGTCGGTTACCAGTTATTAATTATTAACTTTAATTCTTAAAAGCAGCTAGCAGCAGCCTTATCATAAAATTATAATTTATAAAAATGATTATTAATGATTATTTTAATTGACCCCTAAAAAAAACCTAAGGGGGAAGAAACTTTCTCTACTTGTCCCCTGTGGATAATCTGTATCATTTGATACGATAAGAATATAGGCTAAGATTTAAAAATATGATAGGTTTAATATTTTTTGATGAAAGGAGCAGCTCATTGATGACACTGTTGAGTGAAGTGGAATATTTGTTTGGGCCGATTCGAACGAAAAATTACACTTGAATCTATAGATTAGAATTATTTTGTACCATGTTCACTCTTAATGAATTCCATTAAAAAAAATACATAAATTTCAAAGCATCTAATCAACAATTAGGTGTATTATTCAAGGTCTACGATTACATATGGGTAATATATAGGACATAGGTATATATATAAATAGATTTATATTTGTTCGGTGATTATCAAAACAAGACCAAGACTATCAAAATCTTGGTCTTGGCCTTACCAATAACTCTTGCAAGACTTGCTATTTTTACGAAATTCATAAAAAAAATTAAATATCTGTTACTATGCTAGAGCTGTGTAGGTTTTTTACTATGACCTTTAAGAGGAAACTTGACAAGTCCAATATATATAATATATTATTAATTCAAAATTAACATAAAACAAGTCAAACAATTTTATTTTTATTTTACTCCTTTTAAAACTTTGCACTTTTTAAATTATATTCATATAATTTTACTTGTATAATGTATTCATAATTACCAGCATAAATTTGTATAATCTCAAATTGTTTATATTATAAATATCGGTAGGTAATTACTAATAGTTAATCATTATAGTTTTTATAAATATTGTTTAATTGTATTTAATAAAAAAAAAATTTTGTTTTGTTCTTGTTTACTTCCAGCGAATAATGAAATATATAAAATAATATTATTTGAAGTATAAAAAGTATGTAAAATATAAATTATATTTATTATAATGATAATAATTGATAATAATATTTATTTTAAATTCTGAGCGGAGCGATGAATGTACACAGCATCCTATCTGGTTGGAAAATGAATCTAGTGTATGCTTTGGGTGTTTAAAAGTAAAAAATTCCCAAAGTTTTCAAGAGTGGCAGGAAACACAAACAAAAAATTAAGAAAAAACAGGAATTTTTCGACAAAATCAATTTTGGTTTTTATTGTAACTCTGAAAAAAAAAGTAGATTCATGAAATTTTCACCGAATGTTTATATCTGAATTTTCTATGTCTATTGTCTATACACCATACAATTTTCAAAATATTTTGATTAGTGTTGAACTATTTATAGGCATATTGGTTATAATTTGTTGTTTTTACTAATGTCAATTAAAAAATGTTCACAAGGTCAAAAAACTTGTAATACAAGGTTTCTCATCATAAGTTGAATACTTCTTTTTTGAACGTTTGAATTTTGAATTTTGACCACCAAAATTTGCAAATTATTTTGAGTTAGAGATTCATGAACATTTTTCTTCTTATTTATCTAAGATTTTAAAATTGAATATAAGATTCCTTATAAGTTTGTCTACCTTAATCAACAAAAAAAAATGTCTACACATAAAAATATTATTCGTGGGTGCTTACTTGAAACTTTGAGAGTATCATATTATTATATTTTATACTCACAAAAACTTTTCAAATGTAATTTTTATGACAAAAATGAATTTAAACTACTGTAGTACTAATGCTTAATAGTAAAATAAATTACTTTAATCACAATAACATCAGCAAATGTACTAAATTACGAAGTAATCGTTTTTCGTATACAATGATTTTATATCATTGAATTCAAATTTAATACCTTCCATAACAGTGACCCACTTGTAACCTACTGTACAGCAGAGTGACATCTATTTACCCCATTTTTTTAATTTATGATTCATAATTAAACTGTTATTCTCATTTTATTTACACTAGTAGGTACAGTAGTACTAAATTTTTAAGTTTATTTTATTACATATTGGTAATACACTATTTCTGTCCGAAATTACTTCCAGCAAATATCAGTATTAGATTCAAAGAAGAGGTGTATTTGTGGACATAAATTATCCTAACAGCAAGGCAGCAACTTTCGACGCCTATATAATCAATTTCGGGAAAATAAAATTATTTTTCGGTAGTTGCTTATTAGTAATTAGTATGAAACAATCACCTACTCATATTATTTAGTGATATTAATTCCAATTACTTCTAATCTTTTTTCAGTAGCTCGTCATTTTTTCGAGTACCGATCAAATTATTTTTCGGTAGTTGCTAATTAGTAATTAGTATGAAACAACCACCTACTCATATTATTTTATGATATTAATTCCAATTACTTCTAATCTTTTTTCAGTAATTCGTCATTTTCTCGAGTGCCGATCAAATTTAATATCCAACTACATCATAATTTCTTATTATTTTCATATTAAATTAGTTAATTAAATCGAATTACGCTAATGTGTTTTCGGGGAAAAAAAATTACCTATAATGTAAGTCTTGCATTATTGATCTTGTAGCAATAAAAGAGACGTGCGAGACAAC
Source organism: Myzus persicae (assembly GCF_001856785.1). Taxonomy (NCBI): domain Eukaryota; kingdom Metazoa; phylum Arthropoda; class Insecta; order Hemiptera; family Aphididae; genus Myzus; species Myzus persicae. The sequence continues at coordinate 285,156 of NW_019102415.1, forward strand.
AAGACCAAGACTGCAATTTTGATCATCACTAATATTATATTTGAAGGAATACAGGGAACTCCGGGACCTTCGGTAATGAAAAGGAATTTTAAAGTTAACTTGTGAGTAGAAAGAAGGACCATTGAAGCATTGAACCAACAATCAACCTATGCAGGAATACTGTAGATATTCGTAATTTCGTGTATATTTGTAATTTGCAGTCGCAGTTTTCACAGATATAACTCCGAGCCCGATCTTCGCGCATAATGTAGGTTGGATCGGTTTTATATTTTTCCATAATAGGTATAAATTATTACGTGTAAAATAAATTATCTCTCAATGATAATATCTTTAGTATCAATTGGTTTATCCCGAATCGACCTACATCGATGTTCAACAGTATTGTTGGAGTTCTCGAACTCCATCTCAATATTATAGACGGAAGTAGATTAGGCAGAAACGAAAATCGAACTTTTTTGTTTTGGCAGAAACAAAAATCAAAATTTGGGTAAAACGACTAAACGAGAACCATCCTGATTATATTGTATCATATTTATATTTATTTTTATTTTATATTATATTGTATTATATTTTATATTATCATTGTATACTTAAAAAATATGTAACCTATAGGTACCTAACCTAGGTGAAAACAACAAATTTTGTCTACCTATTCAAAAATGTAGAACTAAAAGCATAAAAAAAAATTAACCCCCCTTGTATTAAATATTAAAATATATGCAATTAGGTAGATAACTTATTTTATTTTATAACTAGGTGTCTAGGTACATAATACTTGGATACTGCAGTTACTTAGCTATAGGCACTTTGTATTTATTCATTTTAAATTGGCCAACTGCAGCTATTGTGGTATAACCGTACCTACTGCTTGATATAAAGGTATTGCTCTAATAATAATATATAAAAACCACTTGAGACGAACAGATGATGTAACTATTGACGAAGTTTTCGAAAACAATTCTATCGGTGTTTTCGTCCCAAATGCATCGGGTTTGCAAGCTCAATAACTGCGAATGGAATTTACTGATAAACGTCTGGACCGTATATTTGTATCTGCCGTCTTCGCGAATCGATTCGCAAATGTTTTTCACGCCTTCGTTGATTGCTACTGAAATTGTGTTAGTCGTGATTTTCGGGTCCAGATCATCCCAAGTTTTACCTTGTAAATTTTCATGATGCACATCATGCATGACTTGCTTCATCAACAACAAGTTGATTGTTTCGTTGAATCTCGGCCTAAACCGAAATCCCATCAACGACTGTAACGACTCCTCTGTATGATGACGATTAGGATTGTTAGTCGAAGCATTTTCTGCAACTTGTGTTGTCTCTTGTTCTTTAGACATTATAGATATTATATTCGGGTAAGTCCGCCTTTCTCAAATCAAATTACCTACACAAATCACAATAATGTAGATTGAAAAATCAAGTTTTATCGGGGTGCTGTATTTTGCAACAATTTTAGTAGGCACCTACTTGTATTTTGTACTACATATAGGTTAGGTTAGGTAAATTATTATAATTTAAGTGCTTATGTAATGTGTGCCAAAATAGAAAAAATAACATGTAATTTGTGCCACGTCTAAATATTAATGTTGGCAATCTGAGTGCCAATGCAGAAATAAAAAACATGCACGGTTGTACAACAGTAAAACCTCCTTATAACGGAATCGCTCGGTACCAATAGATTTTTAAGATATAAAGAAGTTTCCGTTGTATGGAGACCAAAATATACAGGATATAGGTTATACAATATACAGGACATTGTTATTTTCCGTCGTATGAGATTTTTGTCGTATATGGAGTCCGTTATAAGGAAGTTTTTCTGTATAATATTTTTGATTTAAGTCTAAGAGCTGAGCGATAAATGAATTGATTTGACAATGATGTACGGGTTTTTTGTGTCTATCATCATCTTTTGGGGGCATTAAAAATACTTTGATTTTCTATATCAGTATTTTCCTGACAAATTAACTGAATCTACTAGTGGGTACTTTGGGGCCTTGTTGGGTCAAAAAAAAAATTACAATAGCTTTTAAAAGTGTAGGGAAAAACAAAAAAAAAACAAAATAGAAAAAAAAGAGATTTTCAAGTAAAGCCAGTTTTTGAGAAACCCGATTTTCATTTTTGGCGTAATTCTAAAAAAATAACTGTAAATACATGTGATTTTCACAGAACATTTAAATTAGTATTTTTTAAATATTTTGACTCTTTTTAAGCTATTTACATTTTATAGGCAGAAAACAATTTCGAATTGTATTAGTTTCTTTTTAATTATTGCCAATAAAAATGTGTTCACTTAGTCAAAAAACTTGAAAATCTAAATTTAGGTATCTTATATCAATACTCAAAAAATTATATACACACTGATTTCTTAAATCCGATATTTTAAGTTAAAATTTGGACAAAATTAGATATTTAAACAAAGATTAATAGGTAATTTTATTTATTTTGTTGAAATTTATAAATATTGTTCGTGGGCACTTAAAATGATTATAATATATTATAATATTTTGTAGACACGACGATATTTTCAAATACAATGTTTTTGGAAAAAATCAATTCAACCTACGGTATTCGTATTACTAATGGTAAAATTAATTACTTAAATAACAATAAAATCATAAAATATACCTACTTATAGTAATATAGGCGGACACACCGTCTTCGCACAGAGTCGTTTTTAATATACAATATGATTTTATATATTTAATTCAAATTTAACGCATCCATTGCTGTGAAATAATACTCATTTATACACAAACTACAAAAAAAAAATTACCTATCTACCCACGTATACCTACAATTACAATTAGCTCACATTTATTATTTTACATTATGCACAGTTTAATATTGTTAAGTATTAGAATGTATATTATATTCAAATGCGTTTGGTTGATAAGTAAAATACATATGAAAAGGCATAACGATTTTTTTTTTTAAGTGGTACAAATTACAATTTTGATGAGGTAAAAAATGGGGAAAATTTAGTTTTCTCCAACATTTATTTTATCCATTGTATCAATTATTTTAAATACCGACAGTCTGCAAATTGTTGTACAAAATAAATTGAAAATGATCTATATGTACCTTAAAAATTATAAATTCATCTGAAGTTGATTTTTTCTGTTTGGAAGACACACAAATTATTTTATATCACACTAGTTGAACGAGTTTTGTTTGAAAAAAAAACTAACTTGTAAATCGCATAGGTAACAGAAATATTTTTAAACCACAATAAAATAAATAATATTTCCTTATGATGGCTACGACTAGAGAGCCTTGATATATATTATGTTTCCAGCTTTAACCTATATCACACTTCTGTTGTGAATAAATTACATATTAAATGTGAATGTATATTCAGTTTGCTATTTATGTAGATTTCATGACATATCTAATATAATAAATTCAATGGTTTGTATAAGAGAACCAAAAAAATAATAATACCTAGGTACTTTGAATACTATATCGGAATTTATATATTTGTTTGTCTTACCCATAAATAGCCAATAATGTATAGGTACCAACTACCAGGTACATATTAGTGATATTATAAGACTAAAGTTCGTAATTTCCACCCTTAAATAACAGTTTTAAGAGAGGTCAGCGCACCGTTTGTTTTCTCTCTCTGGCAAACCCGCAACATAGACAAAAAACATTTACTCAGAATCATTCTTTAAGTGTTGTAAGTTTTTGAATAACCTTAGTGTAAAATCACCTGTTACAAAAACAATAGAGAATTATATTGTTAGAGTAGGGTGACCATACGTCCCGTATTATACGGGATTGTCCCGTTTTTCCACTTTGTGTCCCGTTGTCCCGACAAAAGTTATACGGGACGCATTTTGTCCCGTATTTTCAAGTAGGTCTCGTATTAATCCCGTTTTTCTCTTTATTGTTAATTTATAATTTTTTTATTTTTTTTTTTTATTCTACGATATTTTTGTATCACAATATTCAATAGAACATCTAATCTATACTTATCAGCATTATTTTTAGATTCTTGTCTTGACAATAAATTATTATAATTGCTATGGGTTGAAAATAGAGAACTAATAATTATAAATACTAATGAGAATGGTATAACGATAACGTACAAAATGTTATTAATATTATTAATTATTATATTGATGTGTGACGTCGTCTACTAAATAAGTACAATTCCGTCCGCCACAACCAGTTTGTTGTCAAATATAATGTCTATTTGTATTTTATAATATCTATGTAAAATTATAAATATAATTTGTTAATAATATGTATACGTGAGTGTCGAGTTCATTCACACTATTCACAGTGTAGTCGTAGTCGTAGTGACGCAGTGACGTGAAGTTTATTAAGCTTATTAAAAATTCATTGTGCCATACTACCTAATTTATTTTTCAAAATTATTTCTAAATTTACGTGTCATCGTCATCAAAATAATTTTTTTTGGATTTTTGTGTATATATTATAATTTGTTTTTTATATTAATATGTTTAGTTAAAATTAGAATTTCCTTTTTTTTTTTTTAGTTAAGTAACTAAAGTGTCCCGTATTTTTATTTCATTTTTATGGTCACCCTATGTTAGAGTATGGCATATCGATTTGTCTAAATATTGTATCAAAAAAAAACAATAATATAATTTAAATTTAAAATAATTTTTTTAATTTTAAAAGTCGAATACAAAGTGAAATAAAACCGATATGTCATACCCTTGAGAATATTATCATCTATGATTTTTGCAACAGATGATTTTACTCTAAGATTGCTCGAAAATGATTTTAGATGAAAGCGTTCTTTGTTAATCTGAAAGAAAAAACAAATATTTTGCTGACTTGAGGCTGTAATACGGCTAAGATTCTTGGAGATCCGTAACGTACCTACATGCTCTCAGCCATACGTCATTATAATTTGCGATCAAAAAAATTTCAACAAATGTACGAATAACGACCAGCTTTCAACAGCTTTAAGCGTAAAATCATATTTGTTGTATATAAATATTAAAGATAATACCTGGGTATAATATGCAGTACTCGAATTGGAAAAATAAAAGAAAGGAAACTCAGGGACTTGAAAAAAATTAGCTTTACTTACAATGATTAATCTCGACCTAGGTTGTCAATCATCCATTTTCAACAATAGATAGTTGATATATAATATATATATAATACATTAATATATCATTTCTAGTATAACATTTACCAAGTAAATATTATAACTGACCCAAGTATTGAAAGTATGGAACAAACCATTTTTTTCTGAATAAAATGAGTCTGAAAATTTGTTCCTAACTTTAAGAGGACGCCACACCCGCATGTGTTGTCTCCGTCTTACAAACACTTCACATACCAAATTTACGCTCAGCAGTTCACATTTTATGTCGTTAGCTTAAAAATTAGAGTAAATCGACCTATTATGAAACTTGATGATAAGAACTTTATCTGTGTTTTGTTGGAAGTTTTTTACGAAAATTCAGTTTTTAAGCGAGGTATGCTTGTATAATAAATGTAAATTAAAAATGCTCATAACTCACTTAAAAACTGAATTATTTTAAAAAAACTTCCAATAAAATATAGATAAAGTTCTTAACATAAAGTTTCATAATAAGTCGATTCACTCTAATTTTTAAGCTAACCCGGCTAACGGCATAAAACTTGAACTGCTGAGCGTAAATTTGGTATGTTACTCGTTTGTAAGACTGCGACAACACATGCGGGTGTGGCGTTCTCTTTACATTTTATAATATTTGTTGAGGCTATAATATTTATACATTTTTTAAAGAATTATTTATCACTACTATATTCCATTAAATTCTATGTTTAACAATGAAACAAAAATATTTTAGGTAGCTGTTAAAATTTGGCCAACATGTCTATTTGATTAGTGACTGTAAGTACTGACTACTGTGTATTCGATTAAGTATGATTTCTTTTAATTTTAATAGTTTACTAAATTCATATACAATGTTTATAATGCGTTTTGATTGTTAATGATGATTGGTGCCAGTGGAATAACTAGAATTTTTAATACCCGTGGCAAAATAATCCAGCAGCTCTTTAGTCTTACACATTTACAGGAAGTAGGTATCAGGAACATGCACTCACCCACCAAATGTATCTCTAGATCTATCCCTGCTTAAAAGGTTATAAGAAATTGATGCCTTATACAATTCTGTAACTTATGTGTTTTCAATCACAATACTTTGTAAGCAAAATTTTAAAATATTTTATAGGTGGCACTCGTATATCTAGATTATAAATTATTCATAACATTTTTTTGTTGTATCGCAAATCGCAATACATTTATTTTTCCATCAGTGATTTAAATTTTTTTTAAATATTATGTTTAAATGTTTTAGTATTGTATGAAATGTATGTATATATTTTTAATAATAATAACATTTATACCCATAACATATACAGAAATCTAAATAAACTAGATTCGAATAAATACTAAGCGTCTAAGCATTTGAGAGTTTGAGACTAGATGGAAGAACTATCAACAATATTTACTATTAACTTTAAACATTTATGTTTAACATTAACTGTGCATATTTTTATAATTTTAAGTAGGTATTATAAAATCCCAATCATGAATATTACTATACAGACATATATTTACCTAGTATTTAAAAATTAATACCTTCTCACTATATGGTAGTCAGTGGATGGTTTGATAACGCTTTATAAATATAACAATCATCACCATTTGGAAATTGTTGATTATTAACAAGAGAATTTTTTTTAAAATTTTAAATGTCTTCGAAAAGAGTAAAGTTTGGTCTCACAGAAAATAAAAACCAAAATTCAAATACTTAAAATTGGAAGAAATTATAAAGTATACTCATCAACTATTATATTACTCAAGAAAAAATTATAAATATAATAACACAATACCGATAAAAAATGTTAAAGTTATTAAGTATTAAAATATCAAAAATTTTATAATCTATGCTAAGCAAGAATATTTTGGTTTTATGATGTATTATTGTATAAATGTGTGCTTTTTTGTGTATATATTAATTGGCTACATTTTCTGGTAGCAATGTATGTAAAAGTGTCATTTATAATGTTTATACTTAATACTTAATTTATCAGACATTTCCTCTACTAGGCCGGTACTTTATATTACACAATTTTTTGAAATAATCAATTGTGTTCTACACATTAAAATCATATATTTATGTATTTTGTAGTTTCGAACGTTTTTATTAGTTTCTATAGCAAAAAAAAAATATAAATTATACTTTATATGACTTATTTAATGGTCTATTATATTGTAGACATGTACCTTATTGAATATATAATATTATAATATAAATACTAAAAATATTTGCCTCAAACCAATATTTTACACAAAGAGCGGTGCGACGAAGTATCTTTATTGAATTAGTACATAGGTACATTTATTAGAAATTATCGGTCTTGTGGTGGAAATGAGGTTATGAGAGGTCAAAAAAGTATGGCTCCGGCGGCATTTCACCTAAACACGGTATTAGATGTGCAAATTCTAAGTAACCATCACAACCTACAATACGCTTTTTAAATAATAATTGAATAACACAGCAATAAATGTACAATTTTTAAACCAGATTTGGACACTAAAAAATAATAATTTCCTGAAAATGATTTACCATATCAATTTTAGAAAAAGGTCTTTTAATTTTTCTACTTTGGGTCAACTATACCCATTTTTAATAGAATAACTAACCTTAATTTATTATGTATTAACTTAATTAATCTAAAACAATAGCCCAACCTACACCTAACCATTCCACAATTATAACAATTTAAATATCTTCAACAAGCTTATATTGTTAACAGATAAAAAACTAATCTATAAAATACAATCATGTGTCAGTCATTATTCTAAATAGTACATTTATTATATTTTAAAAGAATATAATTTTTTTTTTAAGATCATAATACTTCTACATTTTATAATAATAGTGATGATCTGTTTTTTTGGATTTGTGACATTCCCAGGACCCTATGGACTCTAGAGCAGTGAAGTCCATTCTTTTATCCTAGGCTTTGGTAAACAACTATTGTTGAGTAGGCCACCAAATATAAAAATACAAATAAATTCAATCTTAGACTAATAATATAATTTTATGACACATAGTATATATTGGACTTGTTTCCTAATCTTTTATTGACTGTTGAAATGATTAAAAATTTAAGTTAAATAATAATTTTACCTTTTACTACATAGAATACCTTCGACACAACTGCTGTGAAGTCATGGGCTTGTGACTCAATGCACATCATGCCACCTTATTAGTATACCACAGATTACATTATGATGAAACTACTGAGTAATAACATTACCTAACCTATAAAATGAGTAGAAATATAGTTAATAGTAAACCATTATAAATCTAGAAATGTAATCAGCAGATAATAAATAAAAGGTTAAATAGTGTAGTAAATTCATGATTTTTAAGTTAGGTAGCTGCAGTAAAAATATATTGTTAGAAAAATCAATGTGTACATAAATAACGATAAATTCGAACAATAATATTGGTAACTAAATATTAAATATAAAATGTCTTAAGAATTATGATACATTTCAAAAAATAAAAAGCTTCCAAAAAATACATTTATTACCATTATTTTTAAATGCGAAATAAAGAATTCTTTAACATTTAATTTAATCACAATATAAAACCCTGGAAATTTAAAAGCAATACAATTAATACGTTTTTGAACATTAATTAAAATGATGTGCATACAAAAACAAGTAAGCACACACATTTATTTGTTTTATCCTATAAAAAATAAATTAATACAAATGATAACTACTAACTAGTAATAATAATAATAAAATACTGCCATATTTAAAATTACATTATTTCAATGTATACTTTTACAAAGTAACACAGCGAAAATTATTATTAAGTACAAAATTGTTCTTTTCTTTCAAACAGTCAAAAATATGTAAAGATTTACCAAATTATCACTAAATCAGTCATTGAGAATAATTGACATCATAAAAAAATCACAAATTTTTATTACAGATGATATTGTTTTGTATTAAAATATGAATATCCTTTTAATTTGTATTAATGAAAATATAATACAAAAGTTACACCATGCGACTAAAACAAAAATTAACAATTTCAAGATCTTCAAAATACAAAAATATAATTATAGGCAAGTACTTTGTAAATCATTATAGTTAAAAAAAATAACATGCAAAAAAGTTTTATGGCATGCAAAGTAAAATAAAAATAAAAATTAAGGTATTTTACATATGAAAGTAATGTATTATAATAGAATGTAAAAAAAAAATTAGTTTTTTAGTCTTACAAAAATATGTATTTTCAATTTAAGAATTAAATATTCAAAGTATATTTGTTCAGTAATTGATTACTTAAGTTGTAAAATTATTTGGCACAACAAATGAGAACTGCTAAGATCTTTATCATTTTATCAGTCATATGAAAAAAAAAGGATAATGATAATCAGTTAAATAATTAATAAAATAATTAATAGTCATAATAATTTTGGCAACTGGGTGCAGTTTCTAAAAAAGACCACAATCTTTGAGATTATTTTTGATGATCACATCAGTAACAGCGTCAAAAACGAATTGTATATTGTTTGTGTCAGTGGCGCAAGTAAAATGAGTGTAAATTTCTTTTTGGTCTTTTCTTTTATTTAAACTTTCAAATTTCATTTGTATATACGCAGCTGCTTCTTCATAATTATTAGATCCTGAAATTAAATTTAAAATAAGTAAATAGCAATTCATGCAATTTTTAATATGTATATTTAAAAACAATATATTTACCCATGTATTCTGGAAAACAAGAATTTAATGGACTTCTTCGAATTTTTTCTTCAAACAAATCTTTTTTGTTTAAGAATAATATGATTGATGTATCAACAAACCATTTGCTGTTACAAATTGAATCAAACAATTTCATAGACTCAATCATTCTATTCATTTCTTCATCTTCAGCTAATACTAAATCATAACCTGAAAATAAAAACAGTATTTAGTTAAAGCTAAGAATAAGTACAAAGATGTGAAAATAGGTTCATGTATTATAATAACCTGATAGAGCCACACAAAATATTATAGCAGTAACACCTTCAAAACAATGAATCCACTTTTTTCTCTCTGATCTTTGACCTCCAACGTCAAACATTCTACAACACACATTTAATTTATTAAAATATTTGAAAAAAATAATTTAAGATATTGATGGGAAACCATATCATATTGTTAGCACAAAAATGTTATAAATGGTATTAGAACTAAAAAATAACTTCTACAATGTAATCATAAAAAACTAAATACTTATAATTTTTTGAAAATGTAAAACAATTTTAAAAAAATTGGTATTTTATTGTTATACCTACTAAAAATAAATTATTGTATGTTGGCATTAAAAAACAAATTATTATGTGCATTGCATTGGTATAAAATGTACTTTATATTTTATGGCTATTTTACAGCGCAGCTAGATATTTTATATACAATTTAATACTATCAGAAATAAATTATATATATTTATCAGAGACTTTATATTAATAGACAGAATATAGTAGCAGTTACACCACATCTTACAAAAAACCGAACCACAAGAAATATGAGCAGTAGCAATGCATCCATATGTACAATACACAATTGCTGTTTTTAATTATCATTACTTCTAAATTCTATTACCTAATACTAACACAAATTCTCTTGGCTGTACTACTCTAACCCACCAACTTCTCATGATCCATCTATTAGTATAAGGTCTATGATATTTATATACTATATAAAACAAAAATCAGTTATAATAAAATATTTTGATATGAATATAAAAACATCAAAAATATTAAATACTTAAAATATGCACATGTCTTGGTTTATTACTGGGTATACAAAAAAATGAGCGTATTCAATTCAATAAACAAAAAAAATGTACGTATATTTTATAAATCTTCAGCACAAAGAAAAAATGATGTACTTTGCTATATCACTTACTTAAAATTCAATCCCTTAAATGAAAAATTTGTTTCAATAATACCAGTTGTCTTCACTCTTGTCCGCAACACATCCTGTTGTGTAGGTACATAATTAGGTAGAGATATTCTATCCAAGGCATTTAAATAATAGGCAGCAGAATCGTTTAGTTGATATTCTCTCGAGCGCAAAAAACATTCTTGCACACCAGAATCTGCCCATAGTCTTTTCATAAGTTTAACTAAATCTGGAGTCAGTTCACCTTCTTCAGTAGCACTAGCTAATGAAAAAAATTGACGGGCATTTTCCTAAAATTAAACATTAATTCACAATTTTTAATTCATATTAAGAGTGAGTATTATTATGATCTTAATTTGACATTTATTTACCGTTCTACTAGGATCTGAAAAATCAATTCTCAAAATTCCCATTGCTCGTATAATTGCCATTAAACTCTGGATTGTATTGCTAAATACCACAGGTCTATACTGTTCGCATTCTTCTTTAGAATAACCTGTCTCATGAATGATTTTCATTTGTTTTACAATAGTACTTTTTCCAGATTCACCAGCACCTTTTACACAAACAAAAATATATTAAAATCTTATAATCATTATTTTATTTTTTAGGCATGCCACTATATATATTATTTGAGAAGGCACACTCTCTAAGATAATACGACTCTCTAGCTTAGCAATTTGATAACATAGAATATTAATTAATAGTATCATCAACTGCATTGTTACGCAAGAAATAATATTTCTAATAGTCAAAAAAAAAAACCATAAGGTAGGTAGGTAAATTACAATTAATATTCTGATGTTTAAATTTAAGATTAGCATAAGAAACACAATACCTAAGAATCTTTATTTATAGATGCTTATTACATATTTTATATTACATGTAAAATGGACCACAATCATAGACCAAAGTTAAAAAATAATAATTCACAACATGAAATATTTAAGTTAATATAGGTGCAAAGATATTGTAATTTATATTTACCTTTTATTTATATTTTTTAAACAATAGACCTGAGAGTGTACCTATTTTAAAATGACAATTAAGTCCTATTGAAATACTTATTTCAACCCAGGTTCAAATTTTAAACATTTACCTAAATAAAGATTAAATGTATGGAAAGAAGAATAACCAATATTTAACAAAAATAATATTATTTTAACACTTGAAGTTCAATTTTTAACAATATTCATCAAAATCACAAAATTTTGCAAATAATTTTGTAGTTGACCATTTATAAAAATCTTAAATTTTTATATCTACCTAAGGCCTTTAATTGTAATACAAAGTTTTTTTTAGAAAGTTATCAATGAAATTTAAAAATCTTAGTTATTTTGTTATAATTCAAAAATATTATTAGTGAGACATAAAACTTTTACTTATATTATTGCATTTTAAATAAGCAATGAAATTTTCGAAATGTAGAATGAAAAAATCATGATAATAAAATATTTATTACAGATTATGACACAAAACAGAAACCATAACTACTATATCTGCTTGAAATAAGTATTGTAAATGGATATAAGTATTAAATTAATTTTAAGAAATTTACTGTACCCGATGGCTAATATTATATTTAATATATGTGCTACATCACGTAATATCATTAATAACTGAATAATTTATAATAACAATATTTTATGATTTCTGTCAACACAAATTATAAGGAACCTCTTACTAAACTTTCAAACCTTTTGAATTGGCAAATAATATTTATCAATATAAATATAAAAAAAACCATTGTAAATGGCTATAATTGGGTTAAAAAGACTTATAAAGGTTAAAATAGGGGTTAAAATAAGTAGAAAATGAGTATATAAATATTTGGAGAAAATGTCTAGTCTATTTGGGTTTTTATTTATGAATTTAAAAAAATAACAGTAAGTACCTATAGTCTAGTAGTATAGGCTGTGATAACCGCGGAAGAGGGGCAGATGGTAATCTTTTTTTAATAATTTGAAATTTTAAAACAAAAATGTTTTTTTGTTAATTTATTTCTACGATTAAGTCAAAATAGTGAAATTTTAAGAAATTGTCACATTTTGGTAGAGGTATAGGTCAGTCATGAAAGGATGGAAATACCTTGCAATTGGGATTTTAATTTTGTAAATTTTTACATCATAATGAATTAGATAATCAATAATAATTCTAATCTAATTGGTACATTGTGGTATGGTTTAAGTGGTCAAATGATTTTATGTTTGATATTGTAAGTGTTTATGTTTGTTCATAAGTGATTCAATGCCGTGCTAACTAATATTAGTTATAATTCATATACATCTAATGTTAGGAGGCTAAATTGACACCTACACCCTAGTAAGCCATCTTTGAGCATAGGCACCTCAACATAGTCATAGCATTAAGTTTGCTGTGTACTAGTTGAGTCCTAATTAAAAAGGTAAAAAAGGAATATTACTAAATGTGGCCCAAGTTTTGTTTAGAATGTCCAAATTGCTTACCGACCACCTGGTAACAGGTGAGCATTCATTTAAACAACTGTACAACAACTCAATTGAATGAAGAAAACATTTTAAAACAGGTAATGACGGATTTTCAATCAAAACAATTAGCAGATGCTAATTCATAAAACAGTAATCTATTAAATTTTAACTAATTCGATAATATTTTTTTATTTATAACAATTACAACTTAATAAATCACAATTATTGCTACTGACAGTCATGTCCATACAAAAATAGAAAAGGAAATGATTTGTTTTTATAGTAACATGATGCAAAGGTAAACAAAAAATTTTGAGATGCCATAAGTATGACAAAAAAACAAAAGAGATACACAATGAAAAATGAATTGTTGTTTTTTGGGACGCAATTTGTATGCTGCTAGTAAGTTAATTTTATAGTATCACAACTGAATTACATGGAAGCAAATAGTCAATTTAATTATGTTTATATTTATATTGTAATATAAAATATGTAATTACTTAATATAACCAATCATTTCCCTAAATAAACTTATTCTTAACCATAAAATATGTGAAAATGATGTTACCTATTAATGATTATTGAAAATTATCCCTGAAATTATTTAGCGTAGGTTGAAGTTAATAAATACAAATTTGAATAAAGGCAGTTGGCCATATCTTTCATAATATAGGTACCTCCTATATTCATTCAGACAACTTGTAACAAGCAAGACTCTTACTTGCAGTTTATTTTATTGTGTTAAGTACTTGAAACTTGAAAACAGCTAGCAGGTACTACGATTAGGTAGATACACATTTAAATTATACAAAAATTACTACCGATATTCCACAATACCGATGTTCACACAGCAGTGGATTTGTACAACAATCATCAAAATAATAATAAGTTGAAGTGTTCAAAAATCTATCTTATGTCTTTAATAATTTTATTTTGTAAAATATAAACCTTTAAATTTTAATTGGGTAATACAACAAAAATATAATTTTTCACCCCCCCCCCCCTCCCATCCAAAATAATTGTTATAATCCATAATATGATTAAGTAACTGTAGTAGCTGAATGAATTGATATTATGACAAATGTACAAAACCATTATACGATTACTACACGTCTACCGTGGAATATTTGGGTTAAACAAAAATATGTAGGTACCCATGGGTAGAGACAACGGCCGATTTCGACTCACCTAACAATAACAGTTTCACTTCTCTCGCCGCTTTCTCGCCATCGGCTCGGAGCGACTTGTCGATTTTCTTCGATCGCTCCACCGCCTCCTTCTCGCCCGAACTTATCGTGCACCCCATCGTAGACGAAAAACGGACGTAGCAAAAACAATGATTTCAAAAACCGCACCAGGAAAAAACAAAAAGTGCGCCGGACGGCAACGTAAAGCGGTTCGAAACTGGAAAATATACCGACCGTCGAATCCCGGATTCGCGAAGACGATGAACGGTTAAAATAAAAAGAACACAAACCAACGGTGACGGCGTGTGGGGAAGAAAAAAACAAAATATGCGAAAACGATATTATGCACTCCGTGATTACTGATTACGGTTTGTAACAGTCGCCGTGATGTAAACAGTCGTTATCGCAGTGCGTTTTCGGCCGATGCGTCACGGATCACGGTTGGGCCGACGCGAATGACGCCGTATTTCCCCGATTTTTTTTTATCTGCCGCTTAAATAGTTCAATTTATTTACTATTCGAATGTTATCCATTCGCACCGCGGTACCGGCGTATTGTCTCGGTCGAATCCGCGAAATATTCTGTGTTATTATTTTACTCCCTCCCTCCCCCCCCCCAAACATCCCAGCCACAGAGAATTGCGCTGTTCGTCCGAGACATGTTCGTTTTCCACGACAAATCCGTCTCCACTCTAGTTTTAAAAGTATCGGCATTGGTCAGCGCGGGGTATTGTTATTATTTTTTTTTGTCTTAGTCGTCGTCGACATTTCTCTCGTGTGACCGTGAAGTATTGAATACTTCGTAATTATTCATTGCCGTTCGGACGTCCGCTCAACGCTCAGACAGTCAGACCAAAATACCAAAACAAAAAAAAACATCATCCAAAATTCCAAGCGATTAACGAACTGTTATGTTCCGCCGTTTCGGTAAATCTGGCAACGTCGCCCGAGCGGTTTGCCCTTGCCCCTCCTACCGCCACGGCAACGTCGTTACCGAAACCGTAAACGTAACGGCGACGCTTACTGTCAAGTCGTAACGCCGAGCATCGCTGCCCCTCGTTACGAAAACGATGGATGGTTTGTCGAATGCGCGGGTGCGCTTTATCAGTCGTGTGGTGGATTGCCATCTCTCTTACACCGGCAATCCTCTTGTAGTTGACTGTGACGGCACTGACAACCACGACAGAATAGGTGAAAATCTGTTGATACAGCATTACAGCTCAAGTGATAGGAATTTTAAACCTCCGTTCCTGAATGGAAATCACCCGTTGATAGTCACTTATTTGTATCGTTGAATGATAATCGTGAGGTGGATTTTAAAAAATCCACTCCGCTTGTTACAAAATGTACCAACTATATCGTACTCATTCCCGATAAACACGAATAAATGTGACATTCATGCGAATTGTTAATTTTTTTGTCACTACACCTAAACTTTATTTGGTTCTTGTTTTTACTTGTTTATATGTTTATTTTTTTTATTTTCTGACTTATACTTGTTTTTTAACTTTTATTGTTTTTGCATAAGCACTACTCATATTTTTATATTATTGGAATTGATTTAAGGTAAAGTATTCAAATTGTGTAGTAAATATTTTATACTATTTAATCATAGAAACATTAATATTTCAATGCATGATGTAGGTACTGATAGTACGGAATTATAGGAAATCCGGGGTACGTACTTTTAATCTGGTATTATATAATAGATGCAAACAAAAACTTATATATCTGCTGTAGTTGAACTTCAGTTTTACTAAAATTTAGGTATTTCATTGTTATGTTGAATTTTTTTAAATGTGTGGACATTCGTACCTTTGTAGTAATTATTATCAGAGTTTTTTTTAACATTTAATATTTTCAAGTTTCCCACTTACATGGCGTCTTGTGAAAGGAGTTTTCATGCCTAGGTGCTTAAGCACCAAGAAATATTGATACCATCGCTCTGTTACAAATTGAAAAATTTATTTTGTCAACCGCCGAGTTCAATAACAGTGTCAGTATGTTACACTCTTGACCTAAGATATTAGTCTCTAATCAGATATTAAAAAGTGAAAGTACACACGAGCAAAGCAATCATCTAAATATAACTTGATTTGTCTATGGAATTACACTAATGCATACTGACCTACATAAGTACAACATTACAATTAAATTTAAACTCTTAAAAAAATTAATTTTATTTCTACGATTAAAGCACAGATATTAATGCACACTACTGAAATCTTAAAATGTGTAATAACAAAGAAAATATATGTTTATTTTTAATTACGCCAATTTACTATATTAATAAATAGGATGTCGGCTTAATATTTGTTTTTTCTTTCAGACTGTTTTTTTTCTATGATTTTTGAGTAATTCTGTAATTTTGAAGTAAAATCACCTATTACAACAATTAAAGAGATTATGATTTTTAAGAGTCTTAGTGTTCCAAACCTTCACCAAAAAAGGAACCCATTTAGTCAGTCCCTTTATTAAGGCACAAACAAGTCATGCGTTGCTTTAGGGCTGCATACAGTTTTAAAGAAATTGTAGGTGGCAGAATTATATAAATATTGATGAAGAAGAGTGACGTTAAAAATGATTGCTTTAGGGCGGAAAATATTATAACTATGGGCCTGCCTTTGGATTACTCCCACCTTAGACCCCTGTCTATATTATTATTTATTTTACAAGGATCATTAAATTTTAATTGTAATTGATATTACGTTATGTTAGGTAGGTTATGCACTTCATCACAGCTTCAGGTTTGCTTTAATTAGTTTATAATTAATTTTATCACTAGACATTGCAGCATACTAATTTTTTTCTTTTTAGAGGTAAATATGGCCAAGAAATCAGCATTTTTAGTTTTCTTAAATTGTCATAGGATTGACGAAATTAAGAAAGGAAATAAAAATCCATGCTTTAAAGAATTGTCTACTAAATTAACACCTGTATGGAATGTAAGTCATCTTTAAATTGACCCTATTATGCAAACCAGGAGTGTTCAAGCTTTTTATATATAAATCTATTATATATTTATATTTTATTTATTCACTCTATTAAAAAAAAATCATACATTTTTAATATACCTTATGGCTTACCACTTTAATAATAGTATCAAATTGCTTTAGTTATAAATTATGATTTACTATTTAATTAAAGTTTTGCTACTCCTAGTATGGTATGGCTCAGGTAATGGTTTTTATTAAAGCTAGTTTTGACAATTATTGTTTTTTAGGCTATGAATGATAATGACAAAAAAATGTACAAAGATCTTGCTCATGAATATAATTCTAGTCTAGTTGAAAACCAGCCGATAAAACAAATTAGTGATGTGCAGAATTATAGCAATGATTTTTGGAACATGCAGAAATATTTAACTAAGATGTTTGAATGTATACCTAACCATACAGGTAAGAACTATCATATTAATTTATATTTGTAGCTGAGTCCTATAAATTATATGTATATAGTAACAGTCTGTTCACCAAAAACACAATTTCTCAGTCAGATCACATTGAATCTAACTTTTTTTATGTACCGTAAATGATACTTAAAAACACAGCTATAGAAACATTTTATATGGTTAAGTCTAGAAACAAATGTAATTGTTTTTTAATTTGAGATGGTTCTCATTCGTTCAATTTTGGTTCCAATTATCAAGTTACTGAAGCGAAATGACTGAAAAATACAAAAATAGGTTACTTATCATAATTAGATGTTGTGATTTTAAAAACTTGTACTGGGTATGCGCTTACTGAGAAGGTTGATCATTTTAAATGTTACTAAAAATGCGAAATTGGTACCATCACTTTAAGCTTGTCAAAAAAGCCACAGTTAAATAAAAAGTAATCCAAACTAGAAGTTGAATGTTGTTTAAATCAGTAAACACTAGACATACAGCTTATAAATTATAATTAAGACTACCATTTATATGCATTAACAATATATTTAAATATACAACAAATTTACCAATTATTTCCAAACAATCATTATGTGAAAGAGAGGAATCTTATAATTTTAAAATGAGATGGAAGTTGCAGGGAAGTTGCTCTTAAAGATAATGATAATAATTAATTTAGTTTAAATTAGGAGCATAATATGAGTATTTGACACAGCATTTAACTTGTTACTTTCGTTGAAATATACCATAAAATCAGGCATGGATAAATTGAGGGAAAGGGGGGCACATAGAGCTCCTACTCCCCCCTCCAAAAAAAAAAATTCAATTATTATGCTATTAGTACCTTTATGTAAAAGAGCGATAAAAATTACTTATATTAAGTTGGTCCACCTATTTTTGCATTTTTAAGTCTTAATAATTCAAAAGTCTTAGTAATTCAAATTTTGTTCATAAGTCCCACCAACTTTGAATTATAAAGTGTGAACTGTTGTATGAAAATTGGAAATTTAGCTAATAAAAGTTCATCAGATGTCAACAGCAACACTCTTAGTTATTGCAGTGAGTGAATCCTATTCTTTTGTCAAGATTCAAAAATTTTAATTAATAAATAAATTTAAATTTATTACACTCTGATAGTCTGATGAATATATTGATTTTGCAATAATATTTTTGTGTGTGTACAATTAGTAGTCTATTAATACTTGGATTTTTAACCTCTGAATCTTTTCTGGTTGTAATGTAAATCTTGTTAGTGCATTTCAGAGGCATTATTTAAAATTCTTAGTAGTTTTCAAATGTGGAATTTTTATAGAAAATCATTTTTGTTTTTTTGTTCTGTTAATGGCTTATTATTGTTTGTACCCGGCTCATACAATTGATATGTAAAAATAAAAATCTAATAAAACATAAGATGAATATTCATTTGTTTTAGTATACAAATAGTGTATTTTTTAATATTTATTATATTTATGCTATGTTGCTAAAAAAATTGATTAAGTTAACAGTTCATAAAAACTACATAGACTTTTCAAAGACTAATAAATAGTGTTTGTAGTCATAAAATGGTTTTTTAAATATAACTTATGCATTTTTTGAAATAGCTTATCAAGGTTAAAGGAGAATGAGAAATAAAATGAACTGATTTATTATGGTGTGTATTACACTATAAATAGTATTCATTATATTTATGTGAATAGATATATATAATTAAGTTTCTTTCATATTTTCTACAATATATTGTATTTTATTATATGAACATAAGTTTAAGAATTATTAGTAAAATAATTTTAATTTTTCAGAATTATTAGATAAAAAGTTTTTTTTATTGCACATAAATTGTCATACTCTCGATGAAGAACAGTATTATTTTCCTGCTGAAATAGCAGCATTAGAATTTAGTTTAAAAAATGGTTTATCTCGCACATATCATCAAGTTATTGGTATTTGTAAGTATTTAAAATATTATAGTATTGTTCAGATAGGTCCTCTAGCATAGGATGTTACAACTAAATATTTCAGTATATGTGAGTATCAAAATGTTTCATTATACGTTTATTTAACAAATGTTTCAAATATATTAATTTTTTGTATTTTACATGTCATCTGTGTTATGGCTGTATGTAAATAATATGTAAATGATGGAAGTGACCATTGAGAATCATATGAAAATATTCCAAAATTATTGTGACATCCTTGAAATGTATGTCTTTATTTTAATTTTTTTTTTTTCCAAAGAACATACTACAAACAATTAGAATTGGTACATATTGTTTTTAAATATAATACAATTGTAAAAATTCACCTAATGATCAACAGATTTTAAAAAAAATCTTATTACCATAAAGTTATAAATAATGTTAATTTGTTTTTCTGTTTAAATTATTCTACTTGGCAACCCCCATACTAAATAGAAATGTCTATTTTACCATCTTTTTTCATTTTCGAGTAATACAATGCCAAATGCAATAACTTACAATCATAGAAATCATCAATTCTTTTCACATCAAATATTACTAAAAATAAACACTTACAGTTTTTTTTCTTAGTTGATAGTGTCTTTCCGGAGCTTCAACCTTCCACAATTATTCAATTATATGCCAGCTAACTATTAAAATGTCCAAGTTATTTGAAATGACATTGAATGGTTAAATAAATGAGAACCATTTTTATGAATTTATTAGGTATGTTTTCATAATATGATGCAGAGTAGTCACTTCCCTCTGGAACACGTTTTTTTGTTTTATTCTATTATTAAATTTAAACACCACAAAAACTAAGTTTTGCTTAAACATTTTTATAGTCAAATATTATTATTGTGTACTCTTATGTACAATCTATACTAGAGGGCCTATAAATTAGTAAAATTAAATTTTTTATAGCTAAAATTTACCCAAGAGGTTTTGCTGGAGGCATGAGAGAATTTTCTGACAAATTTCATCAAATTTCATGTTTCAATGAACATCCTGATGATTATCAAAAAATATTATTGGAATTTTCAACATTTTTAAAGGTAATATCAGTGCTTTAATTAGGGGTTTGAATGCTCAGTTATACGAGATCCCATACTATTATTATTTATTTTATTAACCCCAACTATTGTTTTTTACCAAAACAAGGGTGCCCAACCAACTTAGGCCTACAATTTTTTTTATTGAAATGTGGATTTAAATTGTAAATGATATTACCTTAAGTATTTACATTTTTTAACATAAAAAATATTGCCTTTTCTGTGGCTTTGACTGCCTAATACCTTGCTATTTTTAGTATGACTTGTTTATAAAATCAAGCTCGCTTTTTCCTAGTGAAATAGTGCAAAGATATGTACAATAAACTGTTGTGCAAGTTTGTTACATTGCTATCAAGAAAAAAATTATATTATAATATTTAAAAAATATCTCTTTTAAATGATTGGATGTACTAAAAGTAATTGAGAACATTTCGAAAAATTGGGTGAATTTAAATCCGCAGTCACATTGTTCACATATTATATTTTGAATACAATATTATCAAGTCTGTATATAACTAAACTGAAAATATGTAGTATTCAAAATTTACGAAGGGGTCTGTGTTAAATAATTTTGCACTTAGAACGCAGTTATTAAATCGTTCAATTGAGCTCCTCTAATTCATTTTTCCCAATTCAAGCACTGGATAATACAATATTTTTAAGTTTATTTGTCAACTTTTAATTGTATTATTTTAGGATGGAGTAATCAATCAGGCAGATTTACAAGAGGGCACATTGGACTTACCATATTTGTTCACTACAGAGACAGAAGTTGGTACAAATATAATGAATACTAAAAATAGCTTGGAAAGACTTTACTGTATGGCTTTTCCAAAAGGTAAATCAAGTGAATATAACACAATAAACAATAAACAAAAATGTAGTACCCTTCTTAAAACTATGCCACCACTCTGCACACAGTTTAGTCCGCTGCACAAACATTTGTTGTATACCTCTTACAATAGTTTAACATCTAATTTACATAATGGTAAGAACATTATCTGTGTTTGTTTGTGGGTTTTTGGTAATATTCAGTTTTGTCTGTGAGTCATGAGTGTTTTTAATTTACTCTGTATTAAATATGAGAAAAACTTGCTAAAAAAATAAGTTTCTTATAAAAATACTCATACAAACACAGGTAATGTCCCTACCATCAAGTTTCATTATACATAATATGTCGATTCACTCTGATTTTTAAATTAAGAGTTTAAAGAGCTGAACATAATCTGCTGAGCGTAAGTTTAGTGTGTTACACCCTAGTACAATGGAGACAACCAATATCTCTGTAGCATCCTCTTCATACAAGTGTTAAACCTGCAATAAATTAATTTGTTGTTAAAATTATTGATCTTAAGCGTAAATAAATAAATTCAGTTTGTTGAAATGGAGATATTTTTTAATTATTTTAAAATAATGTCCATAGTTGAAAATAATACTTAACCTTTTCACTGCTACACTAGTTATGCTCTGCGACCTGTGTATGATACGTATTTTCTTGGTTTTAAATTTTAAGATCTATATAATTTAATTATTTAATTTTAAAATAATGTGATCCTGGATTTCCAAAAAATGTATGGTTTCCAGCAAATGATAATATTATAAAAATATAAAATGCATGTAATAGATAATATTAATTGAAACATTGAATGGTGTAAATGTTTTGGGCGTAATAGTACGCCTGGGGCAGTGAAAAGGTCAAAAAATACATTAATGTAGTTAAGGTAGAATAAATTGGTATACATAACACTAGTTCATTTAATTGTATATTAAAGGTTTAATATATAAATAATGATTTGCTACAAATGTTTTACACATTAAAACAAATTATGTTTTACTTTTTTTTTATAACCTACCTACTTTTAAACTATTGACATGTTTATAATTTTTTATAGTTGGTGCTGAACGTGCTAAGTCAATATTCAAAATAGGAAGTACCGAGAAATTATTGTTTGAAATCCAAAGAAAATTTAATCTTCACTTGGATCCACAAAATTTAAGATCCGGAAACTCAGTTTATGACATTTTAGAATTGGATATGTATGGATGTGGTCTTGGTTGTCAGGTAATTTTAATTTGAGTAGGTACAATATGGGTTCTACAATATCTGAATAAGTAAGTGTGTTTTGGATTTAAACAGTATATTAATAAATATACATCTTTTAATGTGGTGCGGTATCCTAAAATAGTATCTTTCATTAAAAACCATGTACACACGGTCTGCAAAAACTTGGTACTCCATATAACTCAGTTACCTACATTAATCAGTGTCCTGTATATATTTTAAAATTCTATCTGCAGGAGATTGATGATCCAATAGTCTAGTTTCATGTCCCGAAACAGAATTCAAAAATATGTGTAGGGTACTGTAAATAATATTAAATTATTCAGGGTACCCTGTTTTTGTGGACACACTGTTTAATATGTTTTGGTTAATATACATTTCATTATTTATTATACATTGCAAATATTATTTAATGTCTTATCATTGAATTCATATTAAACACATCAGTGACCTGAATATACATACATTCAAAATCTACCATAGACCAGAGCGAATTCTCCAATTTTTTTTTATTTGTAGTACCACGAGATGAGAGATATTGCATATAGATGTTCCAAAGCTCGTATTTTGCAATGGATGTCAAATATTTGCAAGTACATAAGTTCAAATGTGTATTTAAGACTTATACCTGGCAAACACGTAGCAATTGAATTACAAAATGGTTCAAAATTGGTATTTATATAGTGCTTATTGTTTTTACTGTATTACCATATATTTACTATCCAATGTATTTTGTATTGTTTGTTTAAGATGCTTGAAAATTCGCTCTTACCTCTATCAACAACAGATTTAATACTGACTAACTATACATGATTATTTTCATTGATGATATATTGTACGACTCAAAAAAATCATTTACTCTTACACAAACACAACTAGTATTATAATTAGTACATACAGATGCCATATTTGATTTTATACACATACATTTTCAACCAAAGTTATATTTTAATATATCAAATAAATATATTTATTCACATAAATAATGTATTGACAATTCATAATATAGTTACCATTTACTATACGACCTTAAATGTATTAATATTTCAAGAATTAATAAAAAAACATGACATTTTATTTACAGCTATGCGTACTAAAAATGTGTCACCCTTATAATAAGTTAACAACTTATAATACTCACCCCAAAATACTCTAAATATTAATTTAATAAACATACCTAAATACATGTGAATTTTTATTTTTTAGACTATTTTATCTCGCCTTAAGTTATTTAGCTTACGTTTTAAAAATTTCACAATAATTTTTATGAATTATGAACCATTATTAATAAAAAAAAATTGTTTTTGAAGACTAAGTAAAATATTATAATTAACAACATTTTTTATAATACTTTCATTTAGAATAATAGGCATTCAAAACACATGTTATGATAAATATTTTTGTGAGTTAACGTCTTTCTTTAAAAATTTAGTAGGGCCCCTAGTACCTTTTGGTTGATTTGTAAAAAATACACACTGGACAAATGAAAAGTAATATATAATTATTGCCGACTCAAGTTTTTGATTATTGTTTTTGTTACCCTTTGATCAAGACAGGCGTTGGCTACACCGCGGAGCTCATCATGTTAAATTTAGTATTATCAAAAAATGTTTTCTATGCAATGCACATATTACATACTACTTTTGGATTAATTTTACGAATTAATCATGACTATAATTCATAATGAATGAAAATAGGTATACCATACACATAAAAACAATTTACAATAGAGTCTTTATATGCTACTCCGGACAATCTATATTTCGTACTTAAGTACTCATGTATAATGTATATATTTAGGAATATCTATGATTAAGGTATTATCTTAATAATAACAATAATAATTTGTAATGTAAAATTGTGAATCAATACATTTTGAATTTGTACAACTACTTTAGGTGTTTTTTGTTTATATTTATTACTAAGTTAAAAAAAAACGTCTTTCCATTTAATCCGGAGAGTCCAGTCCCATCTAGTCCGAATTAACAAGACTACTGTATATACAAAAATATAAACATTATTATTTATTGTAC
The DNA here is from genome assembly GCF_001856785.1 of Myzus persicae. Taxonomy (NCBI): domain Eukaryota; kingdom Metazoa; phylum Arthropoda; class Insecta; order Hemiptera; family Aphididae; genus Myzus; species Myzus persicae. Next base: position 310,242 of record NW_019102415.1, read on the forward strand.
AATTATTTTTTGAGTTAATAATTTTCCAGTTTTTCTTTTGATACGTATTATGCATTTTAATTAGCATTACATAATTTGCCGCTCTAAGGAGCTGCTTACACTGCCTAACGAGAAATACGCCTGTGATTATCATAAAGCATATGATATTATATTAATATGAGGATGTGCCAGTAAACAGGAATGTCAATAGACCAAACAAAATACTATGAAAAAATTAGCAAAATTTTTTAAATGGAATATAAGTAGACCAAAAAAGAGTGGTCACATTAATAATTACTAATTAGTTTTATTAAACCATAACAATACTTAATATACCTTAATAATCCTAGTTTGAACAACTGTGACTTGTATTATTCTATGATACAATAGCTCCATGAGGCTACATGTGATATGGAAATGAAAATATAATACATGTTTACTGTACGTCACATGCTAATATTATGTTAGTAGACAATAAATTTAATTTTCAACTTTTATAAACAAATAATCACTGTTATTGAAATGTTTATAAACGATGGTTCATTTATAGATATTGATTTATCAATATTATAACAACAAGTAGTTTAAGAGTTACAGCTTCAAGTATAGATGGATCTACGGCATGTGATACATTACATTAATACACATTTGTTGAATTTCAATTTTTGGTTGGTAAAACTGCAATTGTTCAGAATAAGTCTCTCAAATATTGATTACATGTATTTTTACCAATTGTTACTTTACATTATTAGTGAAGTCTTCATTTATACTTTTTAAACTATTACTTCATACTTATTCATCATTATTATTAAACTATATTCAATGTTATGTTGTTGACATGCGTCTAATAGTGGTTGTAATTATTTTAACTAAAAAATATTTCCTCTTCTCAGAACCTACGCTGTGTTGATAATAAGAATTAAGTAGATTAACAATCAACAAATAATACTTATGGTATTTCATTTAAGTTATTGAAGAATTTAAAATACGATTGATATTATGAGTTAATACTACTATTATGATAAAATTCTACTATTATAATCAAAGTAAAATTATAACTAGTGTTATGTTAGTGTATTTATTACTAGACATAAAATATTTTATAAATATAATATATTAGAAAACTCAACAATAAATTGTTAGGTATAATTAATATTTACATATACAATAATATATAATTTATTGTATGTAGCCATTAGCCGTATAGGGGAATAATAAACCATAATATGTTATAAACTTATAGTATTGGTTAGTTAACACGTGTTGAATACTTAAAACATTTTAACTTTTGTGTATTGTATATACCGTCTTATGGAAAGAACTTATGAGTTAAAAAAATACAAACCAGGTGAATTTGGTTATAGCTTCCCCTCTATATTATACAATAATTATTACAAAAAAAGGCTGGGCATACTAATATATAACTCTAGGTCCACTTATGACCTTAAGCATTTTATTTATAACAATTAATAAATAAAGAAATGTTAAGAATAAATAATTGAATCAGTCGCTTGATTTAAATTAAATTAAAAGTTATAATAATGGTGATCATAAAAAAAAAATAATTATTATTAGTAAAAACCCCTTAAGGCTGGGATTTCTATGCATTTGTATGTTCTTTTCTTGAGTTCAAATTGATTGGTTGTCAGGTATGTCCATAATTTAGTTTATTCTCAATTAAATAGAACAACTTTTTTTGTATATTTTAAACATAATGCATGTAATTGGGTAAGTTAATTTTTAAAAATCTTATGAATTTTAAATGGCATTTATTTAATAAACGTCTATAATTTTTAAGTTGTTTGTATGAGTGTCATACATTTACTATCTAATCTTGGACAGACGACCAATAGGATTACCTGTACATCATTTTGGTTTTTCATTAGTATGACAAGTTTTACTCAATACAAATACATTCATTGTTCCAAACGCTGGTCATTGGTTTGTTAAAATATGAAAGAACACTTTATTACAGCAATAGTCAATGTAATAATAACTTTATTACTCTTCATAATAAATACTAATATTATAAAAATTATAATTTTTAGCAACTACTAAATAGAATATTAAATGTTATGTAGAAATAGTTTTTGCATATTTGGATAAATAAAATGTATATTTTTCAATTTTGTATTGCATTTAAATCCTAGCCTTATAAAAACTAACATGTTTTTACAAAATTTTAACCTTTTAATCTTTAGATAATATTTAGTATTAATCTATTTTTATTTATATCATCAAATATATGAAATTATCAAGTAATACTATAGGCTGATAAGTGATTGACCGTCTTTGCTCAAAATCGTTTTTCGTATAAATACAATGTTTTTATATCATTGAACTCAAATTTAACACCATCCATTACAGTGACCCATTTATAATCAACTGTGTAGTAGAGTGTCACCCACTTACCCGCTTTTTTCATTGAGTAAATAGTAAATATTAAAATTAAACTGACAGCCATTCAAACTGTTCCTTAAAAACTATTGCTTAGCAGTGAAAAATCCCCAAAATCATTGTCTCCGACTAATCTAAAATTACGACGACACTTAAGTATTCAGTAAAATATACATGTATAATTATTAGGTATCTTGATTAAAAAGTAACTATAACAAGTACCTATATCAATTTAAAACGTCATCACTGAGTAGACGATAAGGATACAAAAATGTATCTAAGGGATTTAAGCCCCCCCCCCCCCCGAAGTACTTTTAGCTAGTATGGCTTATATACTAAGATCTTCGAACTCGTTTAATATCAATTCAAAATGAATAAAGAATAATAGCTCACAATCCACAGTAAAATGCTGTAAGTACGTTGCACACACATATTAATATAATATAACAGTGCCAAGGATATCATCTCAATAGATATAACTTCATGAGACAAAACATTGTGTAATTTTTACTTGTTTAGTATTACCTAAGTAAAAAGTGATTATTTTTGTTGTAAATTGCCTATACCAAACCCCTTAAAAACGATTGTGTATCGTCCCCTTGGTAAATCATCAACTGAATTAAACTCTGTGATCAACAAATCAATTAGGTAGGTATTGATGATATAAAATTATTTTATTATACTTTAATTTAAATTTATATAGTTGAAGATAATCAAATTGTTGAATTGTTCACATCATTTAAGTAATGAGCTAAGTACTCATGTTAACCAAAATGCAAGCATTGCACCTGTAGATCCTATATTGTAAAGAACCTAATTTGATAATTTGGTATTCAGAATTTTAATTTACACATTATTCGTTTTACGTTTATCGTTATTAAATAGTTATTTAAAAAGTAAATAAAAAAAAATTAGTCATACATACCTATTATATATGATTGATCCTTTATAGTTTATACACTAATATAGGTATATCTTTAATGATTTACCTAATTCGCAAAATATGCATAATTATATTGATTATTTAAAAAGAAAAAATAGTTTTTCTAATGAACGATTGTAAAATTTTGAGTTATGATAAATATTGAAGAAGTTAAAGAAATTAAATTATTAACTATAATTGAATAGGTTAAGTACATTTGACGGACAAAAAAAACCAAATATTAATATTCTTATTTTGTGTGCGTGTTTTTCGTTCTTTTACATACCATTCACACGACACACCAATAATCTCTTACTATAAGCACACATTTACAAAACATGCACACAGAAAGAAAATTACAGATCTTCATTGAACTCTTTAAAAACGGTCAATATTGAATCCCATTCATAATTTTAGGAGTATTATAAGTAAAATATAAAATTCGTATGAACGCTGTTGTTTGAATAAATGAAATATAAGCACGATAGAGAATTTTAGTTAACGTCAAAATTTAGATAGCATCTAAAGCCGCGAATATAAAATATGTCTAAAGATATTTTCTATTATACCGTACCTATTCAATGTATAAAAACAATATTGGATAGACTATGTTTGAGCCAAAATGCCGTATTTACACAATTCGATTGCTCTCGATAAATAACGAATACTTTTTTCCACCCAGTAACATTATGAATCAATGAATTTTGAAACAGCTCAATAAAGCTTCTCCCCACACTTATTTCAGACTTCAAACTAACAATATAAAAATATATTAATTATAAGCCGGGTGTATGTAATTGTCCTCGGATTTATTAATATTTACTAAACTTTAGAAAACCAAATTTAAGAAGCTAATGAAAAAAAATATGATAATTTGAGTATCAACATTATCCGAAAACAAAACTTTACCAGAATCCATAAAAATATAGTTGTTAACATTTGAAAAATAAAGTTAATTTTACTATTAGTACAAATGCGTGTTCAAAAATTTTGAAATTGTCAAAAAAATTTTACTGTTGAAAATAAAGAAACACTTCTTTTTTGTTTTTTTTCGAAATCCGATATTATCGAACTATAACTATGCTAAAAAAACAGTGTAAAATGACATAAGAACACCCGGTATATTATTCTGGTATGGTTAACAATTAGGCTCCATTGTTCTATTGTGTCATTATTCTAGTAAAATTAAAAATTTGATACTTGGTCATAACAGTTTCACAGCTTTAATTATTACCTATTTTATCATTATAATTGTAATATTCTTTTTGTTATTTTTCATAATATTAATACAAACTATTTTGTAAAGTTAATTATTGATGTCTATGGGTCTTAATTTGTTAATGGCCTGGTGTTTTTTATCCCTGCTTTATGTTTTGTTTGTTTATTATTGCTCTAGCAAACTAGTTGGATTTTTTATTCAAGTTATGATATTATGACCTGATGTAGAGTTTTATAATTTAAAAATGCTCATATATATAATGTTCTTGACTTTATGTTTGATAATAATTTATAGGTTCTAAATCTAATCACACAATATAGGTTGGTTATGATTAAAGACCGGATTCCCTCGCAATTGCATATTTGTATGATATGTTCTGATCCTATAAAAACTAGCTACAAATCCAAATCAAGAAATGAAGATTAACTTAAAGAAAGATTTATTTTGCACAAAATTGCAAGTTTCCGGTTTTTTTCATAAAAATGCACTAATTAGTTCTCTTGTACTCATAGGCGTGCGCACGGTGATGGTGGCGGGTGAGCATGGGCATCCCCCGACATTTCGTAATATTATTGGGGTCCTAAAACTTAAGTTCCACAACACAGTATTTTAATTTATTTTATTTTAATGAAATTAAGTTTTTTGAGAGAACCCAAAAATATTGCAAACACCCCCCCCCCCCCAAAAAAAAAAAAAAAATTCAGGTCTACACACTTCTGTGTTTGTACTCCATAATCTATTATTAACAGATATAATTTCGTAATTTATGTTACCATATTATATTGAAAAAAACTTGATACCTAGGTACCTACATGATAATAAGTTTTAATCAAATATGTAAAGCAGTTTAAATTTTATATATTATTTAATACTTAGGTAATAGTTAATGCCTAAAAATAAATAATAATATTATACAAAATAAATAGCTATGAAAATAAAATTTGAAGTACCTATAATGAAAAATTTGCCATATAATTATTAATTACTAATATAGAAATTTTTTGCTAGATTTTGCACATTTCACCATTTTAATTGCACATTTTTTAGGTGTTAGCTGCACAAAAATCCGATCTTTAGTTATGACTTATGATGCACGCAAATTGTTTATGTCGTGGGTGAATCAGAGAGAGAGAAAACAATTAAAACGTTAACATCCTTTTAACACATATTAGTAGGTATTAACAAATAGTAGGAAGATTAAAAATTAAATTTAAAAAACTAGAAAAACTATTTTTTTAATTTTAATATTTTGATTAGCGGAAGAAAAAATATTTTCGTGTAGTCCCGAGTATTCCAATCTATTTAATACATTTTTATAAATTATAAAATTATTATAAAATAAAAATATTATTATAAAATTATATAAAATGATGTCAGAGTTATTCGTCTATTGTTTAAGGAGAGGGGCGCGCTAACATAGAAATGAGAGTCCAAAAATATATTTTGTGAGCAGCTAGTGAACACCTACATTAGAAATTCAAGTCTGCGCACGCCAATATAAAGATGCAAATATATGCGACACGCGCAGTTCAATAATCGTGTACACCTATAGGCATTATGTATACATAATACAATAAACAGGGTGTTTCACCAAGTATTGTGCACCCACCATTTTTGCCTTCAACTAATGATAAATTTATTCAAATTCGGTTTTTTTAAATTTATAAGTATTCTTAAGGACCATATTTTCAAATATTTTCATAGTTATACAATATATTATAAAGAGCACTGTATAACGAATAACGATAACTACTTATTTTTTCCAAATGAGAATCACATTTTATTTTTAAATCGTTGAGCAGATACCTTTTTTGAAAATAGAAAATGTTGGTACATCTATAAAGACTAAAATCGAAATTGAAATTCAAACAAGTAGTTTTTGAGTCATCGAATTATTTACCGTTGTGATGTCTTGTGTAACTCTGTGTTTAACTTCTTGTCTACGTCGATCTATGATAGTTTGAAAATTATAGTAAATATTAATTTAATGTAAACCTATCAGCATTTTATATTTTGTGTGTTTAATTAATACTAGATTCAATATTACGTATTCTTTATATTTTTATAAAACCACTTTAATAACTATTATAATATTATCCTTAGTAGTTATAGTCGTAGTTTTACGCATTTATACATTATTACAACTCTGAAAATACTTATATGAATTTTGATTTAGATATTATACCAACCTTTTGCAAAGTAATCACCCGCTTAACAATTTACAGGGAAAAAGAGTTTTACCGTCCCATGACATTCCTAAAAAATAGTACCCCAACAAAATCTGAATAATTGAATATTTGATCACTGGTCATTAATTGTTTACTTGATAATTTAAAAAATCATAATTTGAACAAATGCATTGTTAATTGGAAACATCGGGAAGAGCATGATTGGCGAATCGCTCTGTATATATAGTCAACGCTGCTATTAAACCTATATATATATATTATTATTTGTATGGCAGTTGTATAATATTATACTCGTATATATATACATACAATATATGTATACTGCATAGTCGTAGCCCGTAGGTATGTGTATGTAAGTATCAACAAGTAAACTGCGTAGTTACCTGTGTATATTAGGGAGGAGCGAACTCACGAGAGTAAAATTGACAGACGCAATAATATTGATTTATAGTAAGTATAGCGTTTTCGTAGAACTGTATAGGTTTATCTTACCTATACCACTCCCCTAACGACGAACACTGCTTAGCGACACATCTTGTCACAATATATATTATAATAAATTACTTAACCTATTGTTGATCTTAATTCGGAATTTAAAATATGTGAGATATATAAATTTAGCTTTAGTCACAGTATATCTGCAGCTGTTCGAAATACGAAATTGTATTTTTCATATTTTTGCTTATTATTGTAGAAGCTGTGGAAATTCATATATTTATATATTATAAATAGGTATTACGTATTATATACCTACCTTAGATAACTATTTTTTACTAATAATATATAGCTTTTTTTATTATTAAAAAATAATAATTACGATCTATACATTCGTTTTTGTACGATATGTAACTTTTTGAAAAGTTTAAAATAACGGGAAATTACAGGGAGGGAAGGTACATATTTAGCTGTATAGTACCACCCAACTATATAAAGTTAATATAGTTGGTTCTTCTTATTATGATGCTTATATTTTATCTATATTTTTTTCATAACATGTATTTTAAAAATGATGTTATACATACTATTATTTATAGGGGTACATTTCAGGTCATAATTATAATTTATTGTGAATTTATATTTTGCCGAGTTTACTTAGCATAACTTTGATAAGGGTATAGCATTTTTAGTGCACATTTCATGTGCAATTAGTACATTAAACGTTCACAGCCCGGTAAATAAAATACAATACGTATATATCTATGGGTGAAGGATGAAGGTACTTTTTTTTCCATCCCAGTCAAAATTCGTCGAAAATCCCACAGCGGTGTGACGTCTATACTCTATACATAAAAACTCACCCCGGGCCACGGTCTCCACACGAATAATGAAAGGTAGGTACTTCAATTTTATACACATACATATTTATGTGTGTGTATATATATGTATATAGTGCATCGTCGGAAGGTACACATTGTATAATAATACAACATCGTACAACGTCAAACGATGGATAGCGCGGGCGAGCGTGACTGCAGTGTAGGAGTGGTGTTGGCCTGGCGAGGGTGGTTCGCCTGAGTAAACCTTGTGTGGCGAAGGTTTTTCGGCACGCCGCCGTATTGTAATATTTTACACGATAATGATGTTGCCACGCGCGAGCTGTGAACTATATTAAATAAAATATACGATATACCCATGCAATGTGGCGGTGCTCGGCGAACAGCATTTGCAGCTCGACAACTGTATAAAACTATTATGCCACTTTTAAATTCCTATGCAGCTCGATCAGTATCATGGAAAATCACTGAAACTTGAAAATTATTTTGAGTTAGGAATTCATAACAAGTTTTCTATTTAAATATGAGATTTTAAAATATACTACAAAATTCCTCATCTTATCAACAAAAATCTAAACAAACACCACACACTGAGTAGACGATAAGGATGCAAAAGTGTATTAATAACAATACACCGGATTTTAAATTTGTAAAGGAAACCTTGAAGCAAGTCATGAACACTTTTATTTGTAATAATAAAAGAAAAAATGAATTAGAGTAAAAGTAATTATTTCGTTATTTATTAATTTTTACAATACAAATTTATAATCAATAGGAGGGTAAAGTTTCATTGGGTTACTTTTTAAGAAAATGTAAGGAGGGGCTTCAGGCATACAGAAAAAATTTGCTGTAGTGCTGGGCGTACACATTTTATGACGTCAATAACAAATATAATTCGTAAATAATATAATGAAAATAAGTATAATGCTCATATTATTATGCATTTATGGCCAATGTTGATTCTGAGAAAATTAACATGGGATATTATAAATATAATATATTATGTACAAATGTACAATTATAGGTAGGTTCTATAATTATAAATTTATAACTAAGCAATTACACTTATTAACTACTAACTGATTGATCGCACACGAGTGAAATAACCAATTTCTAGATAATAATAAAACCAAAAGCAGCTTCTGCTGCTACTAAGAAAAACAAACGCGATAAGATTGTGATATACCCACATACTATGTATGATATTTTTCAAGTTTAATGAGGTTTAGATCCTATTGTAGAATCAGTATGACAAGTATGTTCATCTTTTATACTTTTTCCTATTTTTTGTATTGTGGTATAATACTATAATTATAAAAGTTATCGATTAAAAATTAAAATCGTAAGAACAAGATAATTAAATTGACCTTATTAGCATGTCACCGACCGGTCATAATAATACAGGATAATTCCAGATGATGTTATCCATCAAATTGCCTTAAAAATAGAAAATTCGACTTTGTGTTGTAGTTATAAAATAAAATTGGAAATATCTATTGCTGTAAATAAATTTTAAAATAAAATAGTAATGTTTTAACGGCAGTATAATTTAAGATAATTTGGATGATGCCGGGGGACAGCTATAACCCTCGAGTTATAGCTTGTTCTGGGTAAATGCATACCAGGACCGTTCCGAGGGGGGGGGGGCAACTGGACCATTTTTCCCCAAGCCTCATTTAAGGACAATTTCTAGGGTTCCCTTAAAAAATTTCAGATAGACTCGTGTGTTAGTCAGATGATAATACTAGTGATTAATTTATTTTTAATTTATTAATTTGAGTGACAATGATTACTCGGCATAAATGGGCTTGCTAAAATCTTTTTTCCTTATCAAATGTCAATAAAACAATTTTAATGTGCAGGTTCTGTAGTTTGTAATATAATATTATTACCTGCATAAACAGGTTTTTAGTTATTATAATTTATTATTATTTATTTTTTTTTTTTTTTAATTGATCCTGAGCCCGGCAACTGAGGCCATTAGCTATTAGTAGGTACTGTAGGTTTTTTTGTATTGATGGTTTGTAGGTTTTTGGAACGGTAGGGGGAACACGTGTGTGTTTGTTTTGGCAGAATTTCGAATGGGGCACCCGTAGGTTTCTGCCATGCCCCGGGGGTGGGGGATGGCAGCACTTGTTCTCCGGTCACCGCGAATTGTCCGGAGAAAAATGCCGCCCGGTGGCCGAGGATCGAACCGCGACCGGCTGCGTCGCAGCGGAAGAGTCAGACCACTCGGTCACCTCGTCCCCCAATTTATTATTATCACAAAGCTGGAATGCGAATTCTTAAGATTATTCATGATAAATATATACAAATTTCTTCTTAAAAATTATTTATTCCAATTATCGAAGAGGCATAGCCAAGTCGGACAGTGACTATAGTTGTCATTTATTAGTGTTATTAACTTATTATTTTAATTCTAATTACTAAAAACTATTACTTAGATACCAATAACACGAGTTTGAATGATCTTGGTTGGTAAAATTTGCTAACATTTTGTAAATCTCCTTGACTTTTTTATCACATCGTGTTATGATGGTTTAGTGGCCCCAATAAATTAATTTACCTCTAGTCCAGGAAAACTTTAGAACAGCTATTTCTTCTCCCCACCCGCCCCCTCCTCACAATCAGAACAAAATCCTAAATACGACACTGATTCAACACTAAATACATTTTTAAGTCTTAAGAGGACGCCACACCCGTATGTATTGTCTCCGTCTTACAAATGTACAACATAGCAAATACTGTTTTGCGCGGGACAACTTTTATCTTTCGGTCTTTGTAGTAGTGGCTCCAAAACTTCTGAACATAAAGAGTAGAAAATTATCTATGCAACAGAGTGCCTATATTTTAGATAACATAAATACAATAAAAGTTATTTACTTCTAAACATTTTGTGTTCTTGTTTTTTTTCATTTGCAAGACATGATTGGATAGTGCAATAAAAAAAGCACAGATAAAGTTCTTCTTTACGTGTCGTGAAAATTTGGTAATTCTACAACAAATATGGTGCGAGAAAAGTTGTTCCGCGTAAAACAGTTTTTGCTATGTTGTACATTTGTAAGACGGAGACAACACATGCGGGCGTGACGTCCTCTTAATACATTACTATTTATAATTTTGTCCATTATAAGTAGTACCTATATTGTACATAATTCATAAATACCTATTACCTACCTGTACAAAAAATAAGACTAGAGACTAACTGGGAGATGTTGTTTATAGGCTATTTTTTCTTATCTTAAAGTAAATGTTTACATTTACATTGCCTATAAGCTGTAAGAGTGTTAGTTAACAATGCAAGTTGACAATTGTTAATAATAAATTCAAAAGAAAACAAAGCTTACATAAAGAAAAATGAATACATCAACTTTTTCAATCCTATATTAAGATCAATCATAATAATAATATTGACATTTCCAAACGTAACAATAACTATAGGTATACTAACTCGCTAACTATACTTAACTAACGATAGTACCTCCTATTATAAATAAACTTCACAGTATTCACAGATTTTAAAATATTGGTATAAACTATTAATGGTGTACACTTGTGCCAATATCCATAAATCATATAGGTACAACCAAGTTATACAAAAAGTCAAAAACCATATGGATAAATATAACGTATAATTAGGTATAAGTATACTGTATACATTTAAACTTACTAACTTAACTAGTGCCTACAACGTATAAAATAATTATAATTTATAAGTTATAACATCATAATTATATTATAACATTATGGTGGTATAGCTAGGTTACAATCTACATTATTTATATTATAAATGGGAATGTAAATTTTAGAGATCAAATTTTCGTCTGTTAAAATAATATGAAATGTATAATGTCAGAGCTAAACTGACGGCTATAATATATACTCTAGTAATAATTAATTAAGTAATAATGCAACTTCAAACACTGTACAAAATATTGTACGAAACCGAGTTTGTTGTGACGAGAGGGCGTCGCCTACCAGAGAATGGAAAAAGATTAAAGGAAACATACAGAGTGATTATTTAATAGTTAACAACTATTTCATCTCGAAAAAACCTTAACATTTTTGTTAACATAATTTTAATTTATTACAAATAAAAAAGATATTTTCACTATTTTTTATCTTTACAAGTGTACTTTTTGAATGACTGCATAATATTATAAATTTTTTATTCTAAAATATTTTTTTGACAACTTCGTTGTATACAAATCGTGTTTTTAATGTATGGTTAATTATACATAACTGCTCTTTCTCGGCACATATTATTATTGCGCAAGCAACGATAATATTATGTTAGACGATTTTATTATGACACTTGTACGCCATTATATTGTACGTCGTACGACACACAGACACAGGAATGTGCATTATTTTAATTAAATTATAGTGGATTAATAGTAAAAAATTCATCTTTATAGTGGTACCTATCTACTATAGGATTATTACCTACCTAAATTAGTAAAATATAAATAAACTATTTCAAATTACGGCTGTAGAAAGTATTTAATATATTCGTATCTGAGATACTCGAGAGTCAAAACCAATAATTGATTTTGTATTTTAAAAACGAAAGTATTTTCCTTTGAGTGTTTGAGTCAATACCGTTGGTATATTAATACCTACAAGGTCACACAGGGCATAGGTTTCAGGTACACGTTACTCTCGGTTCAGTGGCGTACTGGCGTACCCAAAGGTGGAGGAGATACAAGTCTGGAATTCTAATTAATCAATACTTATAAACATCTTCAATTAAACACCGTTGTTACCTACTAACTAAATATTACATTTTGCACCATGTATTATTATATGAACTTAATAATTGAAGAACAAAATATGCTGTAACGGCAATATTGAAATGTGTAATCTTTATATGCAACTTATACGTACTTTGTACCTATCTATACTAATTAGTAATTATAATTCTGGATACAAGTGTAACTATACACATATAGTATAAATAGTATTAATAAAAAATATTAGCATGCACAATGCTCGTATTTAAAATGCTGCTTGTCTCATTGAAAATGTATCTACACGTTATTTAGGTAACAACTTTGATTTCAGATAATATTAATATTATTATTAAACTATATTTATTAAAATATGTATGTTCATGATTCATACTATTGTTATTTTAGATTCTTAATGGAGCTATATTTATTGTATTGATTGTGTAATTATATGTGTTTTTGTTTGTATTTGGTGCCAACACTACCAACTAACTTGACTTCTTTTGAACTATTTTCAGCCATAAGACATTTTGGATTGTCTATGAATCATTTTTCACTTGATCAAAAGTATTAAAATGTAATGCATGGTTCTTCATAAGTTGTTATTAGTGTAATTGAAAAAAAAGTTGAATGTAAATCCACAATAATTGTTGATGAGCGTCTTAAGTTAAAATTTTGACGAAATTCACCAAAATCGTGAACATTTTCAAATTACTTTATACCCAGTTGGAAATTAATAAAAAATTTCTTTTCATGTCTAATAGTATTTGAAAATATAATCAGGATTCCTCACACGTTTTTCTACCTGTAATAAAAGTTCAGCGGAAGCCACATTCACTTTTTTTAAGAGTTTTAAGTTTTTACAACATTGGATAGACATTATAAAGATTTCTCATCGAATGAGTTTCTTATTTGGTTGTAATTCAAAAACCTTCCAACGTTTCCTCCAAATGTTTATTTTATAATTTTTTATATGTATATTATATAATTATATATTCAAAATATTTTGACTCTTTTTGAGATATTTATAAAAATTTAAAATTTGAAATTTTTTCTATAAATATCAATAAAAAATTGTCTTTAATTATTTATATATGAGATGTATTGCCGTGATAATATTCGTCTAAAATAAATTCAACCTATCATATTATTAATAGTAAAATAAATTACTTTAACAGTATTATAAATAAGTAGGAGTGTAGGACGTAGGTATATTATAAAACATACTTATTACTTATACATATAATAAGATAAACTGCAGTCTGACCGTCTTCGTAAAGAATCATTTTCTGTAGGTAAACAATGATTAATCGTTGAATTCAAACTTAACACATAGGTACATTACGGTGACTCGATGATGAAGTGACAGTGTGACACATACTGTATAACAGGTCAGTTACCCACTATTTCTCGTTTTAGTTTTACCCATATCTTAATAATATAATTAATCATTTAATTTCCAAGCTACATTTTTTACTAATGTTTAAGTTCGGTCACCGGTGTTGATAGTTTGATACCTATACAACAATTAGCATTGGTTCCCAATCAGCATTATGCCATGGATCGTCAGCTAAAACATAAACTGGATCGGGGACCCCGTTTTTTTATATGCTTATATAATAAACTATGTACAATATACCTAGTTGTTATAATATATAATTTGCATGAAATGAATGGCACATATAATAGTAATATGTGTTTATGGAATTTCCCTGGTTTCTGTGAAATGTTTACGTTTCAATTTGTTTGAATATGAGAATTAAAAAAAAATTCTAAAATCGTGTACCTACTTGTGTGTCATGAACGAGTGCCCGTTTAATCATGCAGTTAAGCACAACTTCCTAACATTAACCCGCAGACCACCTATTGAGAACCACTACTCAATAGAGAATAACAATAATATTATAAATTTATAATACAGACTAAAATTGTGTTTGAACTTTGTAAGCACAGCCAAATAAAAAACCCATGTTTGTGCCATAGAGTAAAAATTGTTATGTTAACAATTATTATTATTTGATGTATCCATTAACCTACTAACCCAAACATTTTAAAAAGCAACCATGACTTTTTTTTAAGAATTAGGTACTAAATGAATGAAAAAAATTAAATTTCGGTGGGCTAATTTTTATAAAGTCCTTTTGAGATAGACAACTCTATGTAAATTGTGTACATTTGTGAGGTTTAAAATGGTTTTTTTTGTGGCATAGCACCCCAGTACGGAAGACATTTTTAATAAAAAGGTGCCAGATAATGATTTAAGCCAAAATCCTAAAATGCACTTCTGGAAAAAAAGTGTTTTATTCTTTAAAACTGATGTCTACATTTTAATGAGCAAATGAAATAAAAAATTAAAAAATGAATGTACCATAGTTGTTAAAGCATTGTAAAAACAATGAAACTTCTATTGACTTTCCCGAATATTATCTGTAACTTGTGACTGTCTTCGAGTGTGTTGTAATGTAATAGCATATAATAAATAATAGTATTATGTCACATGTGTACACTGCATGCCTCACCAGGTCCACACAGTGTAAACTATAGTAACTAAACAAAAACAGAAAAATAACAAAGTTTTAATGTTTTTAAAATCCATTTAACCTGACCCACTGGCCAACTGCACGCTGCAGTGATGGGAAAGTTGAGTTTTCGTTTTGTTTTTGCATACCGTCGTGTGTAGTGGACGAACTCTGTATATATGTAATATGTAGTATGTATTAGTATTTAGTATGTATTATACAAGTGCTACAAGTCAACACTACAAATATCATTAGGTAATTATTTTTAAAAACGCAAACGCCGTTTGGTTTTAATTATGACGTCAATGTGTTGATATTATGTTTTTTCGGCACAGCCAAGGGTGAATATAATTATGTTATTATAATGTATAATACTATTATCCATAAGTAATTTGTGAAAACCGCTAAGGGGAGCTTAGTCCCCCTCACAAACGTTTTTCTAGCTCCCATAAAAATAATAGGAGGGATAGTTTCAATATTTTAGATTTACGTATTTTGTCCATAGAAAATAGTAGTAAGATAAGTAAGTAGATTTATAATACAAATAATATGACTGAATATTTAATTACCTAGTTAAATAACTATTTTGACTGAGACGAAAATTCTCCATTTTCCACGAACAGCTAATGAGAATACGTATTACAATTTACGACCTCTCGCTTTAGCATACATTAATACGTAATAATGTCTAAAAGACTAAAAATAAATAAAATAAATACGTAGAAAGTTCCAGCGCTAATCACCGTAGTGGTTGCGGATCTGACTACCTGTCGCGGTGTGTTTAAATGTATGGGGTTCTCGCTATCCAATGAATAAATTGTTTTTACCGAAACATAAATGCCTATGAAGTTTCAAATACAAAATAAAATCAAAATTCTTGTGATTTTTAAAAAGTTTCAAAAAATTGATCGATATAAAAAAAAGAAAAAAGATACAATAAAGCATTTTTTTTATATCTTTTAATAATCATGCAGTAAAGTTATAGTTATACCCCCCCCCCCCCCCAATAAATAATATATGCGTGGTACCTAAATAATATTATACTACATCATTACCTATGTAATATTATAATGATGTTATATTTTGTGTTGAGAGCGCTCGCGGTCCGTACAGCGCAGTACGCGCAACCGAAACGGCGGAGGGTGCTGTGCGCTCGAATATACCGAGAATCAACAAATATAATATTATTTCCAGATAAGTCCGCCCGCCACCGCCGCCGTGGCCGGCGACGAGTAGGTACGGTGAACAAATACGGCGTATTGATTATATTATTTCGCGAACTCGTCGCGTCGTCGCCGCGCGTTCTCCTGCGAGATCGCGAGCGTCCCTCCCGCCCGCCCGCCCGGCAAGGCCCACGCGCCCGTCCCCGCGGTACACCGCCTCCGCGGGCGGTTACGCGGGAAATGAGAGGAAAAAAGAGGCGGGAGAGCCGGTGGCAACGGCGGCAGGGACAGAGCACCAGCGTCGTAGTGTTGCCCAGAACACCGACGGACCCGAAGCTCGAGCGTTCACTCTCGACCACGTCCTCTTACAGATTATCTCTCCCATCCCTGAGCTCTGCATTGGGCACCACCGACAATAAAACATAATACATCATAAATATTAATTACCTAAAATTAACTATAATATATGTACACTGTTATTGTAATTAATTAATATTATCATATAATATTGTATTGTATTCGATTTTGGGCAATAACGGTGAAACTGACAAAACCGATCCCGCCATGGACATGAATCAAATTTTGAAAGACCTTCCCAAGGTACGTACTACATACCTGCAGTATACTCGAAAATGACGCGACGCCGACGGATGTATTATTAAGCTATAATATTATAATAACTGTTGCGCGTATTGTATAATAATATAATTGGTATGTATTATCATGATTATATGGGTAGGTACCACCTACCTGTTACCTAGAATGCCTCTACGGTAATACTATTACATAATGCGAGTGCATCTCGTGTTTTGCGCTCGAAATACGACACAATTTGACAGTTTACTCACAGCTGGTAAAGATCGATGATAGTACCTATTGATAAATTAATATATTGTTGTGTATATTATGTAGTAAATGTTTTTAATAATTTGATTAGGTGTAGGCAAATGTGTATGTTATAAGTACCTGATTATTGTTAAATAATCTGGTCGGCGGGACTAGACAGTGCAACGTGACTAGTGCCGTGTTGATGTACTATTATACTCTAAAAATGTATATTTTATTGTTTTTTATGTTTATTGAAATTTGAAATTTATATAATTATATAGATATGCTATTTATGCAATTGCGAATTGCAATGAGCAATATACGCAGTGTATATTGTATACATACATTATAAAATAGTAAAGTGGTTGAAATAAATAATACTAATCGACCACTTAAAATATGAATCAAATCAAGGCCGTTTTTCGTTACTTCCTATATAGTAGAAACGTTTTATTAAATTACAACAAAGACGTAAAAAAAATCATTGACAAAAGATAACAAACTCAATCAAATTCAATAGTTCATTATTTATGGTTGTGTGTAATTAATTATTATTATATTTTATATTGCACTAGAACGTTTTATTTTATGGCGTTAAAAAATGTTAGTTCAAATATAAACGAATAATATCAATAATACGATGTATGTGTAACCAATTATACAGCAATTAATATTTCAATTTAAAAGTTACTTCTCATTTATTCACCAATGTAGGTAAGCAATAAGAATATCCTTATAGTAGCTAACTTATTAATATAATATTAAAATTATATAATTTTTCAAAAGTGACCCTCTTTAAATGTTTATATAATCATTATTGTTTTAGTTTTTTTTTACATTTTTAAA
This sequence comes from Myzus persicae, assembly GCF_001856785.1. Taxonomy (NCBI): domain Eukaryota; kingdom Metazoa; phylum Arthropoda; class Insecta; order Hemiptera; family Aphididae; genus Myzus; species Myzus persicae. Next base: position 328,308 of record NW_019102415.1, read on the forward strand.
GATATAGGTAGTCCACTAATTCAAATTTTAAGTTGTTGCTTAATATTTTCACTATACGGGAGGCTTGATGTAGGACGCTTATATCAAGTAAGTAAATACTTAATTTTATAATTCATGTTAGCAGTTTTGAAAATAAAATTAATTATAATCACAAAAATTATTAATAAATTATTTAAAACTTTGTTATTCTGATAAATGGTATAGGAATAGGTACAAATCGTATACGGTAAACGGTATGACTTATACAAACACGGTTACATACACACATGGAGTAGTTTATAGTATATGAGCTGAGGACTGCAATAACTGCAAATAATTGTGAATTTTTATCTTTTCCATATAAAATGTGTTATTATACCTGCTTAGATATAAAATATAATAATTTGTGTTTGTATTTCGATGTGCCTATTTGTGGGGAACTCCCGCGTCATTTTTATCAATATTGTATGAGATTTTAGTCATTCCCAGAGAAATGTATTCAAATATTTGTGCTATTAATTTTAAAGTATTCTGATGTGTTATCTCGTAGTTCGTACATGTCACATTGCCACTTGAATACCACGATGCAAGTTATAACTTAAAGGTCTACAGAAAGGGGCATCAATATCATTCTTGATCATAAAATATTTTTGGTATAAATACCTAACTTATTGTTGGTCGACCGCTATGACTTCTACATTCTGTACTTGATATAATTATTTTATTGTTTACATTCCCATATAATATGATCATTGATGAATAGGTATCTAATATTATTTCATATAAACGGTGTACCTAGTACCTACCTATACCTACACAGTATACACTTTACACATTGATTTTGGCTGGTTTAACTAATTTCTTAAATTATCATCTGTTGGTACATCGTATAATTATAATATATATACTATATGGTACACAATGGTATTTACTATTTTTACTTTAGTAATCCTAATTGTCCTAAGGCGATATCAACCATATTTACTTGACTTCCAATAAGATTATCTTTCTCCACACATCCCGAACTCTAGCTGTATTTCTCCAATTAGGTATACCCATATACTGGAGATCTTTATTTACGTCATCTTACCCTACTTGGGTGTCCCCGTCTTATGGTTTCTTCTATCTTGGCTTCTCGTTTACTTACATTTTACGCTTGGCTTAATCTTTTCTATTAGATAATCATCCTATTAGACATGTATAATATATATTGATAACTGTAAACTCTTTTAAATTGATATTTTATATTTACTATTAATTAATGTAACATTGATATAATATGGAACTCACATCTCCGTTACAGACTTGTGGCTTTGGAGATCATCCAAAATCCAACTATACCATTATAATTTCATTTATATTTTTATTGTCTCATAACTTTGTTGGAAAAATGCACATTATTATTAAAAACTTAATCAAAATTCAAAATTGCTGAGTATATGCTGTCTTGTATAGTTTCCATTTAATATTTGTTTACTCAAAAAGTTAAAAGACACTTTTAATTTTCTGTTTATTGAAGTATCTATTATGTGACAACGAGCAGATAGTTGGCTATTTTTAATCAAATGTAGCCAAATAGGTACAAATCAGTCAGTGAATACAACATAAAGGTTTAGTTTTTATTTTGTATTATAAATATTTATGTTACCTATAGGCCACGTAAACTTGTTTGACTTTAAATAATATAGGTGCAATATTCAAACTGTTAAATTTTTGGGGTAACTAGGTATAATCTAACCTAATCTAATAGTATTCATAGATTTTATAATATGGTACCTATATGTGTTAATTAGCAGATAAATATAATCAATGTCCAAAGGGTACCTTAAAAAAAATATTTGCAGAACATATACGAAATTATAAACATAACTATTGAATATTTTTTAAATATAGATTAATTATCTATGTTGAATGTTGATTCCCAAAAATTACACAATTTAAATGATCAGTGTGTACTTACTGTACCAACGTCTTTACCTATATTCTTCACACTGTCGTGAATAAGAAGCAATACCTATATGTATACATTGTACAAAGAAAAACCTTCCCTAAAGGGCACCTCCAAATAGCGGACAAAATATCAGCAACCAAGAGTGTCCAGTATTTAGAACTTTCACTGTATAAGTTCTAACGAATTGTCTTTATTGAATATTACAATATGATTAATTTTACTAAATATGTGAATATTGCAAAGAGCACATAGTTGAGCAATTAAAATGTTTTTCAGGAAATGCGAGCTATGCATATCAAAGGAGAAAGAGCAAAACGTGAATTGGCTGAATTGGAAAATAAGGAAAAGTATGCTGTAAGGAAGTTGATGGAGGCAACATTACAAAAGAAAAAGGAGAATGAGGGTAAATTTTTTAAATACTTTGATAGCCTGTTTTTTTGTTGAGATAATTTCAAGAACTACTTACAGGTAGACGTATTCTTTTTTGAACGATCAAAATTATTAACTAATAACTGATATATATATATAAGTAAATAAGTAAATGTATAAGATTAATATATTTCAATATACAATAAGACATATCTGTAAAATACATTTAGTTTTGTATAATAAATCGTTATGATTGTCTGTTTATGAATATATAAAAATATAATGAATTAGGCGCCAATACATTTGGCCCACGCTTCGGTACAGTTAAATTTGTTGAAGCTATTTGTAGACACTTTTTTTTTCAAGATATTCAATAATCAAGTTTACTTTTTTTGCTAAGATCCTCCACTGTATATAGCTATAAAATATTTAAGTATATTTGGACCTACATACCCACGGGTCACGGTATGTGTACTGGTATATTTTCTCATATTAAACAAATTTAAAACATAGATACCGAACACGCTTAACAGACTATCTTCACCAACGAACTTTTTACACTTTTAAACATAACTTTATTATAAACTGTATTTTTTAATTTGTTATTTATTCATTAAAAATGTTTAAAATAAGGATTAAAATTTTTTATCTTTGTGCTGCCCACACGTAACCTTTTTAATTTTTGAATGTGACCCGAGAGTCTAAAAAGGTTGCCAATCATACTAGCTGTGATAGTGTATTAAAGTATTTGTTAAATTTTATATTTATATACATTTATATAATTAAGAATAATTTAATAAAAGTGTATGCATGTTTATTATTAAGCGATGTTAAAAGCGGCTCAAGAAAGCTTGGATTGCTTGATACAAAAACTTAACGAGCGTAAGGCTAAAAGTGAAATTTTGATGAAGAAAATCAATCAAAAACGCAGTAACTCGCTCATGGTAGACATGCAGGATAGAGAAGCAGCTCAGTAAGTTAAAGATTAGTAATAAGTGATTATATTGATATGTCTAAATATATTATTATTTATTAAAATATACCATATACCTGCGCATCGTTTCTATCGTTTTATAGAAATATTATGTGATCAAAACTATAACTATTGTCTTAAGCTAAAATACTAATTATGTATTTATGGAAGTATGAAATTAAATTTTCTCAAAAGAGTATTTTTTTTATTAGAAATCATGCTGAGATCACCAAGCGAATGATGGAAAAGATACAAGAGCAAACTGAAATTGTAGAAGTAAAGACCTATAGAATTTATTGTTATAATATATTTTACTAAATTGTATACTTCCTGTTATAGAAGCAAACTATCATACTGAAACGTTCACATGGATCCAAAGAATCGTCCAAATACTATCGTTCTAAGATCAATAATTTGAAAGCAGAGATTGCGGATAAGCAAAATGAACTGGATTATGTGTTGAATGTATACACCGGATTAGGCAAAGCGTAAGAAACAATATTATTCATTCCAAAGATACAATTATTTAGTCATTTTAAATATATAAATACAGATTTGAAAATAAAATTCCAATAGGTATTCGATTTAGACTGCTATGATATAATATATATATATATATAATACGTATATGTAATAGTACTTAATATTATAACATAATAACCTACCTAATAGATACCCTAAAGTCTAACTTACATGCAACTATTAAATTGTGCATTCGAGATAAATATAAATAAAAAATAGACTTTCTAATAAAAACTTTTAGGTACTTTTAAATTTTAATATGTGCCAAACAGAAATTACAAATAATACATATGTATAATAAAATAATTTTTTTTTTTTTACATTTGCTTTCATACAAATAATTTAATATAGCCATAGGTATAGAAAATTATATTAATAACTACATTTTTTGAATGCACATTCATTTCACTTTTATTGAAACATCGTCTTTATTTGATTACCCACCTTAATCTCCTTAAGTACCTAAACAGTAAACACTATAAACATAACCTATCTATTAAGTTTTCTGTGAGTGTAATCTTGTCATTTTGAATAATTGAACAACTAAAACTAAATTCATATCAATTATTAAACTTCTTGAATTAACTTAACTATTTTTTTTTAAATTCTTTTATCTAATTTACAAAATGTCATATATTTTAATTATTTACATTATTAGTTGCCAAGAGATGCATCAGAAGAACGTCAATAAGTCATCGGAATGCAAGGAAATGGAAGAGAATGCTACTGCAATGCAGTCCAGCGTTGATTCATTGGGCGACGACATACAAAAGTTGACTTCTGAATGAATTTTTTTCATTAATGAAAGAAACAACCTTCTTTTTCAAATATGTTTATGTTTTTTTTTCATATAAACTTGTACGGTAGTTCCCCTTTTTTATTTAAAATTATTCTTTAGGTACTATTTAAAAACCATGTGTGTTTGAAAGTGTGCTCGTGTGTGATGTAATCGAATATCCCTTCATAATACTACCTATATAATACTTTCCTATACTTTTTCTCAATGGTGGATTTTAATCAAATCCCGGAACTACCTACCTACCTATCAAATACATCGTGTTACTTGAATATAAAAATAAACTGTCATTCACTAATGTGCTGTTTGTAACATGTTAATAATTATCTTTAAACATTTACCTATAAACCGTCAATGTTGTAAAATACCTATTTGAGTAAAAATATTTTAAATACTTTCTATCAACAAATATACCTATTTTAGTAGTGAGCACATTTAATATAAGGTTCATCGTTCATCCCAAACAGCTTCTTTCGAAAAAGATTTCACCTAAATTCACCCAATGCACGATTTTTATATTTATATTTTTTTTTCTACTTTAACACTAAAATTTAAAAAAACACTAACAAATTTTATAATATCATATATTTTTTAATTTTTAATTCACAATATCAAAGAGGTATATGAATTTGTATTTAATTTTTATAATTTGCATAGAATAGGTTTACATTATATCTATACCTATAAAATGTATACATATTAAAAATATACCAACACATTTTTAACCACACCTCTTATAAGAAAGTCCTAGATTTGCATTAAGTGGGAAGGAATTTGTGTTGTAAAAAACTGGAGCCGTTTGCCGTTTGAGAATTGATATTTTAGTAAAACTGGAGCTGTTTGCAAGTGCCCATGAATAATATTTTTAAATTGCAACAAAATAACTAAAATCATTATTCTTCGTTTAGATACCTAATTTTGTCAAAATTTGAACTTCAAATATCTCTAAAAAAATTGTGTTCATATATTTTTTAGATTTTTGGTTACAATATGAATTACTTGTGAGAAACTTAGTTTTAATTTTTCAAACTTTAGCTATAATAAATAATAATTGAATATTTTTAACTACAAAATAATTTGTGAATTTTCGAGATTTTCTAGATTTTGATGAATTTGTCAAAATTTGAACTTTAAATGTTTATAAAAAAACTGTGTCTATGAATCTTTAATATTTTTAACTGGAATTATTAAAAATATGATGAATTTCGCATTCAATTTTCAGATCTCAGATATAAATATACATTTTTTTATGAATTTTTGACTCAAAATAATTTACAAATGTTAGTAATTTGGGTGAGTTTTGTCGACTTCAAAAGCTCATAAAAAGTTATTGTGAATTAAAGCTCAATTTTTTTTATAATCCCATTAAAACAACTTATAAGGAATCTTGGGTTAAATTTTCAAGTTTTTTTGCTGCAAAAAATCTGTGTTAATATAATTTGATAAAAAAATAGTATTTAAAATGATTCTTAAATACTTTTTAATGTATTTTTTACTACACTGTAAATCAAATCAATTTACGTATTAAGTATTTATCATATATATGTACGAGTTTATTGTAGGACTGCCTTCTATAATATGCTAGCTGTATAAACCTATACCTATGCTATTGTATGCCATAGCCCATAGGTAATAGGTATAATTAACTATTAATTTTTAATTATTTTTTTTTCTTATCAACTTATACCTAAATGGCTAAATTCTTATTATGTTGTATTTAAAACAAAAACATTATTTGTATTCAAACAGATGAATTACATAGTAAATGTTTTATATTTTTTATAATAACCTTAAAGTAGTTATAACCAGGGGCCCTGAATTTAATTCATTAAAAAACCTTATAAATGCAATATATTATCATAATATGATATTATTCAATAAAAAAAGCACTGTAAGTAATACGTTTAATGTTTAGGAATTATTATTTGACAAATATAAAAATGTATAAAGTAAAAAGTATTTGAAATTAAAGGTATTATTAATTGAGTACGGCGTGTACTAAAAGTGTAAAATATATTTTAAAAGAGAAATTAAAAAATAATCCATAAAATGTATGTATTAATAGTTTAACTAACGGAAATCATTGACAATTGGCTAAAAGTAACCTAATAAATCAAAAATTATAAAATTAAATTCATTGGAACCGATGTTCAAAATGTGTGTTAAGAAACATGGGCGTCCCCAGACATTTTTCTAGGGGGGGGCAAAATTAATTAAAAAAATAAATGAAAATTTTTCTATACATTTTATTTATAGTAAATTATTATATTTCGTCATTATTAAAATTATGAATTAAAACATTACAATTAGGTAGGTATTATTATTACAATTAAAACATAAAAAAATATTATTACCTATACATCATTCTTTTTCATTAAATATAAATTTCAATCTCCGTGGACATTCTCTACCAAATTGTGTCAGTGCATTTTCAATAAATTTTTCTTTATTTGAATTTACTTTTTCTTTATGAACACTCAACATGCATATTCCATTCAGTCTATCATCGCCCATCGTTGATCGTAACCATGTTTTAACAAGCCTTAATGTACTAAAATAACGTTCTGCTGTACAGCTTGTAGCCGGAAAAGACAAAAATATTTTCAAAGCAACAGCTTTATTTGGAAAAAACGTACAGTTACGATTTAACAAATTGATAAAATCAATATCTTGGCAGTCCTTATTTTGCCAAAAACAGTACCTACCAACTTTCCACTTCAGCTTGGAGATTATCAATTTTATAGAAATCAGCAATTTTTTCAATGCTTTCAAAATACATTTTTTTCTCCAATTTCTTAAAAATGTTGGGGTGAAGATATTGTAGTAAAAATGCATTATCATTTTTTTTATCAAAACGTTCTTTTATAGATTGTAAAATTGAATCAATATATGGTATAAAAATTGAAACTCCGGTAATAATCTTCACAACTCTCAGTTTCATGGTTCGCTCTTAGTGACTGTTTATCATTTGGAATTTTACCAATTTCTGTGGAAATAACATTATTCCAGGGGGGGTAAGTGCCCCGTCTCGCCCCCCCTGGGGACGCCCATGTTAAGAAAGCTATGTATTACGTATAATAAACCAAAGGTAATGTATTTTTTTATATTTTTCTATCTTTCTATAACTTATAGGACGTAGTCACCGATTGAATTATTAATTGTAAAATATAAAATCTACACAAAATTACCTATATTGGCATATTGCAATTAAACATAATATATTTTATTAGTACCTATAGGTACCTAAACAAAAACTAATCAATAAATAATGCATAGGAATACATTCACATATAATATTGTAATATATAGTTATTATTTCCCTTTTATAACATGGGGAGGTGTGTTGTTGTATGTACCTAGAGGTTATAGTCTTATTTTAGTTTTAAACCTGCGGAATGCCTTCTGCGCTTGGAAACATTTCTTCTGCGCGATAAATGAGCGGAACGAATTCTGCTGGTCCATAGTACCTGCTTACAGAATAGTATTCATGAAACGGCGGCCGCACTAGCCGCGGCATGCCGAACACCGTTTCAGTCTTCTGCTTGAGTATTTTAGCGTCCAAAAATTTTTTCGTCCATTTCGCAACGTCGTCGCTCCGTGAATAGTTCTGTTCACGCGGCGGTTGATCAGTGTCCGTCACCTCGGTTTGTGTGTCACTGACGGTGTGCGAGTCGTCGACTTTTGTGTTTAGGTCCATAATAATTTTCATATTTTGTGGTTTCCATGGTACTTTAGTAAGTTTTCGACCATTTGTAGGCACCTACCTGGCTACCTATCTGCTGGCTACAAGCCTACAACTATCCACTATACTGCAGCATTAGACGACTGACAAGCGTCGAGCACATCTGCGCAATAATGAACATAAGTATCATGACTCATAGGCTCATTTTGGGTTAAATGTGGGTGATAAATTTATGTCGACTAAAATGGCCCCTGGCATTTTCATTCATAGGCCATTGCTAACTTTTTAAAGCCCATGCAAAACTATATCTATTTTTTTATTAAAACTATCTTATCGACTAACAAAAATAAAGGTGCCGACCATTTAAACTTCTTTGATTTGGTAAAAAAGTTTAGCTCGCATAGGTCAGGGCATAATATATTCAACATCTTTAATGCTCCCGTCATGAATTTGCTAAAATTGAAAAGTGCTCCGATCAGTCAATGCAAAGTAGGTAGGTACCTAATATACTAATATATTGTTTAGATATGCCTTCAAAGTTCAAACATTACATTACATTTTTTTATCGGATCATTGGAAGTACTAATAACTTTGTCAGGCGTATAGCTATTTCAAATCCATAAATTGATTTTGAATATTTTGATCTAATTACCACATGAAATGTGCATGAGATTGTGTAACATGTATGATACAGAGCAGGACTGGGCAGGCGGGTACCGGGAGTTTCCCGGTGGGCCGCTTGTACTCGTAGGAACGTAATTTTTTTAGGTTTAAGGCTCATCCTGTTGACCGACATAGACTCATTTTCTAATGAGATTATATTTGAAAACTGTCCAGTGGCGGCTCGTGACTGTTAGACATGGTCGGACAACCCAGTCCAGCCCTGGTATGATATGTGGATAATTGGTGGGAAGTATATAAACAATAATGATCATTTAGGTACTACATACACACAAAGACGAGCAGTGAGAGTGAGGAACAAAATAATAGCCTATACACAATTCCTTAAAAATAAACAATTACCTATAATAGAATAATATACTCATTACTGTTATTATTATTATGAAAATGATGTCTTAGTAATACATTTATCACAATGCTTATGTAATATTATAACCACGATTAAAGATAGTATGGTTGCTACTCTATCTTTAATCGTGATTATAACCAATAACAATTTAATGATGCTATTAAAAATTTGGGGCTACTAAGCACCTAAGTCTTAGGCTAGGCCAAGGCTGGGCATTAACGAGTTAAAAATTAAAATTTAGTTATAACGTTAAATTAATATTAACTAAGTTAAGTAACTCATTACTTTTTTTGAAACTAAACTTTAACTCAATAGTTAAATTTTTAACTTATTTAAAGTATTAACTTCAAGTTAATTTTATACAGATTTCTTAAAATTAAGTTACATTTCAAATTTAATATAACCCATTGATTTATAACTTTGTTGGCTTGAGAAATATTAGATATCATAGAAAATAAATGGGAAAATGTATAATTAATAAATTATTATTATTACCGGTTAAGTATGATATATATATACAAGTATTTTCAATTTTGTAGATAGTCTGTATTCAGTATAATACCCATTCGCATGTAATAATAATTAATTGTTATAAATTTGTGATTTTTGATGTACATATAATATACATTTTAGTGATAGGTACCTACACCAGTCATCTGGGCCGGTGTGAGAGTAATGCAACCCATGCGTTCCTCTAATAATAAGTATATTTTAAAATAAAATTGAAAATCTATTGAAAAATGTAATTTAAATTATGTTCAATTAGTAAGAACAATAAGAAACCACTGTTTTAATTATGACAGAATATATATAAAATAATTATCTTAATTTTGGCTTCTTATTCATCAATGACCTCATACTTCAGTTACCTAGGTATATTTTCAAAAATGTTTTACCTTTTTATTATTATACTAACATACCTATACCTACTACTTTTAATACTAATATATTTCATAACACATACTTAATAGAATAACTGATAAGTATAAAAAAAAACCAGCTCTGGATAAGCAAGTTATGGGCGTATGAAGTCAAGTCTTAGGATTTTAACCAGCTCTAAAAAAGTTAACAGCCCATTTTTCAATAAAACATATAAATATTATTAGTCATATATTTTACGAGCACCACCAAGTTCAACTTGGTAACTCACCGGCCATATCTGAGCCTGAAAGACATCAACTTAATGCTGGGCATAGAGGGGCAGAGTGCCATATACCCCATGCCAGCCCAGATAGATACACTGAGACGCTAAATATGTTGTGTACACTGTTCAATAATTATAGGTATTGGGGAAACTACATTATTCAAGTTTCAAGTAGGTAGTAGGTACATAATAAATAGGTCTCAGAAGTTGTAAGAGTTGCATATTATGTTTTATATGATTTATAGCAGACAAATCTAGAAAAAAATTTATTCTGGACAAAAATAAGTTGAAACACAAGTATCCATTATTTTAAATGCAAGTTTTTGATTATTTTGTCAATTTTAGAAAAATTGTGCATAATATAAGTACTTATTACTTAATGTCTTAATTTTTAATAATTTCTAAAAAGTAAAAATTCAAATTTTTCTTTTATTATCTATAAATATATATTATACATTTAGATACCCAATCATTTAACTAAGAGCTTTATTTTTATAAAGATTTATCCAAGCTAGCAAAAACTCATTTTGTTTGTTTTTATAATGCCATACTTATTTAGTAGAAGTAATTATTTTCATTTTTTTTTAATATTTAAAATTTTGATGTGAATATTTTATTGATTTTAACTTCTATAACATCTGAATCTTAGTAACATAGGTGTAAATAAGGGAGGTAAGCTGAGGGGTTAGCCTCCTACCATAAAAAAATGAATGACTTCGCTAAATTGCTACGTTGGAGTATCCAGGATCTTCAGCTCTCAAATATCGAACATTATTTGCGCCTATATTTAGAAATACAGTCACAATCATAACCGTAACTTTTAAGATTTTGAGATAAGTAGTGCTATCATTATAGTCAATGGATTATTAAGTTAACATGCTAATTATAACTATACAAATGTGAGTAGTGGGTAAGAAGAATTAAGTACCGAGTACCTAATGTTCCCAAAATAATATAGGTATTACATTTATATACACATATTAAAATGTATACAGTTTATACAATTATAGGTCCCTGTGTTTCAATAGATTTACCTTTTCTTTTTATATTTTTCATGCTACTGCAAACTTCTTAGGTAGCTAACAAACCACTTAGGTTAATAACAAATACTTATATGGGTCCTCATTATTTAGTTCAAAAATCTTTTTTTACATTTTTCTTCTCTTTAATTGTTGTATACACTTGAGTATATTTGTACTTATTTGTACTTATATAATTTACTATCAATACATAGTATTTTAAAAAATACCTAAGCTATTAAATAAATAAACAAAAAAGGATAGCAAATAACAAATACTTACATTATCAACATTACAAAATGCTCGACTAAAAAACTGTGGTGTTATTATTTAAAAATTGTATTGAGAATAAATGGAATAGGTTGATATTTTTTCTATTCTTATAAAAATCAATCACAATATTATATATTCAAGATTTCTAACTAAATGTGTTGTATTTTACAGATCTGTAACAGCCACTAGCGGAGCATGGCATTAATATTTCTGGTACAGAGTTTTATTTCTAGAATGCTGATGATTTCAAATACCTAGTCATTAACTTTAAGACTTTTATACACTATAATTCGTGAACTCAGGGCCCGGATTTTCATGCACTAATCAACAATAAAATATGTGCACGAATATGCAATTACTTTTTAAATGAGAACAAACTTAAAACAATCATAATCATTCAAAAAGTGTTAAAATATGCAAAAATACATTATATTATGTATTATCTGCAATTATTATAGAAATATCATATTTTTAATTTAACATTAAATATAAGTATAGATATTAAAAAAATAATTACTAAATCTATAGTATGATTTAAAATATAGAAGCATATTGGGGTGCTTGAAGGCTCTTTATTTTTAAGCTGGATTTCTTTAATACTATTTTTTAAATAACTAGTATATAATAGTAATTAGTAAATATTAACAAAATAATATGAATGAATATGTATAAAATATTTAATTATGCAGAATCATGAAATTTGATCAAATATGCAATTTATGTATACATTTTGGTACTTGGATATCTATATATCTTGTTTCTAAATCAGATGTTTATTTACAAATTGGATGATAAAAATATAAAATTATAATAAAAAAAAAAGGCTATAGTTTAATAGCCAATTAATAATATAATATTAATAATATTATATTTATAATCAATGAGAAAAGTAAATGTTATAAAACTAATTATTTACAAACAATAAGGGTAGAAAAAAATTTAACGATGGTTTAGAGATAAGAGTTTAAATGTTTTTTAAAATTCCTCTAGTAGCTTAGTAAGAAATCAGTAGAATATGATAGCCATAATATTATACAAAAAATAAATACGTACAACAATTTTTTTTTATTTCATAGCAAAAATTAATAGTAATAACTAATTTTTGAATGGTTAAAATTAATAAGATTCAACAATTAATAACTAAAATCATTATTGGTAATCATTTAATCGTAAGAGGATGTCACACCCATATGCGTTGTCTCAGTCTTACAAGATGACAACATAAACCATTTGCGTCCAACCAATTTTGTGTATTACTTTAATATAAAAGTGAATTGACATTTTAACAAACTTATAGGTAAAAACATAATTTGTGTTTGTACATATTACAATATTTCAATTTTTAAGTTAGTTTTTAGTATGTAAAATATTTCAATTCAAAATGATCCTAACTTGCTAAAAAAACTTATGAATTGAACAAAAACATTGAATTTTTTTACGTTTAAGTTTAATAATAAAAAATGTACTCTAGTACTTAAGTTAAAATTGGTTTTGATAGACACAATTTCGCTGTTGCACATTTTTAAGATGGAGACGACAGAAGTGGTATGAATTCCTCTTAATTGTAGTATACAAAAGTATACTTATAACAATTTCAACAAATCTATCTAACAACAAGGTCATTTTAGCCAACTATTTTATGCCATAATAATTTCATAGGTAATAAGTTATTTCGTTCTTGAAGTTTTTTATCAAATACATTGAAATCGGCTTTACGAAGCTTTTCCAAATATAAATGAAGTGGAACAAATGGTAAGCATATTGATTTAATGCGTTTATTTCCTTTCTTCTCCAAATTTTTGGCCTAAAATTTTTTTTTTATACAAATTATAACATGTTCATTGTTATTAAAACTTTTTTTAAGTTACCTTTATAAGATGACTATTAGCTCTCGAAGCCAATTCATAAATTGCATCGCGCACATTCTGTTCACTCGAATTTCTTATAATATTTTCATAGGAAACTTTATATTTTAGCAAAATGTCTTGAGGTATTGATACACGCCCAGATTTTGTATTATAAGGAATACCTCTGATAATGTTTATAATTCCTTGACATTTACCTAGATGACTTACAGCATGATCAACTTTCATATCCTTAATCCCTGTAATAATATCCAAGTATATTTCTGATTAAATGTGTACCTAATAATAAAATAATTTCATTGTATTAATTGTAATATACTAATTTAGTTTTGTATACTAAAATATAAGTATAATATTTTGCAAAAATTACAAATAATAAAATCAACACTTTAAAATTATAAATTATACATGTATTATTGTTATTTAATTTAATTTTTATTGGTTGTAACATTTTTCATAATGTTAGTTAGTTAATAATTTATATCACACAAATAGGAAACCACACCACCCATAATTTTGTACAGATTGTTGTATGTCGTAGTATTTTATTTTTTTGATAACTCTCAATCCTAATTATTCCTTCAAATAGATTTTATTCATTTGTTTATTGAAAATGATTATTATTTGTGTCATTATTATTGTTATCAAAAAAATAAAAACACTATCAAAAAAATAAAAACACTACGACAGAGTAAAGTTCTCTTTTATCTAGTGTGAAAATTTAGTAAATTTACTGTAAATAATGTACTCATAAGTTTTTTATTTTATAATCACATTATTATGCAAATAGAATTGGTACTGACATGGACCACTTTAAAAATATTTAGAATCAGTATTTAAATATATTTAAGATTAAAGATTTTAATTATTTATTTATGAAACATCATTAAAATTGACTATTTTAACACCTTAAATAGTGGGTGTAACTTATTAAGTTATTTTGTTATCTATTACCAGTGTCAATGTTACTTAAAAACACAGTATTCAATCATTCAAACACATTAACTCTGTACAGCTATATTAAAAAAGTATAACATAGCCATGAGCTGACTAAAAAATTGAAGTTAAGGCTCCAATTGGTTAACACTAAAAGATAATACAATAATAATTCATTCTTATTAGTTATATTAACTAGGTACCTATTAAGTAACATTGATTTAATAATATTATTTTTATTTTTAAGTTAGAATGTCACATTATTTTTTTATGATCGTTTATAATGTGATAAAATCAAAATTTAGTAGTATTATTGTATTGTAAATAAAAATATTATTATTTATTTAAATTTAAATACATTTTTGTTTTTTGCCTATTTGTTTATAATATATTATTTAATTCAAATGTTGTTACAGAAATGTGTTACTTTCTAAGTACTGCCCAACACTACTCATTAGGGAAAATCAAAAAAATCAAAATGTATAAAATATTTATTACACGTAGCATACAAAATACAAAAAAAATACGAACCCATTGCTTCTAGGAACAAATAATATACCGGTGAAACTGAGTTTTCAGCATAAGTCTCCAAATCTTCAATGGTTTTCAGAGATGAATTTAACATAAAATGTTCTCGAGATGAGATTAAACGTTTCAAATATATTATACTTAATTTTTGTGTTTTTGTTGCCTGTAACAATTAAATTAAATTAATTTTATTGTTATATAAATAAATAGTTCATTAAGCACTTACCGTATAAAGTTCAATGAGTACAGGATGTTTTGGAATTTTATTTTTATATATCTCAGTCAAAGATGACTCCCAAAATTTAAACCGCATTTCTCCGATTTTCATATCACTTATTTGATCTTGAAGAGTTGCTACTTCAATATTAAATGCTCTAACAGCAAAACCGGTTCTTCTAATATTTTTATGTAATAATAAAGTGCATAAATAATTTTCAAAATCATGTTTTCTGTAAAAACAGTTGAATATTTTTTTAATATAATGTTAACTTAATTAGTTTTTGCAATATTTCACACATACATCATAGGGAAACCACTTTTTGCATTTATCATTTAGAAGTCAAGTGTTCAAATCAGGATTGCATGACCTATTACAATATATACTGACTGATAATTTATTGACCTTTTATATATTTTTTTAAATAGTTATAAGTTGTGACACATTGAAATTAATAATATTTAAATAATATTTCAATTAATCAGATAGGACACCACATTAACGAGGTTTTTAACTAATATTCTAATATGTTATGGCTAACTAGTTATAGTAGTTTGGTTACAAAATAATGAATACAAAGAATAGTTTTGATAAAGTAGTCAAGACGATGTTGGCACAATATTTGTTTTCTCTCTTTTAGAGTTGGTCTGAGTTACGTTACAGATTTCCAAGAACATTAGCCGCATACCAACAGCCTTAAGAGGATGTTAGTCTAATATTTATTTTTGCTCTCAGACTTATTGAACATTAAATATGTTGTGCACATAGATAAAACGCTTTCACCTAAATTCGTTTTTATGATTATTTAGTAACCTTAGAACAAAACCACCCATTACAAAAATCATAGAGGTTTATATTTATGAAGGTATGGACATACCACTTTAATATTTTTTTATTATTTAACTTTGAATTCGATTTTCAAAATAAAAAATATTCTTTGTAAATTTAAATAATGTTTAAAATTGTTTTGAGGCAATTTTAAGACAAATCAATACGTCATACCCTCAAGAATATTATTCTCTATAATTTTTGTAATGAGTGATTTTTATCTAAGTTTGCTCAAAAACATACAATTAATGATTCTGCGTAAATATGTTTAGTCTATGATGCGAGTGGGTCAGAGTGAGAAAACCAACAGTACACTGACATTAACTTAAAGTTTGTATTTGTTCAACAGAGATAGTAATTGTTTAGCTAGCATCATCTAGGAAAGGTTATCAACATTTTGTAAATAATTATTTAAAATATAAATCATTTAATAACATATAGATAAAATGTTACCAAATAAATTGTATTAACAACTACACGTCTTCAAAGACTGTTCATGTAATCTTATAGTATTCAATTCATTATTGGTAATAAACATCTAACAGTAATTATATTTTTGTAAATACGATTAATATATTTTTAATTTAATTTATATTTTTCAGAGTACGAGAAAAGTTTATAAAGATTTAAAGTCAACATATCATTATGCTTTTTAGATTAAGAAATATTAATGTCATAACAATTTATAACTATTACCCAATAAAACAATAAGGATTTTAACATAATCAATTAAATTTAGCAACTTTAATCTTATTACTTATTTAATCTTTTAGAAAAGTTTTTTTTAACTATTAAATTATGTAATTGACTTTCATTATACCTAATATTCAAATAGGATGTTAATATAACATTTAATTCATCAGACTATTTCATAGATACATAATATTTCAATAACATGATTGTTATAGTGCCTATGAAATATATTTCTAACTCACATTTTTTAACAATGTTTTATCTGCATAATATAGAACTTTATACGATACAGCGTAATAAGTATTTTCATAATCCAGATTGCTTAAGAATTTACATAATAGTATAATTTTAGGTATGCCTTAGTTTATGCAAGCAATCATTTTTTATTGCATTTAAATTTAATGTTACAAACAGTTCATCTACAATACTCAACTTTTGTATGTAAGTTTGTACCTGTATGGTATTTATTAAATAATGAGAAGTAAAAGACATTAATTCCAAAAAACGAATGCTAACATGACATAGGTGATATACTCTGTGATATACATAACAGAATTAACAGAAAATTGTTATTTGTAGTAAAATATGCCAGAAAAAAATTCAAAATTGTACTTTAAAAACCAAGATATACAGAATAAACCCTGATAAATTCATTATAAATATGTGTACACATAAAAATATAAAAAATAAAAGTATTATGGAGTAATCTTAAATAGTTGTGTTAAATGGAGTTTGTTTATGAAAGTTACAAATTATAACCATTGATATTAAACATATAGATATGGCATTCTTATATTCACACTTTTTAGCCAACATAAAAGAGAGAAAAATGATGGTCCTCCCTCATGCAGAAGCTTTGGTACCAGTTGTGCTAACCAATATATTTTAATACATTGCATCAATTTATAGGTTTAATATCATTGATTATATTTATAACATAAAATAAAGCAATATTGATATGATACTATAATTTAGACTTGTCCGGTTATTAATTAATTTATGTTAAGCAATATAAATAAATTTAATTGTTTCTATTTAAAAACTTTTAAGTGTCAATACAATTGTATTCAGTTACGAATTAGCACCAAATAACATTTATATGAGTATCATTCAAATAATAACTTACACATTAAATTAATAATGATGTATGTCGATTTAATTTTTTTTAACTAAAAATAAAGTATTGAGCTTATGTTGAGTACAAATATTTACCTAACTAATTCCAAACAATATTTTGCAGTGGAGTTTTTTCGTACGCAACTTATCGTTTGTACAGAGCGGCAAGATAATTCTTTTATACAGTTTCTTACTATCATTTCGTAATTAAATTTATCAAAGTGATCATTGAATATTTGTAATGATTCAAAATTTCAAAATTTTAAAAATTAAAGTGTAATATTTTAAGGCAATTGGAAAAAAATAATGATAAAATCCAAAGAAAAATCATATCAAATTAATATTTCTTATCGTGCGATAAAAGAAGTGATATCAGCACGTGCCCATCAATAATACGCAGTGTAGGCATCCCGAACGCTTATATTAAATTACATATTTTATAAACTTAAAATTAATTAAAAATAAAGATTTTCTTTTGAATAAAATAAATTTTCCATTAAAATAGTGTTTGAACAGTTAATTTTTCACTATGAAATTGTTTTCGGGTAATTATGTATGAAATTTGAACAATGATCCATATGTTTAATGGGAAAAAAATTGTATAGTGGGAATTTTCCCGTTAATCTTTTGTCGTTGGTCAATCATCTTCCCATTGTGCATTCGACAAACGACGAGGGGTTCTGTGACTTGCGAACAAAATTTTTTTTTTCTTCGCACCCGTGTTATTTGAGTTTATCGATTATTTATAGTTTCTAGTTTCCTGTATTCTTGGTGAACGATCGATCACGTTAGTAATCTTATCATGTTGTGTTAGTTATTCAATCGCATTTGTGATGTTGCCCGAAAATGGTTTGTATAGACGAAGTAGTTGCTTACTTCAAAACACTTAAAAGCTACGAACGGCTTTGGATGATGTGTAGACTCCAAAGCCACTGTCTTCCAATTGAATTGAGGTACCTCGGCACTTGTTTAGATAACTTGTCTAAAAGAGATATTCACATATTGAAAAAATTGGAAATCGAAGCCAACGATCCAGCCAACGTTAGTGAAGTAGCTTGCAAGTGTATTTGCGATAAAACTGTTAGGGCAGCAGTTATCAAGTATTTATCTGTTTTAAACACTAATAGTACCAAGTGTTCGGAACTAATTTATAAAGCTCTAACAGACGACAAAGGGTTAGAACGCATATTTAAGTGTCCAAAAGCATTCTTTAACGATAAAAACGCATTTGAAGAGCTTATGGTATTGTACACATTAGCTGTAAATCATCCAGCATTTATATTTGAACAAAAAACTCAACTAGATAGCATATTCAACTGTATTAAGAAAGAAAAAGAGAGGCAATTGTCCAAAAAGAAAGGCGGCGATATAGACAAAGAATCTTCTGATATTTTAGAGGTATGTATGTTTTATTTATTATACACCTGAATAACTTGATAATTTAAGTGCACACACATAATATGCACTTAAACACATGGAAATTTAATAGTTAACTTATTTTATTAGATATTTGAATTTTGACTTGTAAGTGGTATACTTTTACTGTAGTACATAATTGTTGGATTATTGTTAAGATAAGTAGGTAGGTAATAAAAGTTTTATACATTCAAGTTAATGGCTGTAATATACATGTACATATTTTCAGTATAGCCTATATTGAAATAATGTGTATTCACGTATTAACGTGACATGAAAGATTGTATATTTCAATGGTACTCATGTATCGTGCAATCTATTTGTTTTAACATTATTACTTAATATGTATTAAATATAAGAACTGTTTCATTAATTCTAAACATTAATCACTAATTTAATTATTTTAATAACTGGAAAACAAATTAGATACTTATTTTATTTTCCTATTTAAGCTTATTATTTTTATCTTGATTATTTTGAATTTCATATTTACTAACTTGTGTACATTTTATCTAATAGATAATGATGTAGAATATATAATAGGTGCCTTCCTAATATAATTTTTAATAATTTCAAATTTTTTTTTTGTTTTAAATGTACATGTTAAAATTTAAACTAACCCAAAACGTCATAGATATGATGACTTAAAATGGCTTTTTAGAAAAATCATTGAAAATAAATTATCGAAAAATATATTTTTTTTGTTTTTTTTAGTATGTGATTTAATATGGTTTTTAAAAAACATTTTTGATGTAAATAGATAATAAACATGTACCTAATTTATTAATAAGAAATATATTTTATTTGTTACATACCTATTTAGATATCAATATTTTTTGATTGAATAAATCATTGTTTAGAAAAATATACCTTACTATCTTGTTTTTTAATTGTTGTGTTATCTTACACAACAATTAAAAAATTTAACTACCTATTTATTATAAAATTTAAATTATTATTGTTTCTACTTCTATATGTACCTGCTTATTGTTTATGAAGCAATCATACGACCTTGTCATGAAAATTGGACTATTTCTAACACCCTACGATTGGCTAACAATTAAAACTATAATATTGTGGTTATCTTCATTGTCAAAGATCATAATTTTTTTAAGATATTTGTATTTTAATCACGAATAGGTAGCTAAACATATTTATTTCATACAAAACCTTGCTTCAATTATAAACATTAGTTTTTATAATAACCTACTTTAAGTACAAAATCCAAACGTGTATCTATTTTTAATTTAAAAATAAGGTATCTGTGTTTAAATATTTTGAGTCTAGGTAATCTCAGTAATATTTTATTTTGTAATCAATGCTAAGTAAAAAAAAAAACTTCCTAAAAACTTTTAAGGTAATAAGATCATATAATCCTATATTATCCTATTTAGGTCATTAGGTATTTAATAGTTAATATAATTAAATGCCTAGGTAGGTAGGAGTACTTATTATTTTATATTGATTGATAATTATGAAATACCAAGATAATACATTTGTTTTTACTTGTGTATTTATACTTTTTTATAAAATACAAAAAAAAAACAAAATAGTTAACTAATGTATTGTATATTTGCTTGAAATAATTATTTTGTAAAGTCTTATCAACCAATCTTTACCTCTTCCAATAACATAATTATGATAAAACTTGTGATATAATTAATTGAAATTGAAATTGATTAAAATAAAAAAAATACAAAAATACAAATGTCAATTTTAAATTAGGGTTATTTATAGTATTAAGGTCATAAGTTTGGTTTTATTTATTGAGTATAAAGTGTTATTTAGCATTTTTTTCATTTAAGACTCATAATTAAAGTCCGGATTTATATTCTCTTAAAAAATAATATTAAAATTAATAACAAATAAATATTTTTTTTCTTCTCAATTTACAAAATATTCCAAAATATGTTAAATGGGTTAAACATTCCCTAATCCATGAAATATTTTCAAATATGCAATCAAAAATTTTTTCCTATGAACTCAGATTTCAACCTATCGTTTTATTAATTACTTTCATAAGACTGCAATAGATTCAGTGATGATATGTAAAAACATCAAAATCTGGTCTTTACTCATAATCGTAACATACCAGGGTGATAAAAGTTTTTAAATTTTAAAAAGCTCAAGAGATACAACTAAATGATTGTTTATGTTTTTTATTTATTTGAAAATCTTACATTTTTTTCCCATTTATTATTTAGGTATATTTTATTCTTATTACTAGAGCATAGGTTTGCATGCATAAATATATGCACTATAATATTCAAATATGCACTCTACAATTAGCAAAGAAAACATTTTTGAATACTTAATTATAACAATAAATTTAAAATTATGGTACCTATGCTACTAAAAGTACTTTTCTTTGAAATATTTGTGTTTTGTAAGTGGTTTTAATCTATATAAAAAAAAAAGTTCTCATATATATTTGGAAAAACTGTTAATAACTGCGAATGTACCCATTCATTTATTTCAATATTAATCGAGACTATAAAAATATAATATTAATAAAATATTTCAATAGCAACTATTTTAAAAGATGAAATATGCAATTTAAATCGTAAAATAAACCGTACAAAATGTATATATATATATATATATATGTTCATATTAAGTCATACACATATTGTAACTCGTTTTTAAATCGCTCCTTGCTTTAATATTGATGCAGTATTACCTTTTTATGTATAGATAATAGATATATTATGGAAATTATTGTAATTAAAATTTACATTATTTAATTATTTAACTGCTGCAGATTTCTATACATACCTACTGTTTAAATTAAAGTAACTGGAGTTTCTTATTGTACTAACATTTGTTTTTTTTATTATTAAGTTAATTTAAATATTTAAATAATATGATGAATGTTTTTGATTTAGTGTCTTATATACTATTTACAATTTTGTTAATACTGGAAATGAGCACCAGGGTAAGCTGATATTGTTTTCATATGTTTTAGAATATCAACACCATGATTCCACCACCCAACTATATGTATCAGCAAACTCAAGGAGGACCAAATTATCCTCTGAATAGAAATGGCTATTTATATCCACGTCATTGTAAAGACAATATTTATTAAATAATTTAATTTAATTAAAAAAATTTAAATTAAACATATATTTATATTTCAGATTATCCGTTTCCTCCTGTGAATGTTCCACCAATGCAAGTTTGCTATGACTATCCACCACCAGCAGCAGTTTCAGGAATAAGAGGACCCCATCAAGCTAATTTTTCAAAATCTCCAAGTCCAGTTTCATGGCCTCCGCGCACATTCCAAATAAATCCACGTAATCAACCACCAAACATAAACTCAAAGCAAAGGCATCCTACTCCACCAAGATATCGTAATCCTTCAGATCCTAGTTATCCATTTTCTCAAACATGGAACAACTGGAACATGTATCAAATGTCACCACATAATATGTATGCCAATTATAATTA
Source organism: Myzus persicae (assembly GCF_001856785.1). Taxonomy (NCBI): domain Eukaryota; kingdom Metazoa; phylum Arthropoda; class Insecta; order Hemiptera; family Aphididae; genus Myzus; species Myzus persicae. The sequence goes on from NW_019102415.1 coordinate 351,098, forward strand.
TACTCCAGGCATGGTAAGTAATATTATAAATTAAATTTACATAAAAACTTACATTGATAGTAGAATCTTAAAAGTTTCTCTAAACTTATAAAACTGAAATTTTATAAGAAAACTGATACTCAAAGATCAAGGTGGATCTAAGGTTATATGTTATGTTAACCTTACTTTTTTTATTTGTCTTAACATATGTAGATTGGAAATATTTTAATGAATTCATTCCAAACCTTTTTTTTTTTTTTGATACTTTATATCAATATATTATGATTAAAATTATTCTCAACAATTTGTTATCATACATTTTTTTTGGTATTCAGCGGTAATTAAATATTGATAAAATTATCGTTTAAATAAGGTGAATTAACTTATTTTAGGATTTTAATTTGAGTATGGATTTTGAAGCACTGAAACACAGAAAAAAGCATTTTAAATAAGGAAATTAGCTCTAAAAATCCTTTAAAAGAAAATTGTTTCATTGATATTATGTTTATACTAATCGATGTTGCTGCAATTTTTCTTACAATAGTTAATCTGTACATTTAATTAACTGATAATTTAGAAAAATAATAGCTATGAAATAATTTCTTAATATTATCCTCTGTATTGCATTGTTCAATAACAGTTTTCAAACAAAAATCTATATTAAAAATCATACAATATAGTATGTTTCTATTTTGAAAAACTATATTCTACTCATAGCCCCTATACACGCTTGACAAGCAGATTAATATAGATTATTGTATTTTGTCATCAAGACAAGCTACAACCCTGCAAGATGTTGTTTGTAATGCCGTTGTTGAACACAGTTCTTGTCTAGAAGTATGAAGTCTATCATTCTCCATCAACTGAAGAAGTTTTTACTTAAAATTGTATTTAAAAATTGAAAAACCAAATTACTAAAACTATGTTTTAAAAAGTATTTAGTATTATAAAATTGGTCACAGCTCTAAAAAAACCTCAAAATTCAAAATTAACCCTACAAAAATTAAAATTAAATTGTATAAATGTATTCTATGTTATATAGATCTAATTTAAAGCTAATGAAGCAATGATAGCAAAAAATCACATCTATAAAATCCATACTATATATACTCTGAATTCTTTAATAGCCATATTTGGTTATTCCATAACTCTGAAATGATTAATGAAGGTATTAAACACATATTTTTTCAGTGATACCCAAAAAAGAGTAGAAAATACGTACATTTTACTGTATTATTTTTCATTACATTTTACATTGATGTATGTCTTAGCTAATATTCATTTTTGATCAATCATAATTTTTTCAAAATAATACAATTTTTAAATATTAGTTTAACAACAGGCGATGCGTATTCATATTATTTAAAATGAATAAACAAAAGTAAATAAGTTAGTAATTTGTTGTATATTTAAATTAGGTTCCTTCCTTCTATCCTGAAAATGCTATGGGTCGTAACTACCAAGGACACGGGACAAAAAGTAAACATTCAAATGTTAATCGATATCAAGATCAATGTAAAAGTCAAATGCCGCCACCAGTGCCTGTGGTATTATGTTTAAATTTTGTGGCTACAATTATTATTAATATTGATATGTTTATTATTATTTGCAGTCTACTCCTCCGAATAAAGTTGACACTGTAGTCAAGAGTACCAAGCCTCTTTTAGCAAATGCTACAACAAACTCCACAAATGAAAACGAACCTATTCTTGAAACACATAATCAGATGCCATCATCATCAAAATCTTTAGAAGATTGCAGTCAAAGTAGCTCTTATAAATCTATTAACTCATCTATTTCGGATAAAATGTCAGGAGCTTCTCCTCAACATGCAGTTCAAGATAACTCAAATAATGCAAGTCCGAAATTAGTTCAATCTGAAAATCAATGTCAAAATACTAGTACAAAAGAGTATAACTCAAAGCTTACTCTTGAAAACAAAGTGAAAACAGACAATAGTGGAGAAACAAAATCTACATTTCAGCCAACATACTCACCGCCTATAAATTCACAACCAACGCTCTGTACTACAGATACAAACCAGCAAACAACTCCTACATTAGGGCTTCCTAAAAGTGAATCCACAAAAAATATTGATCTCTCTACTCTTTCAACTGTGTTGGATGATGGAACAAAAAAAGAGGAAAAGTCTACTGTCGAGTCAAATGATTTAATTGAAGAAAAATCCAAATCTAATTCTGATCACAGACCACAAAATACAAGTAATTTATATAATATTAGAATAAATTATTAAAATTATTATACATCATAAATTACTTTAAATATTTTTCATTTTTACAGAAATTCCAGTCCAACTTGAAACCATCACAACTAAAGTATATGAAGTTAAGGAACCAACAGTTGGTGCTACTGCAAAACCAATGAACACTTTCACAACAACTAGTTCATATAATGCGCAAGCCAGTAAATATTATAAGGGTCGTCCAATACAATCTCAGCCAAGGACTTCACGTGATGGAAATATAAATAATAGTTATAATAGGTGAAATTCAATTTTAATAAACACAATTATTTAATTATATAAAAGATTAATATGAACCCTATAAGAGTTAATGGACAATTAATAATAATTTTATAAGTGTAAACTGTATAGTTGTTAATAATTAATATTAAATATTTTGTTTTTTTTTGTCAATCAATTTGGTCTAATTCTTAATAGTATTAAGAGGATATTACACACTCACTTTTTGTCTCTGTCTTACAAATTTGTGAAATAACAAATGTACGCTCTTCAGTTCATGTTTAGCTTAGTTGGGTGAAAATACTAGACTGACCTATAAAAAATATCTGTGTTTATATGTGGTTTTTTTTGTGATAATTCAATTTGTAAGAGAGTTATGAGAATTTTTAATTTATTCTATATTATGCAAAACTTGCTAAACAATTTGATATCGAAAAAATAACCCACATTCAAACAAATAATATTCTTACCAATAAGTTTCATAAAGAGTCGATTCTCTCAAATTTGTAAACTAGTGAAACTGAACTTGATCTGCTGAGCGTCCATTTCTGATGTTAAGCTTAAGACAGACAATAAATGCGTGTGTAGAGTCCTCTTACATAAGACTAATTAAAATATTATAAGAACTATTATTACAAAACTATTGAGATATACCTAGCTAAAAATTAAATAATTTAATTTCTGGTTAACAGTTTTTCTTGTCATTTTTAATTAACCTTAACATTCTTTAAAATATTTGGTAAATAGTTAAATGTATATATTTTTTACTTATTTCAGAAAACCTATGGCAGGAGCACTTGCAATGTCGTCCTTTAATGAACCTGCGAGGGAAAATGTTCATAAAACGCATCCTAAAGTACCTAACAATGGTCAACAATACTATACTATGGCATATGATAATGGAGCAAGTGCTCGAGGTTATAATACTCAGGCGTATTATGTTCATCAGCCTCAAACTCCTCAACCGATGTCAGGGTTTTCTCCTATGCCACGACAATATATACCACAACAACATGTTGTTCAATCTCCCGAGTATCAGCAAGTTTATCAACAACCTACTGAATTTGTTTACTATCCATCTTCTTCACAAACATTTTATACTACAACGCCCGTTTTAATGCAACCTCAAGTGTTGGCTTATCATCCTCCAAAAGTATCATGCTATAATTGTGGAGGACAGAATCATACAGGAGCCGAATGTACTGAATTGACAATGGAAGAAATAACAAGTAAAGGTAGATTAATAGTATCAGATTAATATTACAACATGCACGTAATGACATTTTTAACTACATTCATAAATGTCATAAAATCATTTTAAATATAGTAACATTTTATAGATTTTCAAGTAACAATTAACAATTCTCAGGTTTGCTATTTTAAATCCTTTTAATTATTACTATTATATTTTAAGGATGTTACATATAATTCGAGTTAATTTGAAGTACATTTTACTTTCATAAATCAGTTATTAATAAAAGTTACAAAATAATTTACATAGTATTTAAACATTAATTCAAACTAGAAATTGGATAGAAATAATGCAAAGATCAACTCTCCATAGACGATTTTGGTCTCTCAGTGAGAACCAATAATCTGTAATAAGGTATCAATTATTAATAATAACAAATTAATATTTATATGTAATTAATTAAATAAGTACTTATAAATTCATTAAATTTTATGGTTCATAATGTTCTATATCATAGTTTAATAATAATGTGCTTTTATTTTGCAAATCATTTATGCATTATTACCGTAGACTTGTATTTCAATTAATACCTTGAATTAACCTAGTTTATATATACTTAAATACATTTTTCAGGTCTGTACGAACATCATTATGGACCATCAATGCCAGATGGCAGACCCCGGAATTGACAGTTTTACTGGAGCAATTGTTATTCATAATCACAGCAAACAGGATGACTTGAGGTAAACATTTATTAGTTTTGATATAACATTTAAATTTGTTACTGTAATATAATTAATATTTTTTTCAGACTTCAAGGATGGTGAACTACCAACACCCTCTCCTATAGTATTAATTTTAATTTAATTTAAATGATGATTCCTCGATTCGTTACCTGTTGTTTCCAAATAAATAAGACTGGGTAATGTTTTTCTTCCATATTAGTATTTTTTAAATTAATAACGTTAGCAGTATGATAAACAAAATTTAATCAAACACTTTAAATTTATAACGACTTTGTCGTTTCCCCTTATTTTAAATTATTTTCACCAGTCACACATTAATAATCCATTCTTGATATTATTTCTAACTTATTGAACCGTAGATCCTATAAGCGTTTCACATTATCTCTCCACCCTTAAATTATACCTTATCGCAAATAAAATGTTTTCAACAAAACAGTTGTGATAAAAATTTAAATTTAAATTTAATAAATATACTATGTGTAACATTCCCTTTTTTAATTTGACACCACTTGTATAAACTGGTACCATTTAAAATATTTTTTCTAAATTTACAGATTATAATAACAATATGTAGCTCTTAAAAAACGGAAAACATCATTACGTATTATTATCATGTTTTTATATTATAATTATAAATAAATATAAAAAATATTTTGTTTAAAGCGTTTAGTATCATAAAATTTTTGTTTACCAAATATATTTGTGTTTAATTTTTTTTTATTTTATTCATGTAATGTTTTGATGTATTTTAATAATTTTGGTAGTATAACTTGGACTGAATCTTAATTATTTTCTGTTGGGGTTTAAGTGACTTATTAGACCTGATTGATGCCAAAGTTACGTTATAATTCGAGGGATCTTTTTTCTAGGTTTCATAAAAAATCAGTAAAACTAATAACTTTATATTTTTAATAAGTCATTTTATATGAATATAATTTTCAAATAATTCCATTTGAAATGGGTCCCTAAATAAATCGTAATTTATGTGATAATGTTTTAAAGTAAGACATTTTATGTATAAACCTTAAGAAATAATTTGAGAAAAGAATTCTCTAAAATGTGTTGAACATTTAAAAGATTAGTTTGAAATAAATATTACTTCTAGTCATCAGAGAATTAAATTAAATATGACAAATCATTTTAATTGATTTAAATGTATATTGGTAAAATTGAATTGGTCACTTACTCACCATGTCTATACTGGTGTATTTAATCACATACTGTAAAATGAAAGATCATTAAAGTGAACCATAATAATGGTTTAATATACTATTATAATAGTAGATTTCTACCTATTTTCATAAAAGCAAATGTTAACAAATTGCATTGACTAATTTTTATCATGGTTTGATTTATAATATTTATTTTATTATGATATCCATTTGTATAAAACGGTTAATTTTATCATACAATGTCAGTTTGTATCAATATGAATAGAAATATGTATGTATAATTCAAATGTATTAAAAATAAAACATTTATGTTAAGTTTAAGTTTTATGAGTTTAACCCGATAATATTTATGTTATTTACAATTAAAAAAAAAAACATTTTGTTATTAGATACTCATAAAATAAATATGTACATAATTGCACTTTTTCTTATAATATTACGTATAATTTTTAATTTAATTTAATTTAAGTTTAGAAGTATTAAGAATTTTAGATGTAAGACATTTAGATTAGGCCGTATTTTATATTAAACCTTAAAAAGCATTCCCTTTCTAATTCATATTTTCGATACATTAATTATATAAAAATATTTATACAGTCTGATTTTTTATTATTTGACAAAATCAATTTCGGAATATTTGTTTTTCTTATTAAAGGTATTATAAATCTGTAAAGTTTTAAATTTGAAAAGTATAGAAAACTTGTATCTAAAATGTTAAAAGAATATATTGATTCTATTAAATATTCCGAGATACCTAATTATTGTCTTACTATAAAAAATCTGTCAGTATTTACACATACATTATTATTATTATTATTATTATTATTATTATTCATTATATAACATTTTTATTATCAATAAAAACAAACTACTTCCAATTGTGTTATGATTATTTAAAACAAATTAATTTTTGTTTTTTAAATTGTGTCTTGATAATAATATTTTATAAATAAAATAATATTATTATTATTTTATATGTACATTACATAATTTATTACTTCTACTTTTTATCAGTAGTGTAAGAATTAAAATTAAAATGTTTAGATTACAGTCTTGAATCTATTATTCTAAAATGTAACAAAGTAGTATTTAAAGTATTTATATAAAATTTGAATAAATTATTTAATCTAGATCAGTGGTTCTAACCCAGAGACAATTATTGAGTAATTAGAGAGACAGAAAATATAAGTGATATAGTAGTGATGAAATAAGTAAATAATTTATAGGTCTATTTTAGTGGAAAATTCACTTCGCAACGATTTTAAATATGTAAAAAAATAAATATAACTATTAATTACACTTAGACTGTATTTTTGGTGTACTGTAAATCAAAACTCTAATTATCTGTAACTATAGTGATTAGACTAATTTTTGCAACAATTTTCTTTAATTTTTTTATTTAAATTGTTACAAATTAAGTGAGAGAATTATAGTTTTACTAAGTTCTATTAATTTATTATAAGATGACTTTATTAATACCAGCATTACAGATTATGCTAAAAAGAAATATGTTAAGTTGTGAAAGTGCATGTTTTATGGTTTAGTGCTTATAAACCTAAACAATTCTGATGTTCACCACAATTTAACTACTCATTTTACCAAAATATATACCAACAATTTAAGGGGATGATTGTTAAAAGAAAAACCGAAGAACCCATTTATATTTTGAACTCTATATCAAAAAGGATGATTCGTGAAGACAACAATAGTCAGGAATAAACCTTAACGCCTCTACGTTTTAATAAAATTATTAATTAATTAAATAATAAAATTTCAAATTCTCTAAAGTCAAAATAAAATTTAGGTGATGTAAAATTGAATCTTGAATATGTTTTTCAGAAATGTGATGGCTTTATTAGTTATCGGTGTAGTGAACAATATGGGTTTGTTTTTTACAATATAATATACTAATAAGTTGTGTTGCTATAGTATATTTCATGAAGAAATAAAATAATAAAAATTGAAAATCTGTTCATTCAACTTTAGACTTGAATTTAAATTTAAGATTTATTGGCCGACATAGATACGTACAACCTCCACGGTGCCCGATTTCAGCGAATATCACGGTAATTTAATATTGTTGAAAGTGTTGACAACAAATGACTAATTTAATATCAACCATTGTATCTGTGTAGGTCTAATACTATCGTTGTTCCTATTTATTTTGTAGCAGATTTTCCTCGGCAACGTATTTCAAGTCCCTAGCAATGCGTTCTACCTTTATTTATCTACTCAGGAGTCACAACATATTATTGGCCCTGTAAAATGTGCATTTTCTTTTGTGCGATAGACCCATAATAATAACTATATTACATTACATTATTTATTCTCATCCGTTTACTTTAAGTCCAGTAGTTCGTCTAAACAAAACGTGTAGTTTTTCCATGTCCAGCTCAAACACGGTAAAAAAAATCACTGTGACGACCTCGGTCACTCACAAGCCATGTCCCAAGTCAAAGAGAAAACGGGATCGGAACGAAAGCGGCCCGTCGAAGATTCTAGTCCACCAGGGTGGACTGTTAAGGATGGCTAAGGCCGTTATGGGTGTTGCCGTGGCCGTTCTCGACACGGCGGAGGAATCCGTTCTCAACAACACAGCTTTCATCCCGATTAAGGTGGTGTACGAAAGCGGTAGCGGCGTATCGAAAAATACGTCGGCGTATCCACCAGTGCCTCGGCACGACTCGAACAGTTCATGGGGAAAGGTACCGTTAGCTCCCGTGCTGACGCTGAGCGTCGTCGACGACGTCGTCACCCTGGAGTGGGACGAGCGGTCGACGGCATCGATGCTTCCAAAATACGCGCGCGTCGCGGGCTACGAGCTATTCGGATACCGCGGCGAAACACCGTCGAGCGAGGGGTGGAAAAGGATACGATACTTCAAGGCCGGTCGGTTGCCCATGAAATGCAAGTTGCTGTACCGAAGGAGGGACGTCGTCCACAACTATGCGGTGCGCGCAGTAGACGTGCACAATAGATGCGCCCCCTGCTCCGTTGTGAAGACGCTACCGTCGGACAGTTATTGAACGTCGCCAAGTAGTGTACTTACCCACCACAGTTCTACTTAAAACCATAGCTTCACCTATCCGCCCGTGCATTACTTACGAGCCACAGCGTTTGTTAATCGAGTGTCAAAAAACCTTCCACGCTTATTCACTCCCCCCCCCCCATATAGAACTTTTTTAAATTTATTATTCTATGTATTATATTATTATTCGGATTAAACACCCGGTATTTGGCTATAACAATAAAAAAATAATGATTACTTACTTATTAGTTTTATTTTTGTCATAATCGGATCGTATCTCTAAAATACATTAGGTATAGGTACAACAAATTATAGATGTATTAAATATGTACTTTTACAACAAAAACTGAACATATAGGTACCTTACTACCTTAGTACCTATTTTAGAGTCTATATTGAAACCTGGAACCAAACAGTATAATATTATATACATAGAAATGCCTTTACGTAAATGTTATCTAAATTAAATATAATAATTCTGTAAATTTTTTTATTAATATCATAAAATCTGTAATTATTATAGACAACATAAATATAGAGCCTAAAACACGGATATTATATACGTATAAATTTACAGACTACAGGGTTCATGAAAACATATTCACGTCAAACGTCATTCATATAATCAGAATCAGTTTAATTGTTGTACAATTGGAATATTTTTTGGGAGTAGGTAATTAAATAAAAGATGGGCAGATGTATAATGCCTAAACAACTTTATTACTTACTAGCTGAATAGTTCCTTTATTTTTTATTTTTTACAGATGTTATTATATTAAGTTAAATTTTGTATTATAACATGGATACCTATTTATTCAAGAATAACAGTTTACCTATAATATACGTTATAATAAAAAACATAGTGCATACACTCCTACCTCATGAAATAGGTACTTTTTTTGATCTTGGTGAATTACAAATCTAATCGGTGGCTTAATGATTGGATAATAATGTCTAATCGGTTAAAATTGTAAATGTAATTTGCGGTCGGTAAAGGTTGAAATTAATTTTGTTCTTTGAAAGACCAATATTGCAATTAAATAGAGGATTGTAAGAATAATATTGTTGTAGCCTATTAGCCAAAAGTAGCAGGTACATAATATATTACCTACTAATTACTATTGAATACGTTTTTTAAAATAGTGAAGATTAATAATATTATATTCGTGCAAAGACAGTACAATGTCTTACAATTTACATACCTCCCCTTCTACAATTTGACCTATTAAATTTCTACAAAAAAATAACATTTTGAAACACCTATTATCTGTAAATATTTTTTATTACATTTATTATTATTATTTATTGTCATAATATGACGTGGCTGAAAGGAGTAAATGACAAATGTAACATGTAAAATATTTGATTTTAACATTATATAAACGTACCTACAATCTGTTTTTTTTGCTTAACGTATTTTCAGATCGTTAGGTTATATATTAGTACGGTTTTTTTTGTTAAAATAAGAAAAATTAAGCAAAACATGCACCAACGTCAGAATTTGCAAAAATATGCACTATTAAATGTTGATATTTAATCAATCAAGTAATGATTTGTGGACACGCATTGACGGCATGTATATTGTATATGATGTTGAAAATAGCAATATGTATTTTATGCAAAATTTGGTCTTTACTTATACGGCTAGGTATATGACAATAATATCATTAAATATAAGAACAAATTTCACGTAGGTATACCTAGTTCATTACGTAGATCATTACGATTGCTTTTATTATTATTAATTATTATTAGTTATTACATTATAGGTAGGGACAAGGGCAAGAATATTGCAAAAGAAGCGTATTAACTTATATTGGTATTGCCGCATTGGACATTTGGACGGACCAGGAACATAAATATCATTGACATAATAATATAAATTTAAATAATACGTATACCAATATATGAACATATGTACAGTATTCTGCATAGGGTATTATTGTATCAGGTTACAATATTATGATAAATATTTTAGCATGAAAGTCACTGTCAAAGTTGTATTGCCCAAAAAGCAAATTGTGATAGGCAACATAATATTTTGATATTTAACGCCGCTGCTGTGCGTGCTAGGAGAGTTCAAGCTGCTTTCGTATATAGATATAATATGTTTTGTATTGATGTATAATGAAAGTGTTTTTGACAACAATAATTGTGTTCTACTTTTTCTTGCAATCGTTAGACGTTCAACCTTTAAAGACTAAATTGAGCTACCTTTAGGTTATAATATAACCTAGTACATATTAATATAATAATATATTATGTACTATATTGTCTATATTATCAATTATCTGAGCCCATGACTTTTTTTTATAGGACTGAAAAGTGAATTGCAATTTGTGATGCAAATATGTGATGTTAGGGTCTGGAGACTTAAACTACCATACAAAATACATAATATGTGACCCGTCGAGGTCTTAGTAGAAACAAAAACAAACATACTACGATAAACGTATTTCATCGTACTTATCACCGTTACGAGTTCACGGACATAGTTCACGTACGTATCATTATCATAGCAAATTTTACTCCAGTAGAGCACCTCCGTTAGTTTAAGAATTAGAGTGAATTGACCTTTTATAAATTGAAAGTTAAAATTATTATCTAGAACATCTCTTAGGCTTTTTATCATATTGTAATTTCAAAGCGAGTTATGAGTATTTTAAGATGTACCCAAACAATTTAAAATTTTTAAATACTCATAACTAGCTTTAAAATTTAAAAATCTTATGTTATATCCTAGATAATAATCTTAACTTTAAATTGCATAAGTGGTCAAATTTACTAAATTTTTTTTACTAACGGATGTAAACGTGCTCTGCTGAGCTTAAAATGTATTATTGTTACGCATTTGTAAGACGCAATCACGGAGACAACAAATGTCAGTGTAACGTCCCGGGTCAATTAATAATCATTGAAGGTTTAAGTGGATGTCATTCAATGTGAGTGATACGACAATATCATTTTTTAAATAACTAATCTTGAGCTATTTACAAGGATAAGACATTTTCAATTTTTATTAGTTTTTTAAATTAATGTTGATGAAAATTTTTTCTTTAAATATTGAATACAATAGGTTCATCATAAGTAGCTGCAATTAAAGAAAATTAAAAAAAAATATTGACCTTAAATATTCATTAAATAAATACATTTTTTATGAACGTCTTAAGTTTAAAATTCGTCAAAATCACAAAAGTTTGCAAATTATTTTGAGTTAGAAAATCATAAAAATGTTTCTATTTATATATAATATTTAATGCGAGATTCCTTATAAGTTTAATAAAAATAAGATGTCTTCTGGATATTCAAATTACATTTTTATGAGCGTTTAAAATTCAAATTTATAAGGCATCATATGTTCAATCGAATTCTCACGAAACGATTTACTTATTTTATTGAAATTTATTCAAAATCAACTGACATATACTTGAAATGTACACAAAATATAAATATAAATCATTTTGCGCTGCTTACAGACATTTTCAATTTTATCTTTTTTTTAAATTCTGTAAATGTTAATGGCATTTTATTTGTTGAGTCAAAAAGCTAGAAAAATTAGTATAAAGCTTCACACATCTTTACAATAGCAATTTAAAAATATTAAAAATACATAGGCACTATATTTTTAAAAAACATTTAAACCTAAGATTTTGACAGCATTTATCAAAATGAAAGTTATTTAATGTTAACAATTTATAAAATGTTCAATTTTATAGCTAAGTATTGAAAATTTAAAATAATGTTATACGTAAGTAGTTCATACTGTAACCAAATTATTTCAAAAATATATAAATCGTTTTGTTTATAAACATTTTAAGTTCAATTTTGAATGAATTTAGATAATTAAACAAAGAATTTCGGTTTTGGTTAATTTGTTGTATTCAAAAATATTATTATAGGATATTTGAAAATTAGAAAACAGATTATTTTATTTTGTATACACGATGACATTTTCAAATGCAATTTTTTAGCAAAAATGTATTAACCTGCAAAGCTGCAACTGTAGTAGGAAGTAGTAGGTGCTAATGTCTAATAGTAAAATAAATACATTTTATCATAATAATATCATTAAATATATTTAGTAATATTATGATAGACGACCTGTCGCAACCTTCGCTCAGAATCGTTTTTCGTATACAATGAAATTATAGGTATCATTGAATTCAAATTTAACACATTCATTATAGCGACATGAATACTGTACCACCTGTACATACGATACGACATCACTACCACGGCGATCTCAATATTATACCTTCTGACGGACCCGACAACTTACTGTGTGTAGTGCGGAGTCCTTTCACGAGTCTTGTGTTAATCGTTTTTCTTCCATGAACGTATACACTACACGTCCTTCGATCTCATTCAAAACGTGTAAACGTGTTTGGTAGTTTGGTACACGTCATCATATTATTATGTATTAAACGTCGCCGTGGCTAACTACTTCTGGCGCCGATGTTCCCTGCACCCCGACCGTCCCGCGCACCACCGACGGCGTATGCGTGTACACAACATCGCTTTCGCCGTCACGCAGTCGGTCCTCTGCGTTATCGTTGTTACCGCCGAGTAAACGCAAACGCATTGCCCTAATTTTTTTTTATCGTTTCATGAAATAATTAATTAATTCAATATACAATTAATAAAATGGTGTACTCAATGACAACAAGAAAGAAGAACAACGAATCCAGTGTGTACAATGGCTTCGCATTTCACCACATTCCAAGTTGTGTTCTCTCAAGTTTCTACAACAACGTAACCAATATTAATCAAGGCAGGTATGTCAAAAGATCATTATTACGTAGTGTAATTACTCCCAAAGTTTACTCTTAACCCTTTGTTGACCAGTGTAGTACTCTCGCACTACACTTGTACACTTAATTATTTAATGACGTGCTTTGACGTCTCGTTGTTGATAGTAGATCANTTTATTTTCAACACCATCAACCGAGCGTAGTCAGATTGTTACATGGCAATATAATAAGATCCGTATTCATTATTAGACTTATTCAATAAAATGCTATTTTAGTAAAACAATATATTTCAATAAAATAATATATAAAAACAATATATTTCAAGAAGGTTATACAAATATAAAGTAAATTTTCTTCAAAATATATTAACAAACAAAATAAAAACTCTTTATACTGATAATTAACAATGCTAATTAATATTCCTACTATATATAATAATATATTAGAAATATGAATATTATACTACCTAACTTTGGCAGTTGAAAAAAATAAAAATAATACAAACAAAAAAAATTACCCTTTTTTATGCATAAATCTCATATCTTTGGGCAGCCTGGCGACTGTATTAAGACACAAAATACAACTCTAAAACTAATTACTATCACTATCATATATTAATCTTTTTTTTCAATGTTTCAATTACCATTTGGTGACTTTCTTGCTGAAAATTTAATTCGTTTTCTGAGATATCTGTTTCTATTTTTCTTTTTTTTAAAAGTTCCCTTTCATTTTCAATTTTTAAAAGTATTTCTTGTTTTAATAAACCATGCATTTCTTCATATTTTTTTTTTTGATTTTCAAGTCTTTCCATTCTAGATGATATCTCAGAAGTAAAATTCAAATTATTGATTTTATGATGTTGCTTTTCCTTCTTAGTTCTAGTCACATTCTCATTACTAAACTGTTTAAAAGTTACTTCATTTTCAATATTTTTAGTGAAAGTTTGAACATCATTATCATTTGAATCTATTATAACAACAATACAAGTAATAAAATAAATTTTTATTCACACACAAAATATTTCTTAACAATTACCAGATAGATTCTCATCATCAAAACAAGTAAATTCCAAAGTTTCATCAGGTGTAACGGTACATTGTATATCACTATCAATGGAACCTGGTATTTCAAGTGCGATGTTTGCAAATTGGTCAATTGCTGGGTTTTCTAATAGTTTAGGTACTTCTGGACCACCCCCTGTTCTTAATCTTTGTTTATGGGCAGTTATTTCTGATTTTCTTTTAGTTTTAATATTGTTCCAGCATTTTTTGACTTGAACTAATGTTCTCTATAACATACAAAAAATAAAATACATATATATATATAACACCAAATATTGAAAAAAATCTTAACTTTGGTCTTAGATTAATTTGAACAGATATTTTTTATAAAATCGGGACATTGATAGCAAACTAGTACATAGTAATATGTACCATTAATACACTCATGTATATAAATGTTATTTTGAATACAAATATAGATTTACCATTGTACATTATGATCAAGTGCTTCTTAAGAATGAACCACTTATTTTAACTCCTTCAATTAGATGAAACAAAACATAAGACAGTAAGAACAATTGCAAATGATGTATGTATCTAATCAAATTAATTCAAATTCAGGTTTAAACCAGACTTAAATTATTAATCTGGTTCCAATGTAGTATCCTCTTTTATTGAGTATCCATCAAATATAATTTGAGCTCAGGTGCATAAAAATAAAATAGGTAGTTAAAATATGGCAGTGAATTATTCCATAAAAAGCAAAAAAGATATTTATTTAACTAACTGTGTAAGGACCAGAGTACTTAAAATATAATTGGCTTTAATTTCTAAATGATTTACATTATTTATTTATTTTAGAATTTAGATTATAAAATGCATAATATATTATTTATAATTAATATAAACATTAATTTAAATAGATTAATATATATTGTACACACTTGAATTTATGGAGTCTGCGCCTATGTCTATGATAGTAAAATAGTTAAATAA